>NW_006291485.1:4640-24181 GCF_000327345.1 Myotis davidii | reverse complement strand
TATTTGCAACCATAGTAAAACAGAGTTATATTTTTGATATTTATTTTATATATTTAAATGCCATTTAACAAAGAAAAATCAACCCAAAAAATGAGTTCACGTCACCCCTGACGCGTGTCATAGGTTCGCCAACACTGGCCTAGAGTATCTATCTAAAATCATTTCCAGCAACACCAGGACACCTAGCATTTCAACAGAGCGCATCATTCTAATAGGAAAGAGACCAGCTCTTTGGAATTCACAAGTGGAATTAGAAACTTGCTATTTGTTTTTTTTAAATTTTTATTGATTTCAGAGAGGAAGGGAGAGGGAGAGAGAGAGAAACATCAACGATGAGAGAGGATTATTGATCGGCTGCCTCCTGCACAACCCCTACTGGGGATCAAGCCTGCAACCCAGGCATGTGCCCTTGACTGGAATTGAACTCAGAACACTTCAGTCTGCAGGCTGACGCTCTATCCACTGAGCCAAAGTGGCTAGGGCAGGAACTTGCTACTTAGACTAACATAGTGCCCAACACAGAACCTTGAACCTTGATAATGGCCAATGAATGGTTGTCAGGTGGTTAAGTGAATGATTGAAAATGGAGTGTATTATGAGGCACAGAAATGCCTGCATCACTTCTTAGAAATAGAAAAGTTTGGACTAGTAGAGATGGACAGGCCAGCCGTTGGTCCTACCTCACACTCTCTCAACCCTCTTTTTATTCCAGCCAGGGTTACAATGACCAACTTTGAGTGGGTATAACCGGGCAGCCTCTTACTTTATCTAGGCCAGGGGTCCTCAAATTTTTTAAACAAGGGCCAGTTCACTGTCCCTCAGACCATTGGAGGGCCGGACTATAGTTTTAAAAAAACCTATGAACAAATTCCTACTAACACTGCACATATCTTATTTTGAAGTAAAAAAACAAACGGGAACAAATATAATATTTATATTTGCATGTGGCCCGTGGGCCGTAGTTTGAGGACCCCTGATCTAGGCCTTTTGTGACTTCTTGGGGCTGTGGAACTCAACTGGACCTCGTGCATGCATGGCCTTGAGCAGGGACTGGTGGATAGCACTCTCCACAGAAAGGCAATTCGGCAGCACTTACTACAAAGCTCCTCAGAGGGTCCTGGAAGGAAAGAACACAGTGGCCACATGGAAACCAACTCAAGCTCATGTCTTTGTTTTTGCTTTTCCTCCTTTCTGATCTTCCCAGGTCCTATTCCTGATCCCCAGGTTCACTTCTTACAATAAACTGCCAAGCCCATGTCTTGAGTTCCGATTTCGGTAGAAACCCCAGGTTATGACAAGAAGCATCCCTTCCTCCACAGCACAGAGGCCCCCTGTCTTCCCATCTTCCTTTTCAGCTTTGCTTCTTCACACCTTGATTTCCCATCGCTTTCAGAGACCACAGGTAAGTTTGAGTTTAGAATATTCCTTTGTTCATTCATGCATTAAATCATTAAGTACGTGTATGTGAGGTACCAACTCACTACGTGGGTCTGGGCCGTGGTAAATACACTTGGCCTTCCATATCCTAGGGTTTCACACCCACAGATTCCACCAACCGTGGATGGATATATTTTGGGGGGAAATCCCAGAAAGTTTCAAAAAGCAAACTTGAATTTGCCGTGCATGAAGCACTCCACTGAGTCCATGCAAATGAAGTGATGTGAAGGTGTACCCTGCTGTAGCCTATATGCAACTGCTACACATCTATAATAATAAAAGCATAATATGCTAATTAGACTGTATGTCCTTCCGGACGACCTTCTGGACGAAGCCATGGCTTCGAGGGCCAAGCCCCTTGCACAAATTTAAGGGATGTGATCATCCGAGGGGGTCCTGGAACCCATCATCGGGGCATAATGAGGTCGATTGTACAAAGAAGTCTAAAATACAACCTTGCCTCCTCATGTACTTGGGAGAAAACCACACACACACACACATACACACACACACAAAAGGAATCTGTTATAAATGTGTTTCAAAATGTCCATTGAGAGAAAAACCCCACACACCAAATCCAACATTAGTATTATCTGAAGAGGTTAGGTACAATTAGTGTAACTAGTGACTATCCTTTAGTAGTCTGGGAGGTGGAGTCTGTTTGTATTTTTGTCAGATGCCTTGTCAGGAGAGTGGAGAATGGACTGGAAAGGACAGGAACTGGAGAATGGAAGTGGGATGGGAAGCTGTGGTCCTGGTGACAGAGGAGGGCCTTGAAGCAGGGCCAGGCCTGTTAGGATGGAGAGCGGGACACACATAAGACACGATAGGAAATCCCACTGTCAGGACTCAGCGCCTCCTGGAATTGGAGGTCCCTTTATCATTGGACAAAACTAGCTTTTTTAAAAAAATTGGTTTCAGAGAGAAGAAAGGAGGGGGAGAAAGAGATAGAAACCAATGATGAGACAGAATCATCGATCTGTTGCCCCCTACACGCCCCAAACTGAGGATACAGCCAGCAACAGGGCATGTGCCCTGACCAGGAATTGAACCTTGACCTCTTGGTTTATAGGTTGATGCTCAACCACTGAGCCACGCCAGGCTGGCAAGGCTTTCATACTTTTGAATGACCTGGCATCCAGTGAAATGGGACCCTCCGCCCGGTTGAATCAGTATGCATTGGTGACCAACAGCAGGTGGAAAGCTAGCAAGCGTAATATTGCAGATGACAAAATTCAAAACTATCTTCATCGACGTGAAATCTCAGCTGAAGGTAAGAGGAGATGTATACAAGGGACAAGTGTGGTACTTGGCATTTACAATCAGACTCTGAAAGAGATCCCTGCATTCAGCATTAGTCAGCTTGTGTTTATCAGATTGCTATCTATACTTCAGACCCTCCATGTGCCTCACACCACTCAACCCTCAAAATGACGTGTGAAGTTAGCATTAAGAGGAGGAAGCTAAAGCTCAGACAAATTAAGGGCATTTTCAAAGGTCTTGTAGCTAGGAAGGGACAAAACCAGAATTGGGCTAGAACCAAGTGGTACGATGTTATCGGCCGGCATTGTAAATAAGATGACTGCTTGTGGTCTTTCCAACCCTGCACCTGAAATCACCCTGCCAGGCTTCAATAGGCCATCCTGGGCTAGCCGATTCTTAGAGATAGCCAACAGTCCAGCCGGGAGCATGCCTCTGATATCCAATCCGGAGCCATACCTTCCCTATCAGGCCCGAGAGGCCATATTCCTCTGCCTTAATCATCCCAGGGCCAGGTACCAGGCAACCAGACACCACCTCTGTACTCTAAAATTCACCAAAATAGTTGTTGTTTTCCATGCTCTGCCTTGCCTTTCTCACACAAACTCCAATAACGACCATGGCCTAGGCGTTCCCCTCTCTCCTGTCTTCCGCCTCCTGACCGCCCTGGTGCTCCCCACCGTGGCCCTGTGTGCCGTGCCGGGCCTCCTGTCGCTGTGAGTGCAATAAACTCTGTTTTCCCAAGCCTCTACGCTGCCTCCTCTGTGGCCACACTTGACTGACCATTTCATGAAAGAACACAAGACCTGTTCCGGAGTCCAGCTTTACAGATGAGGCGTAGAGAGACCGAGCAGTTTGTTTAAGACAACACTACCCGCGAATGGCAGGTGCAGACTTAAACCCCAGGCTGCCTGCTCTATCCCAGCGCGCAGTCCACCCTCTGGCTCTAGCAGGAGTCCACTGAGGCAGGGTTAGAGGGCCCCCTCTCCATCTCTTCAGCGTGCCTCCTGGCACAGTCACATGAGAGTGGTGAGGGTGGGGAGCATGTCTCTCTGTATCTATCTGGACACTTTGTTCCATGCAGACAGAGACCGCTCAGTATCAGTTCACTTGCTTTCCAGCAGCTCGGCAGCAGCCCCCCGGAGTTCCCATGCGGCTTTGGGTGGAGTGGCGTGAGCTCTCCCTGTTGGCCCTTTTTCTCAGGTCCATCTTTCTGCACTTGTTGAGCCTGTCATAAAGTATTTAAAGGAAGTTGGAAATTATTCTCTCTAATAAACATATAAAAACTCTGGGCCAGACTTGCCAGGAATCTAGGCACTTACAGGGTTTCCTCTTTCAGAACATGAGGTTTGCAACCCATGTATCAAATCTCTCACATTGCTGTTCTTCAAAAGGTGGACTCTTGGTGTCAAGATCATAGATGCTTGGAGCTGAAATCGACTTTAATAATCATTTACATCTTATTTTCAGATGAGGAAACAAAGGCTGAGAAAAGTAAAAAGTATCCCAGGTTATCTAGATTTTTGGTGGCAGAACCAGGCCTAGTACTTATATTTCTTAAAGCCCAGTTCATCTCTCTATCTACTATACCACACTACTGCCCAGAAAATCAGAATTAGGTATCTATCCATCCTCCCACCCATCCACCCATCCACCCATCCACCCATTCACCCATCCACCCATCCATCCATCCATCCATCCATCTATCATTCATCTATCCATCCACCCATCCATCTATATGAATCATCATGGGCAATAATGCAAAAAGCATTCCCACCCCAACAAGCAGAGTTTTTTCCCATTGAAAATATTGACACTAAGAGTGAGAGTTATTTTGAAATGTTAATTGGTCCCCAGTGTGTCTTGCATGATTAGGTTGGATATCTTTAGCATTGCACAAATATTTAGTTTTGCAAAAGAGTAACATGAAAGTATGCCAGTGATAGTCATCCATCACAATCTGGTATTCTGTGGGCTTAGAACATTTTCTACAAAAGGGAAAAAATTTAATTACAACTGTTAACATACTGTAATAAAAAGCTGTGTGCATCTCGCGTTTCCAATTTTTAAAAACCTGACGGGGTGTGTGAAGTGCAGAAGATTACCTAAAGATTTAGAATGTCATAGACTGAGAATTAAATGGTTTTTAGACATAGATTAGAAAGGAAGGGATAATGACGTTAGCATTCTAAGGCTTGGGTTTAGTAAGTCCTACCCACCACTTAACTTCTCCTCTTGGACAAGGGGATTCACCATTCTGAGTCTCTCCCTTTTAATCTAAAAACAGAATTAACAACATCTACCTCGGGCTGTTGTGAGGATTAAAGGAAGAGTAATTGAGCACTTACTGTGGGCCAGGCATGGCTATGTGGTTTATGCAGGTGTTATCTCATTTGAGGAAATAAAATATATGGGAAGAAAATCCCTGTATATATATTGCAAGACCCTATGCAAACTCATACTATGTATGTTCATGGAAATCCTCTACTCGAGATGCCTTCTTATAATGCAACGTCTAACAGTTGCATAGAGTTTTACATTTTACACAGCATCGTTACGTACAGTATCTAATTTTAAATTTGGGGCCAGCATTTAATCCCCACTTATACTGGATAAAGAGCTGAGGGCGGTGAGAAGAAATGGTTTTTTCACCACTAGCTAGTGACAGCTGGGTCTCGAGGCTCAGTCTTGCTCTTCTAAATAGTGTATTCCACCCACCTTTATGCCTCATCCTCCTCATGTTTGTGACTCTCCAGCAACCCGAAGACACAGCTCTTCCGCCTCTTTCCCCGCAGTGACCCCAGGCCTACTCCCCCTACGACCTGGTAATTATTTGGTACTTTCCAAAGAGATCCAGAATGCTGACTCCTCTCTTTTCAACCACTTCCACCAAGCTTGTCAGCTCTCCCATAAGGGGACCTGCCCACTGTCTTCAACGGGCAGGTTGATCCTATAACTTAACCTTCCCCGTTAGCTCTCCTCTGGCTATGCCGGAATCACTCCTGTGCCTGGATTCAGAGATGCTTTCAAATGCCCCCAGCCTCTGGGGAGACGACCTACTTCTATACTCATCAGTGACAAACCCGGGCAGCTGCAGCCACCTCCTTGGACCGCTAGCACTGCTGAATAATTGTGCTGTCTTGGCCCAGCCTTGTACTGTTTGCATGCACCTGGAGTTGAACGGCCTTGAGTGAATTGGTGGGCTGGGGAAAAGAAGTCCCTTAGCCGCTCTTTGAAACCTTCTTCATGCCCCTACCGCCCAAGCCTGCCTCGTCCCCTCATGCTTAGAGGTAACTCTCTGTGCCCACTTTGCCCAGAATATGAAAGGAAGGAGGGTGGAGTGTTGGGAAGTTAACTCCTAAATAGTGAAGATTTCCAACAAGACAGTTGTTTAATATTTGAAGACAGGTCCACTCTGGCCAGTGTGCTCAGTGGTTAGAGTGATGGCCCTCCCACTAAAGGGTCACAGGCTTGATTCTCAGTCAAGCACATCTACCTGAGCTGCAGGATTATTCCTGACCTGATCGGGGTGTATGCGGGAGGCAATCAATCCATGTGTTTCTCTCACATTGATGTTTCTCTCTCTCTCCCCCTCTCTCCCTTCCTCCCTTCCACTCGCTCTAAAAATCAATGGAAAAAAATATCCCCTGGTGAGGATTAACAAAAACCAAAAGAAAGAAAACAGATCCCCTTTCCTTTTAAAAAAAATACAATATGTGTATTTTTTATTGATTTCAGAAAGGGAGGGAGAGAGAGAGAAACATCAATGATGAGGGAGAATCATTTATTGGCTGCCTCCTGTACGCCCCCTACTGGGGATTGAGCCCACAACCCAGGCATATGCCCTGACCAGGAATTGAACCGTGACCTCCGGTTCATAGGTTGCTCAACCGTGAGCCACGCCTGCCTGACCAGATCCCCTTTCCTTAAGGCAAGTCCCTTCACTACCCAAATCATTCTTCTTTAAATGTGTTTCGGCTTGTCTGCCTCCAGCAGTAAATATTTAACAATTGGTTCTCCAGGACAAAAACTACAATCCCACTTTGTAGCACTGGCCCATTTCTGAGGTGTGAATACTTCCACTTGGCCCATGCCAAGCTGCCCACGTGACATCCCTAAATATGGACTTGGGAAGAGATGCACATCACTGGAGTGACGTCAGCACCCGCTGCTTTCCTCCATCTGCAACTGCAGTGCTCAGGGAGGAAAAGGACACTGAGCGAATTAGAGAAAACACCATGTTATGACCAGCTTTGTGATAACCGATTCAGGCCAAGAATTATCAATGCGAACATCGTTGAGTGAAAGATTGCTGGAAAACAGTACATCTCTACACAGAATCAAAGTGCCTCCCACAGGTCAGTTCTTCTTTAGAAAGGGAATAAAAGGTGCCTTTACAGGAAAGACCTGAAGCAAGTGATCAAACCTGACATCGGCAATAGAGGAACAAAGTGACACAATATGCCCCCGATGTGCTGCTCTGAGCAGGATGTGTGAAGTGTTTCTGCCAGAAAGGTTTCACCTATATCCAATCTAGTTGAACAAATGCAAATTGAGGGATATTCTACCAAGCAACTGATCTTTGTTCTTCAAAAAATATTGATGCCATGAAAAACAATGAACACCAGAAGCCATTCTAGATCCAAGAAGATTACAGAAGCCATTCCGGATCACATAACTGAATATGTGATCCTGGATTACATCCTGCATCAGGGTTAAAAAGAAAAACAAATTGTTATAAAGGACATTACTGGAGCACTGGAAGAAAGTAAATTATGGACTATACTGTATATGTATAATTGTATTGTACCAATGTTAAATTTCCGGAATTTAATAGCTCTAAGTAGTGATATAAGAGAATATTCTTGTTCTTGGAAATGCATATTAAAGTACTTAGGGGTGAAGTTTGCAACTGGTACCACAATACAAATAGTAATTATAATGTTGCAGGGGAGAGAGAGAGAATGTAGTGAAATGCTAATAATTGATGACGCAAGATGAAGGGTATATGGGTGCTCATTATGTAATGTTTCCAACTCCTCTGTAGGTTTAAATATCCTCAAAATTTAAAAAATTGAAAAGAAAAAAAGAAAGATCGACACTGAGGAGTTGTGGAATTGTTTAATCTGCATGGAGCCAAGTGGGACTGTCACCTCCCTTATTTTACACACTACACCTCTGTATCTATTAATATAACTTTGATTGCAACAGCTTTTGGTTGGCAGCCACATCCTGCAGTTACTCATGCTGCCAACCTCAAACCCTAAACTTTCCTTTAAAATTGCCGTCGAGTGTATCTTCCCTAATGTTCTAACACAGGATCTCATGCTCATTCATATTAGATTCTCAGGTCCAGGCTATTTCTCTGTTTTTCAGGATCATTTTGGATTCTTGTTCTGCATTCCTTTGAATTGAATGCAGACCTCTGTGGACCACAAAACAACCATAAACATGCTATCTGGTGTCGAACTACATCAAAAAAATTTATTAAGCATACATAATGTGCACAGCAATAGAAGGGGTAAAAAGAAATCAGCAATAACTAAAAACAATGTGACTGTTGATTGTAGGCTTCTGGAAAATAAGAACTAAGCCTTACATTTCCACCCCATAGCATCCTGAGGTAGTGAACATATAGTAGATGCTTAATAAATATCTGATTTGGCCTCACCTGCGTAAACAAGCATCAGGCTTAAAGAGCCAGTTCCCTTAAGAGATGACATAATTAATAATCAAATGTATGAACAACTTTATAAGATCATTAGCTATCAAAGAATGAAAACTAAAATAAAATGAAACCTCTCTAAAAATAATGAGGTAAGTGCTACATCATGCTGGCAAGCCCATGGTGAAAACTAGTGTGTTTATACATTGCTGATGACATTGTAAAATACTTTTGAAAAGCAATTTGGCAAAATGTATCAGGAGCCATAAAAATGTTCACATCCTTGATTCAATAATCTCACCCCTGGGAATTAAGCCGAAGGAAATCATCCAAAAGAAGGGAAACCCTATAGCACAAGGAAACTCATTGCCCTCTTATTTGTAGCAGTGAAACATGGGAGCATCATGAATGAACAATTCAAGAATAATTAAATCATGGTATATCCACTAGATGGACATGGATGAAACCCTAAACATGACAGCTATGAAGTCCATTATATAACAACTAGAGGCCCGATGCACAAAATTCGTGCAAGAGACTCAGCCCTTACAGCCCCTGCTTTGTCCGGAAGGTCATCCAGAAGGTTGTCCGGATGGTTGTTCCATTGTTCCTCCACCCGGTCTAATTAGCATATCATGCTTTTATTATTATAGATGTGGGAAATGCATCTGCACTAATATTAAGCAAACACACACACAAATGCAAGGTTTAAAAGAAAACTGGATTATTGAAAATAATTAACTTTTTTAGAAAAGTGAAATGATGAGTAATGTCATTGTATTTCCTGATGGTTTATCATGTTTGAGCAACATAAAGAATTTGAAATAATCATCTATTGAAAGAAGGAGAAAAGGATAATGTTATGGGCTAAACTGTGTCTCTCCCCTCTCCCAAATTCCTGTTGAAATCCCAACCCTAGTACCTTAGAATGTTAAACTGTATATGGAGATCAGGGCTTGAAAGAGGTGCTTAGGTTAAAATGAGGCTGTTAGGGTGGACTCTGATACAAGATGAGTGGTGTACTTATAAGAAGAGAGAAAGATGCCAAGCACCTGCATGACCAGAGAGACCATTTCATCACGTGGCAGCAAGACGGTGACCATCTACACACCAAGGGGAGAGGCCTCAGCCCAACTCTGCCAGCACCTTGATCTTGGACTTCCGGTCTCCAGAATTGTAAGAAAATAAATTCCTGTGATTGAAGCCACCCAGGCTGTAGTATTTTATTGTGGCAGCTCTAGAAACCTAAAGCAGACTGTAACAGGCAGCACAGCCAGGCAGGGCTCATGGCTCTCCATATCCAAGGGTCTGATAACCAGAAGACTGGGTGCATTGGACTGGTCCCTATTGACCCCTCAGCTGTCCCCAGGACCACAGATAATCTAAGGAGGTTCCCTTTGCCACCATCAGCCCAGTGAGTGGAAGGTCAGGGGGTTGTTCTCAGACTGTCTGCAAATTAGAAACACCCAGAAATGGGTCGGGCCTTGGAATCTGCATCTCTAACCACTTTGCCCCAGTTCTGTTTTAGTGACATAGTTGTGCTGAGAGCTGTAGGATGATTCAAGTTCATCATCCCCCTGGCTTTTGGGTTTCTTCTCTATTCTCCGTTAACTTCTTCTATCTCTGCCAGCAAACAGAGGTCCCAGGTGGTCAGAATGTCCTGTTGGGCCTTCAAATCCAATCTGACTTAAACATCCAAAGGGTAAGCAATCCCACTTCCAAAAGAATGGAAAGCAGGGACCTGAATAGATATTTGTCCACGCACTGAGGTTCGTAGCAGCATTGGTCACAACAGCCAAAAGGTGGATGCAACCGTGTCCATTAACGCATGAATGGATAAGCAGAAAGTGGTATATACACACAAAGGCATATTATTCAGCCTTAAAATGGAAGGAAAGGCCCAGCCAGCATGACTCAGTGGTTGAGATTGACCTATGAGCCAGGAAGTCACGGTTGGATTCCCAGTCAGGGCACACAAGGTTGCGGGCCCAGTCCCCAGTGTGGGGTGTGCAGGAGGCAGCCGATCAATGATTCTCTCTCATCATTGATGTTTCTATCTTTCTCTCCCTCTACCTTCCTCTCTGAAATCAATAAAAATATATACCATATACTACAACATGGGTGAACCTTGAGGACATTATGCTAAGTGAAGTAAGCCAGGCACAAAAGGACAAATACTGTAGGATTCACTTACCTGAGGTTCCTAGAGTCATCAAATTCATAGAGATAGGAAGCAGAATGATGGATTCCAGGGGCGGGGGCTGGGGAAACGGGAGTGAGTGTTGAAAGGGGACAGAGTTTCTGTTTGGGAGAATGGAAAACAGTTCTGGAGATGATGTTGGTGATGGCTGCACAACAATGTGAACGCACTTCACACCACAGAGTTGTGCATTTAAAAGGGTTAGGATGGCTTTATGTTACGTCTGATTTACTACCATTGAAATCATTTCTAAGGGGAACTAACGAGGAGAGCTGGCGTGGAATGGGGCAGGAAGATGGACTAAGCCTCACTGGATCTGGGGACTGGCCCCCTGGGGTGAGGGTGGGGCTTAGGGGAGAGTCTGGTGGGGTCCAAGCGAGCGCTCCAGGCCAGCATTACTCAGGCTCTGCCAGTCCCACCCAAGGCCAGATGATACATGGGCCACCTGGGAGCCACTCAGGCGGGCCCAGCTCAGCTTTCACAACCGAGGTTTCAGGACCTGGCCTGGGGCCCGTGGGCTGGAATCTGCTTTCCTTCCCTCATCTACTCTGCCCTCAGTTATCTAGGTGGAGGGGCCTGGGGCTGGCCCAGCTCTCTGGCGGCCTTTTGGCCCTCTTGGAGGAGGAGTGTGGCCTGGGAGCTCTTAAAACTGCCCGTTCCTCTGGGGTTTAGCGGATAAGGTTCCCAAGTCCCTCTCTAAGGAGGAAAAACAAACAGCTGAGAGCAGGCGGCTCCAGCTGTGGGACACGTTCCAAGACCGAGAGGGAAAATAACTATTCCGGCTCCAAACGCCTAGTTAAGTGGAAGGCAGCGGCCGCCGGAAGGAATGGCAACTTCTCCACAACCTCCGGTTTTACCAAGAAAATCTAAAACTCCATCCTCGAGAGGACGTGTGTGTTACTTCATCATCTGCCATGTGGTGCCACCGCCCTTTTTGTGGATGTGTTTGTATACCATGTGCCCTCACAGCAGGCACCATAAAACCCACATGGCCAGGCGGTGACACAAATGGGAGGAACCGAGAAATGCCTCAGGACTGGTCTTCGTTGTGGAAAACCGCCCCCCTTCTCCCTCACCACCTGGTGCCTCAGTTTCACCAACCGACTTCCTGCCCAGAGGCCCTGCGGTGTGGTGGAGAGAACAGTGCCCTTGGGCAGACCCAGCCACAGGCCCGTTTTGATCACATGTGAGCGGAGCCCCTCCCGCCTGGCCCTGACTCTACTTTTCAGCTGATCTGCGTTCCCCAGTGGGGCAGGTGGAAACATGTGTGAGCAGTGGGCACCTGTGCAATGAGCTTGACTAGGAAACAGAGTCTGAATGCAGCTCAGACCCTTACCCCCTGTGCCATTTAAATGAACACCTGCCAGGCTGGTGTGGCGCAGTGGTTGAGCATCAACCTATGAACCAGGAGGTCAAGATTCGATTCCCGGTCGGGATATATGCCCTGACAGCGGCTCATTCCTCAGTGTGGGGCATGCAGGAAACAGCCGATCAATGTTTCTCTCTCATTATAGATGTTTCTATCTCCCTCTCCCCTCCTCTCCGGAATCAATAAAAATATTTAAAAAATAAAAAATAAATGTAACGAACACCTATTCACCTGTGAGAATGATCAGTCTCACTGGGCCTCGATCATCTTATCTGTCAGTGGGGATGCTGGTATCTACCTCACAGCACGGTGAGAAGACGCAGTGGAATAGTGATGTGAAATACAATACTCCTATGATGTAGTGGTGGCCTTGGTGGCGAGGGTGGGAAGGTGGGGGCCTTGGGCACTACAAATGGGGCAGCTCGGGAATCAGGCCATGGTTGCCCTGCGATAAGTCAGAGTGTGGAGAAGGCAAGAAGAATGCCGATTGGCAGTAATACTAGTACATAACTCCCCCTCCTGACCTCCTCCTGTCTGACCATGTCCCTGGGGAAACTGTTATGCTCACGGGGACTGGAGTGGGATGGGAAAACCCCCTGCCTGACAGTGTTTCAGGTCTGCATCCTCCACTGCACACAGCCTGGGAGGGTGGACTGCACACAGCCTGGGAGAGGGTGGGTGGTGGACATGGGTGTGGCTCCAAAGAGGAGCTGGGGGCTGCCACGGATGGGATGCTGCCCCCACCAGGAAAGAGGTGCACTGGGGGAAGTGATGGAGCTGGAGCTGGTGGGCCGGTGGGACTGCCATGCGTGAACAAGGTCTGAGGGCATCAACAGGGTCCTGAGCAGAGACCCAGGAAAGTACAGAAAACACATTCAGCTTGTGGATTCCTCACGGTGAGACCTGGGCTGAGAGTAACCGTACTCGCTGGCTACTTCTGCGCCGAGTCCTTGCAACAAGGCGCGGCAAGGAGGGGAGGGCTTGGCACTGCCAACTGGAGGCCAACCCCGGGTCTGAGGCAGTGACACCAACACATTTGGTGCCATTGAATCGCCCATGTCTGGACTTTGATGAGAGCCAGAACTTGGAGGTGCCAGGAACACATCGCCTACCCAGGACCTGGTCCAGGCCCAGCCTTGGGAGGAAGCCTTGCCCCCATCTCACCTCCTGTGCCAAGCAAGCCTTATGCCCAGGCTTGGGGACAGCCCAGCGTGTACACTCCCCTCATTCTGTCTTCTGTCTTCTGACCATCTCCCCCAGCCCCTGCAAACAGCTCCTGCTCTGCCACTCCCAGCCAGCAATGGGATCTGCCCTCAGCAGGATGACCCAATGGACCCAGAAGAAAGCTGGGCCCAGAAAGAGGACTGTTCTCTTAGTCCCAAGGACTCTGCCTTATGGGATAGGATGGGATAGGATGGGATGGGGTTAGATGAGGGACCGAGTGGGGCCCTCTAAAGTATGGGGACAGGGATGATGCTGATTCCCCCCCTCCCTTGAATATATATTAAGAGATACTGTCTATGCACTCACTCCATCAATCCCATTGAGATCTGTGATAAAAATGCTTATTTGAGTGCTTAGCTTCATGAGAAAAACAACAGGTTAAAGTAGACTAGGCGGCTTAGTTTATAGCCCACTCCAAGCACTAGCTAGTATCATCATAGTGTGCTGTGATGCCTTCCCGAGAGGAATGGTCTGGGCTTAAAGACACTGTCCCAGTCCAGGGCCACCACGTCACTCAGAGGATGGCATCAGGAGCCCCACATACCGATGAGCAAACTGCAGCTCAAAGAGGTTATGTAATTTGCCCGAGGTCATAGAGTGAAAATGGCGCAGAATGTAATCTAGGCTAATGTGGACCATACAAAGGTATTCAAATATAGTCCCTGTCCTCCCAGAGGTCAGCTTAGTGGGGAGTCAGGCATAGAAACCACCAGCCTTTGTATAAGAGCAAATGAAAGACGTGAGAAATGAATGCAGAAGAAGAGCTGTGTGAGAGCAGGTGCCACGTTTTTTTCTGGGACAGACTTTTTCAGGGCTGACGGGATTTCGAAAGCCTCATCCAATAATGGTCAACCTGGAGTCCCTGATATAATCTCTAAAGAACCCCAAAGTAGACTTGGGTTTTCCAGGTAGAACCACTGGTAACCATTGATATGCCAAATGATCAGGTCCCAAGGCCCTTAGGGGTGAGGCCTCCTGCCCAAGGGCACACAGCCAGTGTCAGGGCTGGGACCTTGAGCCAAAGGCCAGGCCACCAGTGCGGCGATCTGTTCTCTCCGGTGCAGCTGCTGACGTGCTCATGGCCACATGGTAAGGCAGGAGAAAGAGCCCATCTAGAATGTGAGTGCATCCCGCCAGACAGCCAGAGGGCTGTGCGGGTGCTCAGGAGGGGGAGCTGGGACAATGGAAACAGAGCCTTCCTCTTCCCCGTGGGTGTGGTGGTGGTGGTGGTGGTGGTGCATTATTTATACTTAAATGCTTCTGTCTATTGTGATGCTTGACATCTTAAAAAATCTTCCTTGCTGGGAGAAACGGCCCCTCCCTGGGCTAGCCAACTCTTAGAGATAGCAAGGAGCCCCGTCCTAGCATGACTTTGATATGCAAACTAACCAATTCAGAGCTGCACCTTCTCTGTCCATCTGTGCACCCCAGGAGGCAATTTTTCTCTGTCCTAATCATCCCAGCGCTAAGTGCCAGGTACCAGAGGCCACCCCAATAGCCCAAAACCCACCCAAAGTCTTCAAACTCGCCAATCCTAAACGGGTTACTCTGCACTGCCTTGCCTCGTGGAAACCCCAGTAAAGGCCTAAGTGCACCTCTCATTCTGTCTTCTGCCTCCGACCACCCTGGAGCTTCCCCGTGTGGCCCTGCGTGGTAGCCATGCCTCCTGTCTCCAGGTCCTGTTGGAACAATGCATTCTGTTGACCTGAGCCTCTCTTCTCTTTCCTCTTGTGGCAGCACCTGACTAAGCATCTCATGAAAGAATACAAAACAGGGAAGTCCCCTACGATGCAGCGGAAGAGGAAGCCCACAGTGCTTTTTCCCTCTCAATGCTTTTTTAAAAAAATATATATTTGTATTGATTTCAGAGAGGAAGGGAAAGGGAGAGAGAGATTGAAACATCAATGATGAGAGGGAATCATTGATTGACTGCCTCCTGCATGCCCCCTACTGGGGATCGAGCCCACAACCCGAGCATGTGCCCTTGACTGGAATTGAACCTGGGACCCTTCAGTCCACAGGCCACCGCTCTATCCACTGAGCCAAACTGACTAGGGCCCTGTCAATGCTTTTTATCAGGAATGGCTTCAAGCGTTCTTTCATTCCTTGGCACATGAGAGTGAATAGTGTTCCCCTTTAAGGCCATGCCTACCTGGAGCCTATGAATGTGGCCTTGTTCAGGTAGTGTCTTTGCAGATGTCCTCAAATTACATAAGGTCATACTGGATTAGAGTGGGCCAAATACTGTATTATCTCACTGTTGTGTGAAATCTAAAAAGTCAAACTCATACAAGCAGAGAGTAGAATGATGGTTGCCAGGGGTTAGAGGGAGGGAGAAGTGGGGAGATGTTGGCCAAGGTTACAAAGTTGCAGTTATTCAAGATGAATACGTTTTGGAGATCTACAGTATGGTGACTATATTTAATAATACAGTCATGTACCACGTAACATTTTGGTCAACAACAGACCGCATGTACGATGGTGGTCCCATCCTATCTAATAAAAAGCTAATATGAAAATTGTCCCCTCGATCGGGAGTTCCACCAGGAGTTTGACCAGGGGGTGGGGCTAGCTGGCCAACCAGGGGGTGGGGCTAGCTGTCTCCTCTCCCTGGCCGGCCAGGCCCAATTGGCCCCGATTGGGGTGGGCCAGCTGGACCCCATCCATGCACGAATTCGTTCACTGGGCCTCTAGTAAGATTATAAGGGAGCTGTAAAATTTTTATTGTCTAGTGACATTGTACTGTCATAGTCTTACACATTCCTCACATGTTTGTGGTGATGCTGGTGTAAATACACTTACTGCGCTGCCAATCCTGTAGAAGGATAGCACATATGCCCTGGCTGGGTAGCTCAGATGGTTGGAGTGTCATTCCACACACTAAAAGGTTGCGGGTTCAATTCCCGGTCAGGAACACACTTAGGTTGAGGATTTGATCCTCAGTTGGGGTGTGTACAGGAGGCAACCAATCAATGTTTCTCTCTCACACCGATGTTTCTCTCTTTCCCGTTTCCTCTCTTTACACTATATAAACATATTCTTGGGTGAGGATTAAATTTTCAAAAAAAGTGTAGCACATGTGTATGGTGCCAAATGGGCACTGGACTTATCAGGGGATAATGATAATGACAATCATAAAGGACTATGTTACTGGTTTATGTAATTACTAGACTATATTTTATTGTTATTTTAGAGAGTATTCTTCCTAGTTATAAAAAAAGAGTTTGCTGTAAAACGGGATACCGTGTTGTGCTGGCAGCAGCCTCAGACATATGTTCACCGCGTCTCTTGATTGCATCATTTTGTTTTGTGCTGGGTTTAATTTCGTGTTTTGTACAGTAGCATGTTGTACAGGCCTGTAGCCTGAGAGCGATAGGCTATGCCTTATAACCTAGGTGTGCAGTGGGCTATCCCATCGAGGTTCTTGTAAGTGCACTCTATAATGTTCGCACAATGAAATGACGCATTTCTCAGACCGCATTCCCATCATTAAGCGGTGCATGACTGCGCCTTGTATTGTATGCTTGAAATCTGCTAAGATTTTACATGTTCTCACCACACACACACACACACACACACACACACACACACGATGGTAACAGTGTGATGTGATGGTTATGTTTATTGGCTTGATTGTGGCAATCACTTTACAATGGATGCATATATCAAAGCATCACATTGTACACCATAAATATATATAAATATTATTTGTGAATTATAAAGCTGGGCAGGGGGGAGATAAAAGAAAAACAGTTTAAAGGGAAACTTGGGGCATTTGACCGACTCCCTTTACTCCCAAATGATGCCTTTACTGCCCAAGAAGCTAGAAGTTATAAAAAACAAACAAAACAAAAAAACTTAGCAAAGCTGTGCGCTTCAAGAGCCAAGGGAGGCGCCAGAGAGCATGTGTCTGTGTCTGAGTGGCATCTGGGACCCCTGAGGAGGGTGTGCAGGAAGACAGGCCTTCCCAGGGGAGCAGGAGTTTAGGGGGATCTGGAGCCTTTGAGTTCAGGTTCCCATTTGGCTAGAGAGGCCTGGGAAACCCTGAGCAGGACACGTCCCCGCCCTGGGCCTCAGTTTCATTTACAACTGCTGAGGCCAGAGCTAATCCTTCCCAGCGCTGGTTTTATTTGCCGTTCAGCCTCTCCCTCGCTGGGCGCCCTCGGGGTTCTGGCCCAGCTTCTCCTTGTCTGTGGCTGGAGTGCGCTCTAGCCCCTGCCTCCAGGGAGCCCTGTTGGCAGCATCGGAAACCAGGTGGGGGCAGCACCATCACAGGCTGGGAGAGGGAGTAAGGAAAGCCCTGCTTGCTCACCTGGGAGGGAGCTGGTGGCTCTAGAGCAGTCACACGGGTGATGTGTTCTCAGGGTTACAGAAGGATTCCTGTGGCTTTTTAAAAGGGCGGTTTTATTAAAACACCAAGGACATTAGAGGAAATTGACCCCAGTTGTTTTCCTTTCTCCAAGTTCCTTCTCCCCTCCCTCCCTGTGCCTGTATATCTGCTTGCATAATTGCCCTCGGACTGTACACACGCAAGGGAGCAGTCTATCTTCCCTTAACATCGTTTCATAAACATCTCCCCACGTTGCTCCACAGTTTTCACTGGGAAAGGCTGTGTAATATTCCCTTGTGTTGATTCGATATCATTTAGCTAAACAACCCCCTAAGGCAGCGGTTCTCAACCTGTGGGTCGCGCCCCTTTGGCGGTTGAAAGACCCTTTCACAGGGGTCGCCTAAGACCATCCTGCATATCAGATATTACAGTGATGAAGTAGCAACGAAAATAATTTTATGGTTGGGTCACAACATGAGGAACTGTATTTAAAGGGCCAGAAGGTTGAGAACCACTGCCCTAACGTTTGACATTTATGTTTTTCCGTTTCGAGTGACGGTGGAAAATGTTGAGTTTCGTACACGCGCCTGTCTTTCTTCCCTGAGAGCAGTGGAGTAGGGTTTTTTGAGCTCAAGGGTCTAAAGGGCTTTTATAGATGCTGAAAGGACGCGGCCTTCCTCCAGGCAATCTGCTTGTTTGTTCTTGCTCAGTGGCCACTGCTCATTACTGGTCAGGGGACACTGTTCCTGGGCAGGAGACTCCCTTCCTCAACTCCTCCCGGGAAGATGCAGTTTTTCCAAAACCCTGGCAGATAATATGTCTCACAGAGGACAACTGGCCAGATCCCACTGCTGTTAACTGCAGCAAGGAGACACAGCGCTGTGCGAAGGACATCCTCCCACACACAGTGAGTTGGCACGGCCAGGGCTCTGTGAGTCCCCGTTTCCCCCCCTGGGAACTGGCACCGTTGCCTCCAGCAAGGCACTTTGGGGCCCCTTCACGGCCTCCCCCATGTTCATGCAGGTGCTAAGTGGGGGAGGGGCTTCAAGGACCCCTGGTAGAGATAGGATCCCCGCACCCAGGGACAAGGGGTGCTGGCTCCAGGCAGCCCCACTAGACAACACTGAGCTCACACAGATGTCTCTTCAGAAAGAAGCCTTTGGGAGAGGCCACTCATGTCTCGTGAGCTGGAGCAGAGCCCAGGCCCACATGCCTTCTGGGATTTCCTGAGGAGGGGAGGCTATGGATTGGGACCACGACGCAGGGTGAGATGGGAATACAGGAAGTGCCCAACCCTGGTCCCCTGTCCCAATCCCTGCATCCCTTGGATTGCTCCATAAAGGACCTCAGGGAATGTGGGGCTCTCACAAAGGAGCGCAGGGAAGACAAAAGCCCCGGGGGCTCCTGCTGGCCATCAGGCCACACTGGGCTGCCAGCCGGAAGGGCCACTGGGGCCAAGAAGATTGGGGTTTTCCATCTCTGAGGACATGATCCTCATAAGACCAAATGCCTGGAGGCCACAGTAGTGGAACTGCCCACCATCACCAAGTCGAGACCGGCTGGTCATGTGAGAAGCTCTCGGCCTTGTCTTCCCTCCTCCCAGGTCCTCCCATCACATACGTGAGACATGCTTCTACTGGAAAATTACTCATCGTTTATCTGAAATTCACCTTGATCAGGGCATCCTGTTTTTTTATTTGCTAACTGTGACGACCCTACCTGGGGGCAACTGGGGGGGTCCAGGTGACAGATGATGGAGCCTGTTACGGTTTGCTGATGAAGTGAACATGGGAGGCAGGTGAGATAAATCCAGGAGGATTCCTTGGTTCTTGGTGAATACAACTGGGTATATCGTGGTGTCATTGATAGGAATGGAGAGAAATGGGGGAGGAAAAATCACATGTTGATTCTGAGATGCTTATTAAATGACCAAGTAGGGATGACACAAGGAGGTCATTGAACATATTAATCTGGAATCCAGGGCAAAAGTCAGAGGTGGAATGTGATGGAATCTGATGAAGGTCCAGGAACAGAAGTCCATTAAAGAAGAGAAGCC
>NW_006291485.1:2241-3061 GCF_000327345.1 Myotis davidii | reverse complement strand
CCTCCAGGCAGCCCCACTAGACAACACTGAGCTCACACAGATGTCTCTTCAGATGAAGGCTTTGGGAGAAGCCACTCATGTCTCGTGAGCTGGAGCAGAGCCCGGGCCCACACCTCTTCTGGGATTTCCTGAGGAGGGGAGGCTATGGATTGGGACCATGAAGCAGGGTGAGATGGGAATACAGGAAGTGCCCAACCCTGGCCCCCTGTCCCAATCCCTGCATCCCTTGGATTGCTCCATAAAGGACCTCAGGGAATGTGGGGCTCTCACAAAGGAGCGCAGGGAAGACAAAAGCCCCGGGGGCTCCTGCTGGCCATCAGGCCACACTGGGCTGCCAGCTGGAAGGGCCACTGGAGTCAAGAAGATTTGGGTTTTCCATCTCTGAGGACATTATCCTCATAAGACCATCTGCCTGGAGGCGACAGTAGTGGAACTGCCCACCATTACCAAGTCGAGGCCGGCTGGTCATGTGAGAAGCTCTCGGCCGTGTCTTCCTTCTTCCCAGGCCCTCCCATCACATACGTGAGACATGCTTCTACTGGAAAATTACTCATCGTTTATCTGAAATTCACCTTGATCAGGGCATCGTGTTTTTTTATTTGCTAACTGTGGCAATCCTACATGGGGCAATTGGGGGGGGTGGTCCAGGTGACAGATGATGGAGCCTGTTACGGTTTGCTGATGAAGTGAACATGGGAGGCAGGTGAGATAAATCCAGGAGGATTCCTTGGTTCTTGGTGAATACAACTGGGTAGATCGTGGTGTCATTGATAGGAATGGAGAGAAATGGGGGAGGAAAAATCAAGAGGGCTTTTCACCT
>NW_006291485.1:0-1674 GCF_000327345.1 Myotis davidii | reverse complement strand
GTGCAGCAGAAGACAGGACCAGGGAGCAGAAGGAAAGGGAGGATTTGAAGGTACAAAGGCTGAGCCATAAAGAGGAAGATGCAAGCTGCAGAAGAAAAAAAGAGACTAATACTCACACATTTCCATCTTTCTTTCTTTCTTCCTTCCTTCCTTCCTTCCTTCCTTCCTTCCTTCCTTCCTTCCTTCCTTCCTTCTTTCCTGCCTTCCTTCCTTTTCTTAATTTTTTTTTCTTAAATAAGAAAGCTCCTTTTCTTAGCAAGATCTGGGTGCTGCGTTCACACTGCCTCTAAAGTTTCCTCCAATCCTGGCTCCTGGGATAGAAATGGAAGCAGTCTCTCTTACTTCCTGTGCAGTTTGGTTAAGCGAGGGCTGGATTATGGTCCGGTCGGTGGAAGTTACAGTCAATGATAATCACCTAACAAATACCGTTGTTACTTAGCTGTATGCCATGGATGTTGTAGGCAATTTACATGGATGACTCAATTTAATCCTCACCGCAGTGCTTCCAAGTGGGGAGTGCCGCCACTTCTGCTTTAGAGACGAGAGCATCAAGGCTCAGGGAGGTAGCTTGAATAACTCACCCAAGGTTTGCAGGGAGTGGCCAAGCCAAGATTTGGACCTTGGCAGTCTGACAGCGCCCATTCACCTTGCCACAGGGCGACAGTCACTGTTCCCAGCAGGAGTCTGGGGAAGAGAAGTCCCAGCCAGGGGACCATGGGCCGGCACTGGCAGCTCCTCTGAGCCCCTGTCTCCTCATCCCTATGCTGTAAACTCTTTTCTGATTCTTTTGATTGTTAGGAGAAAGACATAATGTATATGAAAATAAATTAAAACTATGAAGCACGGGTCAGAGGCCAAAGATAAAGGGCTAATTAATGGTCAATATAAGCCTACCGGAGGAGAGGGGTTTTGTAGGCTTTTTCTGTAAAGGGCCAGGGAGTATGTGAAGCTCTGTTAACTATGTGAAGCTCTGCAGATCATATGGAGTCTGTTATAACTACTCAGCGTTGCCACTGCAGCACAAAAGCAGCCACAGGCAACTCATAAATGAATGAGCATGACTGTGGGCCAATAAAGCTTTATTGACAGAAACAGGCAGTGGCCAGATTGGCCCTTTGTCTAGAGCAGTGGTTCTCAACCTTCCTAATGCTGCGACCCTTTAATCCAGTTCCTCATGTCGTGGTGACCCCCAACCATAAAATTATTTTTGTTGCTACTTCATAACTGTAATTTTGCTACTGTTATGAATCGTAATGTAAATATATGATATGCAGGATGCATTTTCATTGTTACAAATTAAACATAATTAAAGCATAGTGATTAATCACAAAAACAATATGTAATTATATATGTGTTTTCTGATGATCTTAGGCAACCCCTGTGAAAGGGTCGTTGGACCCCCAAAGGGGTCGCGACCCACAGGTTGGCGACCTACAGGTTGAGAACCACTGGTCTAGAGGAAGGATTCCAGCAGGATGTCGCTGAGATTGGTCCTCTGCCCTGTAATTATTGTCACAATTTGAATGAAGACCCAGAGAGAGCTTATTGCCAAGTTTGCAAGTGACCTTCCCTCCCACCCCCCTGCCCATTTTTCTTATCTGAGGGGTGGTTGGAGGCATCCATCAAAGTCAGAGAGATATGAAATGCCCCTCATCCTGGGCAATGGAATCTTTC
>NW_006291484.1:151521-154594 GCF_000327345.1 Myotis davidii | reverse complement strand
AAAGATGGCGGTTAATTTGCATACACAGGCGCAAAGCAGAGACTGAAGGCTCCGGCTGGAGTGAAGACTGAAGCCTGAAGCGAAGCCTCGCTGCAGCCACAGGGGAGAAGCCTGGCCTTGAGGCCTGGGTCCCGGGTGCCGGAGGAAAACCAGTGCCAGCAGCCAGGGGAAGGAAGGCCTATTGTGCGAATCTTCGTGCAACGGACTTCTAGTCTAATTTAATTGTTACAATTGTTACAAAGATAAATGTCACCCAAAAAGCTAATTACAGTGTCTGATTAATAGGTATGAAATTGGACAAATTTTCACAGCCATTTGTATCTGGGTTTGTCAAAATAGCCTCGTCAAAAAGTAAATTCAGTTTTTATTTATTTATTTTTATTTAAAAAAAATACATTTTATTGATTTTTTACAGAGAGGAAGGGAGAGGGAGAGGGATAGAGAGTTAGAAACATCGATGAGAGAGAAACATCAATCAGCTGCCTCCTGCACCACTCCCTACTGGGGATGTGCCCACAACCAAGGTACATGCCCTTGACCAGAATCAAACCCGGGACCCTTCAGTCTGCAGGCCGACGCTCTATCCACTGAGCCAAACCAGTTTCGGCAAATTCACTGTTTTTTAATGCCAGTAGCAATAGCAACAACCATCTTAAATTTTATTTATCCTAAATTCCCACCAAAAGTCAGGGCACTCTGTCCTTTAATTTCTGTATTATTGGGATGTTTCACGGGCTTTTAAAATAAAACAATGATATATCTTAATAATGATAAGGTTGGCATAATTAGGAAGCTCACAAATAACAGATATATGATTTTTGAAATGAAAAACAAAATAATTCCTATTCTTAAGTAGTTACATCTAATTAGTAAATAAAAACGCAGCAGGGGGAGCTCGGAGTAGCTCGGGAGCACGGTGGCTTTGCTCTTGATTGGTAGGGTGGCTCTTCATCACAATGTTGTGCAAGCTACATGACTCACACTCTAGACCAGGGGTGGGCAAACTTTTTGACTCGACGGCCACAATGGGTTCTTAAACTGGACCGGAGGGCCGGAACAAAAGCATGGATGGAGTGTTTGTGTGAACTAATATAAATTCAAAGTAAACATCATTACATAAAAGGGTACGGTCTTTTTTACTTTTTAGTTTTATTCATTTCAAATGGGCCGGATCCGGCCCGTGGGCCGTAGTTTGCCCATGGCTGCTCTAGACTCTGCTCTACAGAAATCGTTATTATTGCTCACATTCATATATCACTCATATGCCATGGCTCTTTTCAGGGAGATTGCCTCAAGACCACTTGTGCATAATTTAACTGAGGCCAGTCTGCAGTTCACAGTGCTGAACATGGTTAGTCATTCTTATCATCCTTGATAACATTACAGCAGCCACAAATGCCTAGTACTAATTAAATGTGAATAGCAGTGTGGGAAGGTACATCGTCTCTTGGCTGCAATAGTCTCCCCACCACTTATGTGTATGTCATACATTGTTCAAGACAACAAACACTTAGGGAGAGGATCGATATTGTGATTATTAACATAACCATATCGAAACAATTTGATTCCAATCTGACATACGTTCTTAATACTCACATCCTGTTTGGACCTCTCCATTTCTCTGCTATACTAAGAATTGACTCTCCCTCCAACTCCTCTTCCAGGTACTGCTGCCTGTAAATTGCAATTAGCCAGTTACTTATTTGCTCCACTTACTCCCCTTAAGGGGCTGTGACTTAGCCCCCTTAACCAATGGGCACCCCAATAAATACTTGTGGAAGAAGGTAAAACCTCATACAACTAACCCTAATGCTGTCTGAAATGAACTCAATTCTGGGGTCCTCAACAAAGCTCTTTCCACTTGTTCAGTAGCCAGTGCAAACAACGTTACATAGTTAAGGGTTCTGGGGAAACAAAAGAGAAAGAGCTGAATATGTTGAAAACAGAACCTCTAGGTTGAGTCATTGCTCTGTCCTCAACTAGCCCAGTCTCCCCATGAGCAAAATGAGCAGGGATCGAATTACGTGATCCTGCTGATACAAAATTCTGCAATTGAATGTGGCTTATTTTGCCATATAAAATTTAAAACGTTTTATATAAGCCATGTCCTCATTGCTTCACCTTCGCCTCTACCGCCTCAGCGAGCGGCAGGGTGTGGGACATGATGATTCTGCTTAACTAGGTATCAAGTCTGAGTCTGTTTCCTTCCTCTGCCAGCTCCCCTGGCCTGGGTGGGGAGCTCTGAGGACCTGCGGAGATGCTGTATGTTGAAGCACTGGTATTATTTCCTGAGTTTATTTGTGGGAGAAGAATCAGGACAGACTATTCCTTGGCCTCCCTATTACCATTTCCTTTTCCTCATGTGGGAAAAACAAACAAACGCCCCAAGTTCCCACAACTCTTTTAACTCAAATACACTTTTTTTTTTTTTTAAAGGGAGAGGTTACTTAGTGATTTATAACATGAACTCAGATGAAGTCTTCCTGAAAACCAATGGAAATGACAAATGTAGTCAACATAGTTAAACGGGGACAACATGAATGACAATATTTTGCCAGAAGCACTGGGGCTTACCCCCCACCCCCCTTCTCTCACACTTCAGGACTAAAGAGTTCAGCCCTGAATGAAGGGGTGATCCCTAACGTTTTGGGAAAGCTCCGATTTCCATCTGGCAAAAGCCTCCAAAGCTGACCTCACTGCATCGCGCTTACACTCCCGGTGGACGGACACCTCTGAAGGCCACCGCAGTGCTCTCTCCCCTGGTCCGGTTCCCTCCTACGGCTGCCTCACCCCCTCGGGTCTCAGGTCCAGAGGACTTCTCAGACCCCTCCTCCTGCTCCCCCCACGGCAATACCCCCGCCCCCCCTTCCTTGCTGCATCTTCCCTTCGGAAGCGGTGGCACGTTATGAGCTGCCCAAGCATCTTCCCTTGCTGGTCAGCTCAGGGCCCACCTCCCTCCCCGTGGGGACCCCCCGCGCCCAGAGCAGAGCTGGGGGCCCAGCAGGGGCTCCGGAACGAAATATTCTGACACCCCGAGGCTCCGGGCCAGAGTCTCCAGAGCCGCAGGACCCCC
>NW_006291484.1:149500-151257 GCF_000327345.1 Myotis davidii | reverse complement strand
CCCCACACCCCGCGTCCCCGCTCCCCACCTCGCACCTTCACGCCCAACTGCCCCGCGGGCCTCCCGTCCTAGGAACCCTTTATGGGGAAGCGGTTCTGGCCCCCCACCCCCCGTTAAAGAGGGGGTGCATGTCTGCTTTAGCAGATATCCGCCCGCCTCGCCGTCTCCCGGGGTGCGCCCCGGTCGGTCGGGCTGAGAAGGCCAAGGGCAATTGCCGGTGGTCCTTTGGCCCCAGTCGCTCTTTGGTGATGAAAACCCAGTGCCTGTCCCTCCACCTCCGGGAAAGGGCTCTGGGGTTTGGGGGTTGGGAGTATAAAGGCTCCGCCGCCTGGAGCGCCCCAACAGAGCCCAGGGGTGTTTTCAAGGGATCTTCTCCTCTGGACCCAATTAGTTGGAGCCCCACCCAGGGAGCCTGGCCTTCGGTAAAGGGTTGAGTCAATAGTGACAAGGTTTTTGAAGGGAGACAGAGAAACATCAGTGATGAGTGGGAATCACTGACCGGCTGCCTCCTGCACGCCCCCCACTGGGGATCAAGCCCACAGCCCCAGCAGGTGCCCTGACCGGGAACTGAACCGGGACCTCCTGGTTCATAGGTCGGAGCTCAACCACTGAGCCATGCCAGCTGGGCTGCATTGCTTTTGCCTGAGCTCCAAGGGCCCGTCTTTAGCGTTTGTAACTTGTTTCCTGAGCCTGTGCAGCCCAGCCGGCTCACGTCTACTACCTTTGTAACTTTCTAAATAAATTTTATTATTTGAAAAAAAAAAGAACATATTGAATGATTCCGTTTCTATAAAGGTCAAAAACAGGCAAACTAATCTATGTTGTCCTAAGTCTAGATTGTAGTTACCCTTTGGGCTTCTGTGACTGGGAAGGGACATCAGGGCTTCTGAGGTGTGTTCTGGGATTAGGTCTGGGTGCTGCTAGCTTTGTAAAAACAATCATCCAATGAGACATTTTCCCATATATCTTTTACTTTAAGAAGTTTTTAAGAGAAGGAAAAAAAAAACCTGAAGTATTAATTTGTCCTAGTTACCCACTATTCAAGATATATTCGTTTTATTTTATTTTTTTGTTACCTTTTTTAAAAATTCTCACCTGGGGATATTTTCCCATTGATTTTCAGAGAGAGTGGAAGAGAGAGGGGAAGACAGAGAGAAACACTGATGTGGGAGAAACACATTGGTTGGTTGCCCTCTGCATGTGCTCTGACCAGGGCCCGAGGTGGGGGAGGAGCCTGCAACTGAGGCCTTGAGTAGAATAAAACCCAGGACCCTTCAGTCCACAGGCCGATGCTCTATTTATCCACTGAGTCAAACCGGCGAGGGCAACATAAACTCATTTTATAATCACCCTATATAATAAAGAGGTAATATGCAAATTAATCCTCATGCCCTCAGAAGATGGCTGCTACAACCAGACCGGCAGGGAGGTTAGTGAGGGACGACCAAATGACTGAACAAGCAGGCTGCATGAGGCAACCAAGCCGGCAGGGGGGTTAGTGAGGGATGACCAACAACCGAACAGCAGACTGCATGGGGCAACCAAGCCAGTGAGGTGGCCGTGAGGGAAGACCACGTCAGCAGGGGGGGCAGTTGGAGGCAACCAGGCCAGCATGCAGAGGCAGTGAGGGGCAACCAGGTCAGCAGGAGGAGGCAGTTAAGGGTGACCAAGCAGGCAGGCAGGTGAGCGATTAAGAGCCAGCTGTCCAGGATTGTAAAAGGGATGTCCGACTGCCAGTTTAGACCTGCTCCCGGGGA
>NW_006291484.1:144967-149164 GCF_000327345.1 Myotis davidii | reverse complement strand
ATGTTACTTCTTTTATGAAATGATGGTTATAGTAGATAGTAACTGGTAATGTCCTTAATGTGACAATATAAAAAGTTCTCTGCTCCCCTTATGTCACAATTGGTTTATAAAATGAAAAAGTCTGAAACAGACGTTTGTTTCATTCTTGTGCTGCTCCTGGCTCAGAATCCTTTCTCTCTACTTATTACCAAGGAAATTTTAAAAAAACGTAGATTCATAAACACTTGTGATGGATACGGCTGACTTACATACTATCTCCTTTTCATATAATTTGTTAAACTGCAAAGGCTGGAAATCTAAAAACTGTTTTTCCAGATTTTATTGCAGCTAGGAGTGAGGCTAGTAAATTTTGATGTATCAGTAATTTGCACACCCAAGAGACTTGGAAAGTAGAAGTGAGGCAGGGCCATCTCCTGGCTGCTTTGGCTGTGGCTGGCCAGCACGGTCATGGGATGTTGGGTTTTCTGCAGCAGTGCCCAGCATCCCTTCACCAGGCAACAGCCAATTCCTGGATCATAACTAGGGCAATATGAGTTGTTTCTGTTTTTGAATCCTCACCTGGGGATATGTGTGTTGATTTTAGAAAGGGGGGCAGGGGAGAGAGAGAGAGAAAGGAGGGAGGGAGAGAAGCAGATTAGTTGCCTCCCATATGCACAGTGCCCTGATCGGGAATCAAACTTACAGTCTTTCGGGATAGGGGACTATACTCCAACCAATTGAGCCACACTGGCCAGGGATAGGACACTGTGTTCTTAAACTCACCAGTTTCAGCAATGAGTCTTCATCCCTCCCCTTTCTGAAGCTTTCCTGGTGGGAGGGTGTAGTAGTCTCATTCTTGGAGTCATTTCTGGGATACAGCAGAGATGCTGCTCCTCCAATCCCTCAAAGGATTTTTTAAAGGACCTATATCTCCATATTAAGGCATTTTTTGCTGAAAATAAAGTGGCTTCTGTTTACTTCAACCAAGCCCGATAGAATACCTGACTGGCAATAGTAAGTACATTGTCCCTTCTACACCGCTACCAGCCCCTCCTATACCTCTGCCTTCCCTTTTCCTCTTCTTTTCATAAATGCCAAGTGTAGTGTAGCCTGGTGCTTTCATCCTTGGTCTTTCAAGGCCTTGTAACTGTTCCTTGGGTCTCTAGAAAGAAACTCTTAAAAAAGTTTTTATTGACTGAGAGGAAGGTAGAGCGAGAGCAAGCGAGGGAGCGAGTGGGAGATATCAATTTGTTGTTCCACTTATTTATTCATTCATTGGTTGATTCTTGTATGTGCCCTGTCTGGGACTGAACCTACATTCTTGGCATATTGGAATGATGCTCTAGTAATTGAGCTACCTGACCAGGTCAGAAATAAAAAAACAACAACAACACATAATTATTATTTATTTATTTTTAAAATATGTTTTTAATGATTTTTAGAGAGAGTAAGGGAGAGGGAGAGAGAAACATCCATGAAAGAGAAAGATTAGTCATCTCTCTCCTGCACGCCCCTTTGGGGGATCAAGCTTGAAACCTAGCCATGTACCATGACCGGGAATCAAATCAGTGACCTCTGTGTGCAAGGGACCATCCTCAACAAACTGAGACACACTGGCTGGACCAGGGTCAGAAACTTAAAAAAAAAAAAAATTAATCCTATCTTATAATAAACAAACATGGTAATTAACCGTACTTCCAACACGTTTTCCATTGGCTAATTAGGGCAATACGCAAATAAACTGCCAACCAAGATGGCAGCCAGTAGCCAGGCAGCTGAAGCGAATAGGAGGCTTGCTTGCTCCAGTGATGGAGGAAGCCAAGGTTCCCCGCCTGCTGCTGCCGGCCTCTGAGCTGCACTCTAAGAAACAATGTTGCAATTATAGAAGCTAAACAAACCCCAGATACCTGCTTTCAGCCAGCCAGGCCTCAGAGCTGGAGTTGCAACAGTGTTTCAATTATAGAAGTCAAACAAACCCAGATGCCTGCTTTAAGCAGCCGAGGTCTCAGAGTTGGAGCTGAGCCTCAGAGCTAAAGCCGGCTCTCAGCTCCAGTGACAGCCATAGAAGGTAAATAAATCCCAGAATTAAAAAAAAAAAAGGAGAGGTTGGGAGCTTCAGTTGCCCGCCAGCCTGAAAATGGCCTCAGCCCCTCACCCAGACTGGCCAGGCACCCCAGTGGGGACCCCCACCCTGAAGGGGGTGTGACCAGCTGCAAACAGCCATCATCCCCTCATCCAGGGTGGCCAGGCACCCAAGCGGGACCCCCACCCTGATCCGGGACACCCTTCAGGGCAAACCAGCCGGCCCCCACCCATGCACCAGACCTCTATCCTATACAGTAAAAAGGTAATATGCAAACTAACTCTAACAGCAGAAGAACTGGGAATGACTGGTCACTATGACACATACTGACCACCAGGGGGCAGACACTCAATGCAGGAGCTGCCCTCTGGTGGTTTTTTTTTTTTATTTTTATTTTTTTAAATATATATTTTATTGATTTTTTACAGAGAAGAATGGAGAGAGACAGAGTTAGAAACATCGATGAGAGAGATCAATCAGCTGCCTTCTGCACACCCCCCACCAGGGCTGTGTCCGCAACCAAGGTACATGCCCCTGACTGGAATCGAAGCCGGGACCCTTGAGTTCGCAGGCTGACGCTCTATCCACTGAGCCAAACCGGTTAGGGCGGGTCAGAAACTTTTGATTATTATTTCACAAGAGAATGGAGGGTAGGAAGAGGTAGGAGCAGCTAGGCTCCAGGCGGGTGAGGATTTCTCTAAGGTCAAAGATTCTATCTACCATCTGACTCAGTGTCTCATTTTCTTACCAATCAAGATGCCACTGGTTTATTTTGTCAAGAAAGGTCCAAACCTGTAGAGAATTTTTATAAGCATTAATTTGAGCCAAACTGACAACATATGCTGGGGAGCAAGATTAAAAAAAATGCTTCCCAAAATGACAGCTTGTCAACTTCTTTTGTATATTTAACATTAACGAGGGAATTGTAACAAAGATTACATTGAAGTAGGAAAAAGCAAGGCAGGGATTGGATGACAGGAAGTTGACAAGATTACATACTCTCTTGAGGGTGGTTATGGTTTTATTTCAAAGGTGTGTTAACCTAGATGCACAGAGGCAGTGGACAGGGCTTTCTTAAGGCAAAGATAAACCTTTACTAAAAAGTTATATGCCTGGGTGTGTCTACCCACCATGACCTTTCCAGTTAGGAATTTATGATCAGATCACCCTCTGAGGTTACTTTCCATAAAGCTCATTTTTACATCCACAATTTTTACATGCTGTAGGGATTGGATCTGTGATTAGGAACAATGGCAGGTTTTTGTTTTTGTTTTCTTCCTTAGACTTAGTGCTGGGCTCTAAGGTGCCTCCGAGACAATTTCTGCTTTGGCTTATTGAGCATCATCAAAGGGAAAGTGACAGTGCTGTCAGTGTATGAATTATGAACCTAAAGATCATTTTGTACATTTCCACATAATTCATATAACATTGGGAATGTGGGTAAAAAATGGGGTTCTCTAGAAAGTAACATCACAGGGTGATCTAATCATAAATTGCTAACTGGGCAGGTCACGGTGGCTAGTCATGCTCAGGGATATAACTTCTCTAGTAAAAAGCCTATCTTTGTCTTAAGCAAGCCCTGGCCATTGTTCCTGTGTATCTAGGTTCACACACCTTTGAAATGCCTCTTTGCATATCCTTCCTTCTAAAGCAGTGGTTCTCAACCTGTGGGTCGTGACCCCGTTGGCAGTCAAACGACCCTTTCACAGGGGTCACCTAAGACCATCCTGCATATCAGATATTTACATTACGATTCATAACAGTAGCAACATTACAGTTATGAAGTAGCAACGAAAGTAATTTTATGGTTGGGTCACAACATGAGGAACTGTATTTAAAGGGTCAGAAGGTTGAGAACCACTGCTCTAAAGCATGACCACTCTCAAGAGAGCACATAATCTTAACTATCCTGTAATCAGGACCCCCCCACACACACACATGATGTGTTCAACATAATATATATATATATAGAGAGAGAGAGAGGGAGAGGGAGAGGGAGAAACATCAATGATGAGAGAGAGGCATTGATCCGCTGCCTCCTGCATGTCCCCTCACTGGGATCAAGCCCGCAAGCAACTGCAGCCTAAACCCAGGTATGTGCCCTCACCAGGAATCAAACCTTGACCTCCTGGTTC
>NW_006291484.1:142481-144652 GCF_000327345.1 Myotis davidii | reverse complement strand
AGGCCATTATCACCCCTTTCGTTCAGGTTGACATCCTGGTTCCCGAAATTTTAGCAAAAGCATTTGATGGCTCAGGAAGGCCCCGAACCATAATGAAAGCATGTGCTCTAAAATAACCTGAATCCGAATGAGAATTCCCTGGCGAAGTGCCCACTGGGCCCTTCCAGGGCCGCTGCACAGAAAGCGAGGTTGTTAGCGCCCACGGCTCTGGGCCACTCTGTGCAGCGGGTGTTCGAGGACCTTCGCCTTGGCTCTACCCCATACAAATGTTCCCCTTCCTCACTCCTCGGGGTTAGATCTGGATATCTAAAATTTGATAGGGCGTTTAGGTGACTGAAGGTTCGGACAGGGGACAGGAAAACATAATTAACTGCTTGTGTTTTAAGAGAAGCCAATCCCGAGTTTGGGTTCCCTTTAGAGGTACATGTCTGTCAGCGGGGCACTGCTCAGGTGCTCAGGAACCCACAGGTCTTCCTCGCTCCGGCCTCCCGCACCCAGTTGTTCCCATCTCCGGACTCACCAGCAGCAGATGGCTCTTCTCCGTTCTGAAACGCCAAAAGGGAAAGCTGAATCTCCCACAAGGATCTCTCTACACAGCGTGGCACAGGACTCCAGGATGTGTTTCTTACTGATTAGAGAGAGTGGGGGAGGGGGGGGAAGAGAAAGAGAGAGAGAGAGAAACATTGATTCTTTTTGTGCTGCAAGGATCTCTCTACACAGCGTGGCACAGGACTCCAGGATGTGTTTCTTACTGATTAGAGAGAGTGGGGGAGGGGGGGGAAGAGAGAGAGAGAGAGAGAGAAACATTGATTCTTTATGTGCCTGCACTGGGGATGGAACCTGAAACCTAGATATGTGCCCTGACAAAGTGCACTTTTCTCTCATGAACACAATTTAAAATTTTCTTTTTCTAAAAAACCCTCCCTCAAGGATGTATTTCTTTCTCTTCTGTCTCTCTTTTTTTGTTTTTGCAAGTAGTAAGAAACACTTTATTATAACTTTACAACATGTACATAGCTTGGGTCAAATCTGTGCTTTCCGGTAGCTGGGCATGTCTCCGCCCTTGCAGGCACCTGCTTCCTTCACGTTGCAGTGTTCCTTGGGTGGCTCTGGCCCTGGGGCCCAGTGGTTAGGAGTTGGAGAGAGAGGGCCAGGCAGCCCAGTTCCATCTCCTCATGTAATGGCCTGTGCCTTTCATCTGCTGGGGTTGCGGCTGGTGAGGAAGGACCGCTCCTCAGGGGTGAGGCCAGCAAAGAAGGGGTGCAGCCCTTGCAGGCACCTGCCTTCCTTCACATTGCACTGTTCATTGGGTGGCTCTGGCCCTGGGGCCCGGTGGTTAGAAGTTGGAGAAAGAGGGCCAGGCAGCCCAGTTCCATCTCCTCATGTAGTGGCCTGTGCCTGTCATCTGCTGGGGTTGCGGCTGGTGTGGAAGGACCGCTCCTCAGGGGTCAGGCCAGCAAAGAAGGGGTGCAGCAGGGCCTCCGCCAGTGTGATGCGCTGGGCAGGGTCAAACTCTAACATCCTCCTCATCAGGTCAAACAGCTGCACGTGCGCCACGGAGTCTTGGAGCATGTAACTCTTCAGAGGTTTGTAGTTCTCCATCACATACCGGCCATCAGAGCTGTGCTCATCCCAAACCAGGGCCCCTTTGTAAAAATATTTCTGCTTCCTGGTACGGTGGATCATGTGTGATGGGATGGGCCCTAGGATCTTCTCCATCATCAGCAAATGCTCTGGGTCTTCGTGGGTCTGGAAAAGTGGGAAGCCCTGGTAGTACTCGAAGAGAATGCAGCCGAGGCTCCAGACGTCACAGGGCTGTGCCCAGCCCAGCTCAAGGATCACCTCCGGTGGGCGGTAATAACGAGTGGCCACAATGGTTGTGTGATGCTCATGGTCAAAGGTAGCACTGCCGAAGTCAGCAACTCGGATGCTGGTGTCCTTCACTGACCTCTCCTCACAGCTCGTGTGATCATTGTAGAGCGTTTCAAACTCAGAATTGACAAACAGGATGTTCTCTGGCTTTAAGTCTGTGTGGGTCAGTCGGTTCTCATGTAGAAATCTCAGGGCGTGGCAGAGCTGGTAGGCCATGTGCCGGACATGTGGTAGGGGGTAAGGCTGGAAATTATTCTCCTTCAGGAACTCAAAGGTGTTCTTGCCCAGGAGAACCAAGG
>NW_006291484.1:136115-142163 GCF_000327345.1 Myotis davidii | reverse complement strand
ACATGGACTGGTTCTCTTGGTCCTTTTCCTTGATTTTTTGAAGAACATTGATTTCTAGTCGGGCAGCCTTCCGGTACTTGTCCACGTTGCGAATGATCTTCAGGGCAACCTGAGACTTCCCTCTGGCGTGGTCCAAGCACTCCACCACCTTGCCAAAGGTGCCTTTGCCCAGGTCCCCCACAATCTCATATCGCTCTTGGAGCCAATCGCCCACCCGGCACAACAGGTGGCCCTCCTCGTCATCTTCCACGCTCCGGCTGCTGCACTTACTGCTCTGTTGGCTTCTAGAGGAGGCACTGCTACCAGACCTGGGCCGGCGTCTGTGGCAATGGCAATGGTGGGCACGTTTGCGAGTCCGGTACGGCTCTCTATCCCGGGACCGTCGAAGTTGATGGGACCGTGAAGATCCATAGTAGTCCTCTCCAAAGAATGGGCTCCGCTCCTCACATCGGTATGCGGCGCTATCACGGCGCTCCAGGTACCGCCTCTGGTAGGGTAAGCGGTCATGGCTTCTGGACCGAGATCTCCAGGGTGGAGGCTCCCATCGAGATGGGTATCGCAGGCTCCCTTCGTGCTCCCGACTGTAGGACCTCCTCCTCTTCCATCGGTAGCTCAGGTACGGGTCTGGCTCGGGGGAGCGGTATCGCTTACACTGATGCATAGTCTCCCAGGCTCCCACGGCAACTAGCAACCAACCGCCGGCGTTTTAAATATGCCCTACCCCAGTCTGGAATTCCCTTTCGAGGTATCTGTCTCTCTGGCGGGCACAGAGCAGGCCCTCAGGAACACACAGGTCTTCCCTCACGCTGGCCTCGCGAACCCACTCGGTCCTATCTCTGGACTCACCAGGAGCAGACCGTAGCGACGAAAGCGAAAGGAGAAACTCCCACAAGGCTCTCTCTGGCAGTCTGGCACGGGACTGCAGGAGCCATGGCCTGACCCTGGTATATATACGCCACTACCAGGACCGAGTTATTAACCACGCCCACCAAAGTCCAGGGGCTCCGCCCCCAAGAGGGAGGGATGAATCAGAGTAAGAGGATTTTCAGTGCTTTCCTGAAGCCAGAGAGGATAAAGTGTTAATAAGCATGATCTAATTCGCCCCTGGTATTCTCTCTTGATCCTGCCAACACCATTTATATATTTACTTATTTTTTGAATTCTTTATTAGTTAAGGTATTACAAATGTGTCCTCATCCCCCCCCCCATTAAACCCCCATCCTACCCCCCTACTTATTTTTTAAAAATACATTTCTATTGATTTCAGAGAGGTAGGCAGAGGGAGAGAGACATAGAAACATCAATGATGAGAAAGAATCATTGATTTGCTGCCTCCTGCATACCCGCTATGGGGGATGAGCCCACAGCCCTGATGGGAATCCAACCAGTGACCTCTTGGTTCATAGGTCTACACTTAACCCCTGAGCCATGCCGGCCAGGCATTTATTTTCTTTTAAATCTCTAGGGTTGAGCCCTATCCGGTTTGGTTCAGTGGATAGAACCTCAGCCTGCAGACCTAAGGGTTTGTGTTTGATTGCATTCAAGGCCACCTAGCTTGGTTGCAGACTCCTCCCCTTCCTGGGCCCTGGACAGGCATGAGCAGGAGGCAACCAATGGATGTGTTTCTCTCCTGGTTTCTCTAGATCTTTCCCTCTCTCTTCCGTGCTCTAAAAAGCAATGAGATAATACTCTCAGGTGAGGATTGAAAAAAAAAATAGAGTGCTAATTTTGCTAGGGGTGTGACAGTGCTCACAAACACATGCTATTGAAAACGGTAAAAAAAACCTTGTTGATTGGATAAACTAATAGCCGTTAACCAGTGATAGCATTTCCGAGGTAGTTTTATATTAAAAAATCTTTTAAGCCCTAACCGGTTTGGCTCAGTGGATAGAGTGTCGGCCTTCGGGCTCAAGGGTCCCAGGTTCCATTCCCGTCAAGGGCATGTACCTTGGTTGCGGGCTCATACCCAGTGGGGGGTGTGCACGAGGCAGCTGACTGATGTTTCTCTCATCGATGTTTCTATCTCTCTATCCCTATCCCTTCCTCTTTGTAAAAAAATCAATAAAGTATATTAAAAACAAAACACAACAAAAAGCAAGAAAAAACAAACAAAAAATCCTTTAAGGCACTGATCTTAGCAGAAACCAAGTGGCTGAAATGACCTCCACAATATCAAGGAACAGTAAAAGCAGTGTCATGAATTTTTTCAACTCAGGTTGCAAATTAACCCACATTTGGAAGATTTCAATTCTTCATTATTATCATCTCCTGTTGGGGTCCAGCAGCAGGTCCAGGGGTTCCCAAAGGTGTGGACAGAGTCAGCAAAGAAGGAATGACATGGAGGCAGCATTCCGTTGATCAGCATAGTTGGGTTCTCTAGCCAGGATCTCCAGCCAAGTTCTGTCTTTTATTGTTTTGTTACATCTGTATTTATACCAGTTGATTTTAATCCTGTCAATTTCTATTCCAAAGGTTAGGGTGTTTCTTATCTCCATTCCAGGGAGTAAAGATTATGTAGCTTACGGGTGATTGTTCGTAGTTAAAGTGATTAACTACCCGCCGATCATTTAGTTAATGGATTTTATTCCCTCCCTAACTTCAGGGAAAAATCCCTACCTGGAGAAACAACCTTTCTCGGAGAGGTGACCTTGGTTAAAGCATAGCGCCAAGAAGGTGAGCAAACATATTAAGTACGGTATGCCATATATGCCAGGTCCCTTGAAACATAAGCTGTGCAGATGTTTCTTCCCTGCAGCGACTGTGTCAAGCAGCAAGGATGGACTGGCTTCCAGCAATCTCCCTGTGAATGTCGCCATGTATCCCCAGTCCCTGGCTAAAGCTGTTAAATAACTAAATACTGGCCTGGTCTCGGGGTCTCCATTAGGGACTGAGTGACTTTGGACCACCTGCTGACACTGTGCGTGGCTCTCTCGAGGCCAATTAAGGAAGATCAAATCAATCTGGTTCTGAGTATCTGGGATTCAGGCCCACGGCTCTAACCTCACCCCTGGCCTCCTACACACACACACACTCACCTGTCTCCGCCTGTACACAAGCCCGGCCTCACTGAGACATAAGGGAAGGTCGTCCACATGCACTTTCTGACCAGCACCGGGAGGCCATTGTCACCCCCTTCGTTCAGGTTGACATCCTGGTTCCCGAAAGTTTAGCAAAACCATTTGATGGCTCAGGAAGGCCCCGAACCATAATGAAAGCATGTGCTCTAAAATAACCTGAATCCTAATGAGAATTCCCTGGCGAAGTGCCCACTGGGCCCTTCCAGGGCCGCTGCACTCCTCGGGGGTCAGACCTGGATATCTAAAATTTGATAGGGCGTTTAGGTGACTGAAGGTTCGGACGGGGGACAGGAAAACATAATTAACCGCTTGTGTTTTAAGAGAAGCCAATCCCGAGTTTGGGTTCCCTTTAGAGGTACATGTCTGTCAGTGGGGCACTGCTCAGGTGCTCAGGAACCACAGGTCTTCCTCACTCGGCCTCCCGCACCCACTTGTTCCCATCTCTGGACTCACCAGCAGCAGATGGCCACTGACCTCACCAGCAGCAGATGGCTCTTCTCCGTTCTGAAATGCCAAAAGGGAAAGCTGAATCTGCCACAAGGATCTCTCTACACAGCGTGGCACAGGACTGAAGGATGTGTTTCTTACTGATTTGAGAGAGAGGAGAGAGAGAGAGAGAGAGAGAGAGAGAGAGAGAGACAGAGAGACAGAGAGAGAGAGAGAGACATTGATTCCTTATGTGCCTGCACTGGGGATGGAGCCTGAAATCTAGATATGTGCCCTGACTGGGAATCAAATTGGGAACTTATTATTTTTTGGTCTTTAAAACTCAAATTTTTATTTTATTTTTAAAATTAAATCTTTATTGTTGAAAGTATTACATATGTCCCATCCCCCCATTGACTCCTTCTAGCCCTCCACCCCCACCCTAGGCCTTCACAAACCTATTGTCTGTTTCCATGGGTTATTCATATATGTATACAAGTTTTTTGACCACTTCCCACTTCCCGATCCTCCCTCGGAGATTCAACAGTCTGTTCTATGCTTCTGTGTTCCTGGATCTATTTTGTCAGTTTATTTTGTTCATTAGATTCCACATATGCGTGAGATCATGTGATACTTGTGTTTCTCTGACTGGCTTATTTCGCTTAGCATAATACTGTCCAGGTCCCTCCATGCTGTCTCAAAGGATATGAGATCCTTCTTTTTCACTGCTGCATAGTATTCCATGGTATAAATGTACCACAACTTTTTTATCCACTCATCTACTGATAGGCACTTGGACTGTTTTCAGATCTTAGCTATTGTAAATTGTGCTGCTATGAACATCGGGGTGCATACATTCTTTCTGATTGGTGTTTTTGGTATATTCCCAGAAGTGGGATCACTGAGTCAAATGGCAGTTCCATATTTAATTTTTTGAGGACACTCCATGCTGTTTTCCATAATAGCTGCACCAGTCTGCATTCCCGCCAGCAGTGTACTTGGGTTCCCTTTTCTCCACATGCTCACCAGCATTTGTTATTTGTTGATGGTAGCCATTCTGACAGGTGTGAGGTGATATCTCATTGTTGTTTTAATTTGCATCTCTGGTGGTTAGTGACTTTGAGCATTTTCTCATATGTCGCTTGGCCATCAGTATGTGCACTTTGAAGAAGTGTCTATTTAGGTCCTTTGCAAACTGGCAACCTTTTGTTGCACAGGATAATGCTCTAACCAACTGAGCCACACTGGCCAGGACTGAAAATATTCTTAAAATCTCCCCTTGCCTTTTGGCATAAGCAACTTATACCTTATGCTAGAATTACTTATAGCCTAGTAATAATTTTCCTATGATACTTTCATTACTGCAAATATAGTTGCCTCCTGTTCCTCTCCTTATTTGTAAACTATTGCCATAATGATATTGAAGAGCCAGTATTATACACTCTCTTGTACTTGTAAATTATTTGGCCTAGAAGATCCCAGGAAATCATAAAAAGGTGAGATAGCTTCTTTTAAACAAAAGGTATTTACTTATTTACTATCTTGACCAAAAGCCCTTGCAGGGACCTGCCGTAAGGATAGTTACAATACTAGTGGGAAGTTCTTGCACATTCCCTCAGTTTCAGATCACAGTTTTGGTTTGGTTTTTAATACATATATTTTTTATTGATTTTAGAGAGGAAGGGAGAGGGAGAGATAGAAACATCAATGATGAGAGAGAATCATTGATTGGCTGCCTCCTGCACGTCCCCTACTGGGGATGAAACCTGCAACCTGGGCATGTGCCCTTGACTGGAATCAAACGGAGGACCCTTCAGTCTGCAGGCTGACACTACACTGAGCCAAACCAGCAAGGGCCAGAGCAGTTTTTACGCCATGTTAAAGCATTGCTGAAATCTAGCTATACAAAAATATGTGGCCTGGCCACAGTTGGCTAGAGCACCCATCCCAATATGCCAAGGTTGCAGGTTCAATCCCTGGTCATGGCACATATAAGAATCAACCAATGAATGCATAAATATGTGGAACAACAAATCGATGTCTCTCTCTTGCTCTCTTTGTAAGATCAATAAATAAAACATAAAAATATAAAAAAGTCTGGACTCTTTGTGAATATTTGTGCTGGAAAGCCAGTGACTTAATAATTTATAGTACAGCTGGTATCTTTCAACGCTCAAATAGTAAATCCTTCCCACTCTTGGATCTCAGGTTGTAGGTTAAAGACTTCATTTTCCATTCATTGCATGTAGAGGATATCTTTCCATCTATCTTTTCAATCTTTCTAGGAAGGCAGGTGGATGGGAAATCTGCTTTCAATTTTAAAGGCCTCAGGGTAAGGAGAAAATGGTAGTATTTTTGCAGGTACCGTATTTGCCGGCGTATAAGACGACTGGGCGTATAAGACGACCCCCTAACATTTCCACTCAAAATACAGAGTTTGTTATATACTCGCCGTATAAGACTACCCCCTCTTCCGCACACCTTCCACACACCAAATAAAAGGTAAAACAATATCAGATTTGATTTTAACATTTTAATTTATCTT
>NW_006291484.1:129505-131371 GCF_000327345.1 Myotis davidii | reverse complement strand
TGAGTGTGGCAGGGGAGCCAAACCTAGGTTTGAAATAAATGACTCTTTTCTTTTGCATCGGACTCGCTGGCTCCCTGGTGGGCTCTTGGGAACCTTGAAATCTGGGCACAACATTTCCAGGATCATAAACTTGGCATAGAAAAGGTCTGCCACGTCTAGAATTTGTTCAGCATACTTCATAGATGTTTATCTTTCTGGCTTGGTCCCCATCACCCACAATGTATCGGACAATGCCAGGCACCAGAGATACAAGGATGAATAAAGCATACTCTCTCCTCAAGGCATGTGCATATCATTCATGCCCTTCCTTCAGATAAATCTTTGCAGTTCTCCTCACCTGCACCCACCCTCTCCAACTATTCTGTGAATGGTTTCTTTAGGAGCCCACCTGCTTGGACACTGTTATCCAGGGCTTCCCACACGAGAGCCTCCGATGTCCTATCTCTCCCTACGCGAAGGCTAACACCCTCGCTTTCCCCTGTCATTCAGGTTGTTGGGTAAGGAAATGGGAAGTCTGGGACCAATGACTCATAACACTTGAATTTTCACGTATATTCCAGAAAGCCGGGGGACACGCAGACTCGGTTGAGTAAACAGGAAACTATCGATCCCGAGCAGGAAATGACCTTCTCGGAGGGCAAGCGAGGTGCCGCGGGTTTCCCTCCTCCTTCCCTCAGTCCCCTTTGAAGCTCATTTCCGGGTCTCACTCCCTGCGGGCCTCAGCGGCTATAATAGAGTCCCGCAGGCTCTGCCCAGTCCCTCCGCGGACAGCGTCCCCAGCGAGCACCGCCCACCGGCCCTTCCCTTCAGCCGACTTCTTCACGCCTCGCTTCACCTCGCCGCAAATCCCGACCAATCAGTAGTAGGGGTAGGCGGTACCAAAATAACCCCCACTTCCTCCCCAAAGAGCCAACCCCCCGCGTCGCGTCATCCTGATGGATGACTTAGGTAGCCAATCAACAGGCAACCTCGGTCCCAGCCTACCTTAAACCCAATCAATTAAAACCAAGAAGGGGAATTGGGGCGGAGAATGGAAAACTTGTCCCTCTTTTGGAAATGGCTTGGAAAGGTGCGTCCGGACCGCGTGAACTTACATTTTTTTTTTTGTTCTAACTAGGAGTCACTGCATAGTGTCTATCTCATAAGCCCCAGTTCTGTCCCCCTTCGACTCCACCCCAAGATGAGCCCCACCCCTCACTTCTCCTCCACCCCGATTTAGTAGGACACATCCCCACCCCGAGTACTCCGGGAAAGAACCCCAATGCCGGGTGCTCTACACACTCCTCCCCGGGCGGGGAGAGTCTGGGGAAGGAGAGACCCCGCAGCCCTGGCGCCAATCTTTCCATTCAGGGCGCCTCTCCCCCCGTCCCCACGTTCCCGGGTAGGAGCTGACACGGGAGTGGGCGGAGCCGAGTGCCTCTTGCTGCGGGAGCGGCAAAGGCTTCTTAAGGTGGAACAGAACTGTTAGGTGGCTGGGCCTCAGAGTAACTGGGGTGTGACCTTCTGCTTCTCAACCTTGCTTTCCACACAGTGCCTCGTCGCTGTCCCCTAGCCTTAGTTTTAGATTTATGTTTTTGCAAGAATAAACAGGTTAGGTAGAGGATATAAAGTTAAATTAGTAAAACTTAAAATAATAGTTATGTAAAGGAAATACAAACTGTGGAGAGAACTTTTCCCTTATGATTTAATCCAGTGGTTCTCAACCTTCCTAATGCCGCGACCCTTTAATACAGTTCCTCATGTTGTGGTGGCCCCCAACCATAAAATTATTTTCGTTGCTACTTCATAACTATAATTTTGCTACTGTTATGAATCATAATGTAAATATCTGATATGCAGGATGTATTTTCATTGTTACAAATTGAA
>NW_006291484.1:127376-128219 GCF_000327345.1 Myotis davidii | reverse complement strand
TATATAGAAGGGTGGATCCCTTCCCCGAGAAACATCGATGTGAGAGAGAGACACATCGATTGGTTGCCTCCCACACGTGGCTGGGGATCTAGTCTGCAACTGAGATTTGTGCCCTTGACCAGAATCGAACCTGGGACCCTTCAGTCTGCAGGCTGACACTCTATCCACTGAGCCACATCAGCTAGGGCAAGACATCCATTTGTTGTTCCACATATTTATGCATTCATTGGTTGATTCTTGTATGTGCCCTGACCGCGGATGGAACCTGCAACCTTGGTACATCGAGATGACATTCTAACTAATTGAGCCAGGGCCTGTTTCTGTTTTTTTAAAGTTACAAATAATGCTGCAGCAAATATATTCTATATTAGAAATAATTCTTCATCTTTTAATTTTTCTGAATTTACAGAAAAATGTCTAATCCTTCCCTAGCTTTTCAATTTTTAATATTTTTACCCCTGCTCCCCAAATTTCATATACATACATAGAAAATGTCAAAAAAAAGTTTGAAAAAAGAAGCATAATAAAATATCTAACTCATAGAAAGAAATATTTGATGGCAAATTATCTTTGGGTAGGGGAGTGAGTTAAGGTTTCAAAGTGTGTGTGTGGGTGGGGGGGGTAAGTATCTGGATATTACTGGTTGGCTTCTGCAGTGCCCTCATAGCCAGTGTCAGTGGGTGGGGCAGAGTACCTGGGACCCTGGATTCCCTCTGGGGTTTGCAGAATCGCCCCCTCCCTTTGTTCTCCCATTCTCTGTGGAGGAGGTGGCTGTTGGCAGACAGCAGGTCAGATGGATCCACTATCAGACCTACCACCGACCTCCAGGGAGGATTCCTGACA
>NW_006291484.1:125150-126547 GCF_000327345.1 Myotis davidii | reverse complement strand
ACGGCAGCGTTGGCTGCAATTTGGTGGGGTGTTGCTCCAGGGTGGTGGCGGGGCCTGTGTCCCACTTGGGGGAATCCAAGTGTTGCTTTGTCAGTGCCAGGTCCGTGCTGTTTCTCTGTAAATGGCCAGTGCACATCACGGCGGCAGCTCCTGTGTTGAACATCTGTCCCCTGATGGTCAGTGCACATCATAGTGACTGGTCAGACAGGTGGAGGGACACTTAGCATATATATATACACACACACACACACACACACACACATATACATACATATATATACATATATACATACATACATATATATAAAATACAGTATCATATATTTAGCCAGAGGACAAAAGACTAATGTCTAAATGTGAAATGTAGTCATCAAGCTGTAATCTTGGGTATGCAGTCTTTTTTTGAGCAATTCAAATAATTCATGGATGTTTTTGCTTTCATATTATTTTATGTGATAGAAAGTAGAGTAGATTTAGAAAAGCTTGATAGGCCAGAGGATGAAATATAGAAGAATCTGCAGAGAAATATGACTCTAAGAGGAAAAGTGGAGGGTAGATTACCTGGTGTGGCATTTTCTATCTTTGGGTGGGGATTACTCTTTTTTTTTGTTTGTTTTTTAAATATATTTTTTATTGATTTTTTACAGAGAGGAAGGGAGAGGGATAGAGTTAGAAACATCGATGAGAGAGAAACATCGATCAGCTGCCTCCTGCACACCCCCTACTGGGGATGTGCCTGCAACCAAGGTACATGCCCTTGACCAGAATGGAACCTGGGACCTTTCAGTCCCCAGGCCTACGCTCTATCCACTGAGCCAAACGGGTTACGGCTGGGGATTACTCTTTAAGGGGCAGAAAATAAGAACGTTGTACACTGTGTGACCAAGATAAGATATGTTTTACAGGTTTTTCAAGCGAACTGAACAGTCATATTTTGTATACTGTACAATTTAAAAAGCAACCCTTATTGGGTGGGCCAGGTATCAAGGTCCTCTCTTTGGTGACTGATTCCACAGAAAAAATGTATAATGCTAGACTTCCCTATGTTTAGTTCAGAGTTGTCTCCGTTACATGCTCATTTACTTCTCTGTATACACTCACTTGCCCAGCAAGCATCTACTGAACTCCAGGATGCTATCAGGGTGACACATTCACTCCACCCTCACCCCCAGAACCCTTTACAAACGATCTCAGGGGAAAGAGAAGCCCATCGAAGATATTCCTGAGCAAAACGGACATGCATATGGCACCTGCAAATGGAATACAACGGAATGAGAAAAGGTCAGCGACACAGAATTGGGCGGCATTGACAGTTCCGTGCACCGTGTGCCCGATGGGGAGCAGCGGGGTCGTCACTAGGGTGGATGGCGAGCTGCACGGAGCGAGGTGTCCTGGCG
>NW_006291484.1:115210-124491 GCF_000327345.1 Myotis davidii | reverse complement strand
CGAGAACTGCCCGCCCCTGCACTTCCTGGTGCCCAGACAGTGGAACAGGGCAGAGCCCGTCCGCGCAGCTCCCCCGCGGACAGAAGGAGCCCTCCACTCCCGAAACAGCCAGCTTGGGGGGGAGGGGGACTCCCCCAAGGGGGAGGAGACAACTCCTGGTTGGGAGAGGCTCCTCCCCTCCTCCCCAGCGTCACGGGCAGGGTGTGGGGGGTGTGCCACCTTCCCCAGGTAGGGCCTCCTTCTCCCCCTCCTCCTCCCCCTTCTCCCCCTCCCCCCTCCGCTCCTCATCCTCAGGGGACCCAGATCCCCTCCCCAGCTTGGGAGGCTCCGCCAAGAACGGGAAGAGCCACCGAGGATGAGACTCTTCAGCTGCCTTTGAAGAGGGGGACCCCTCCAACCCCAAACTCCAGGACCAGGTTGTTCCCTCCCTTTGCTGGGGGAACCTTGGAGACAGGTTAGTGCATTCTTTCACCTTCTCTCCGTCCGTGCGCTTTAGGCACTAGTGGGTGTAGGGGTCTGAGGTGGTGGCTGGTGGGTCTCATTGCTGGGGAAGGGAGAACGGTGACTCAGAGAAATGTGTTCTGAAGGAACCCCTGGGTTCGAAACCACCCCTTTGGGCAGAGGGTCTGGGAAGTGGGTTTCTTGGTGTTTGGGGATGGGGTTCACCGGAAGTCCCTGGGGAAGTGTATGTTTCCATGCTGACAGCAAAGGGAGATGAGAAAACACCTGCATTTTCCGAATCCATCCATACTGTGTAGCAGCGATTGACACATCCCAACTGGACTCCCATCTCACCCTGCATCCTTGGGGCCATCTCCCCTGGACAGTCACCTGGAGAGGGCCCTCACGCAAGTCGTGGTGGCGTTGCATGGCCTGCCCTTGTATAGGGCTGCCACGGGCATCACATTTTCTCATCTGTGACCCTAAGTTGCCTTATGTCCCATCACTGTGATTACTGCTCCCTTGAAAGAAAAGCACCCCGTCTGCACTCACTGTGCCTCAGACACCAAGAGGCCTCCTGTCCTGATATTCCCATCCCTGGCTGGGAGCATGCCTCTCCCAATAAAACCCAAAGGGAAAATGGGAACTCCACACGTCCCGAGACAAGAGGCAGGGGCGCAGGGGAATGCCTGCTCCTGGGTTGAAGTTGCTCCCGAATGCTGACTCTGTCCCCCTGTCCCAGTCATCTGTCCAACTCCTGTCCTGGGCTGACAGCTCCTCAGGAAGAAGGGACCGGTTCAGCCTCCTTCCAGCTTTTCCTCTAAAGAAGTTGGCCACCAGGGAGATGGGACTTCTCAGGAGTTCCCTTTCCTAAAAGCACCTGCTAGTCTCATCTTCTCCCTTCCTGTTTCTTGTTTGGTTCTGGGTCTCTGGGACCTTGTATATAAGTTTTTCTTTGCAAGTTTGGAGTAGGAATCATCCAAGTCCAGAATCTTTAGAAAATGCAGGAAAAAGGGGGCCAGGAAATTCTTCTGGCCGAGCCCAGACTGGTGTTTAGGAGAGCTCTGCCCTTCAACCTGGGATCTCTAACTGGGGGTCTGCCTTCTTGCCTTGTCATTAGGAAATGTCTTCTGTTCCGGGGATTACAGCCCATAGCAAGGCCAGGAGGGAGGCTTTATCTCTTTGGGGTTTTATGTTTCTTCTTTCTCTCTTTGTCTGGTCCATGGATGGGCTGTCTGAGTCCCTAAGTACATCCACTTGGACCTGGAGTGTACCTGTCAGTAGTGATATAGGAGTAGAGGAGACAGGGCTACAGTCCAGGTTTGTAAGGCTGTGCTTTAGGGCAATGTGCGTATGTTTCTTAATGCAGGTGAGTGTGGCTCTGTCTTACCTCTGTCTGTGTTTCAAGTGGGTATGTTTCTGGAGACAGGTGCATGTGTGCTTTTCAGACCAAGCCTCCAGTGACCTAGACTTGTATGTTTCCAGGAGGCCTCTAAAAGCAGGTCCCCCTGTGCAATGACCTGGGGAGGGTTCTGGTAAGGATGCCCAGCTGGAAGGAAGGGCTGGGCCTCCCCTGGCCAGCGGGAGCCCTCATGAATGGCTGCATCCCAAGCAGCAGGGCGGCCCAGCCTCAGGCTGGGATCACTGCTTATAGGACTAATAAGAGAGCTTCATTTCTGGTATTTCGAGTCTCAAAAGCATGAGGATCTTTGGCTCTGAATCCTAGAACTCCTTCCCTAACTTTTGAAAACGGCTCTGCTGTAACAGCAGTTTATTTCTTACAAAGTACTTTACCAGATGCCGGAATGCAACTTGTTGAATGGTAACACCTCCAGGTGTACCACCACCACACGGCTTCACTGGCCCTGCTTGCTCTGAGTTGTCCAATGCTTGCCTCTGTGGATCAGTCAGAAGCACATGGCTCTGGGTTGAATTAACTGTGATTTAGAGAGTGCTATTTTCCAGATCATGTCTTATGGCCAGACCTAGCCCCCCCACACCCCCTGAAAAAATAAGAGATGATATTCCCCCATTCCTTCATCCCTGGAGTTTACTCGGTCCTGACCCTGACATTGATCAGTGATACTATCCCCAGAGGAAAAGCTTGAGATTCTGACATCCTGCAAATGATTGCAAACTCAGCGCAGGCTTTCTGCTTCCAGTCTTAGCTCTATGATCTGTCAGTTTTCTAATTTTTAATTTCTAGTATTCTTTTCCCCCCCATTCAAAAAAAAATAGTAGTTACACTTACTAAGTGCTTTAAGATATTAAGGTACCTGGGGAGGGGACAGGAGCGGGGTGGAGGGAGTCAATGGGGGGAAAAAGGGGACATCTGTAATACTATCAACAGTAAAGATAATTTTAAAAAAAGAATATTAAGATAATCCTCACAACAACCCTATGTAGGTATAGTTATCATCTTTAATTTATAGATGCAGAAACTACAACACACAGAGGTGAAGTGACTTGCCTGAGGTTGCAAGGCCAGTAGGTAGTGGAGTCAGGACTGAAATCCAGGCAGCCCACTGGTAATTGGTAATGTGGTTAACACAGCCATTGCTCTATTAGTTTTGGCATTATGTGCAAAGCAGGAAATTATCGCTCCTTAATGCCTGACCTTGGCACCACACAGAGGATAATGACTGGCCTTGCAGATAAAATGGGAAGAAAAGTGTGCCTGTAATTTTGGATCTTACATGTCTCATCCAGAATCCGTCTTCCACTCCAACAGAATGTCTTTCTGTTTTTCTCTGCCTTTCTCCCAGTACTGTAGTCTTCCTTAGACGCCCTGTGGATGTGATGGAGCCTGCCCTTTGGCTGCCTTTCCCAGTTTCTATGGGTATTTCCTTTCAGTCTTCCAGCACGCAGAGAAGAATGTGGCCTGACTCAGGTTCTGCCCAAGCCCGGTGGCACGAGGCCCACCTGGAGAGAGAGGTCTGGGTAACTAGGTTGGTTGGACTGAGAAATGGAAGTACCTCTTGTTTGCCTTGCTAAGAATAGCCCTGAACACTAGCCTCATGCCATTATTTTGGGGAGCGTGGAATGTGTGGCAGCCACGAGCTCATTAAGCTTCATTCACTTCCCTCCAGGGATGAAGCCTTGGCAGTGTTTAGGACTCCGTCCCTTTTATTAACAGGGGAAACTGAGGCATCAAGACTTCAGGGAGCCAGGGGCGGTTAGGGATATTTAGTGAGTCAGTATCAAGGTTGGGAATGGAACACAGGAATCTCAATGTCTGAGCTTTTTCACACTGGGTTGCCCTTCAAGAATGGGGAAGTGACGGGAGTGAGGAAGTGGGATGGGTTGAAGGAGAATGGTGCTGAAAGATCAGAAGGACCTTTTGCTGCAAGCTTCTGGTAGCAGATGAGACTGGGATATATTGTGAGTGCTGGGGCGCATCTGGAGGGCTGACTGGGAGGGTGCAGGAGAAAGGTTAAATTTAACCCCGGTGTCCTCACCTGGTGCTGGGGTAAGGATAGGGAAAGGCACAGAACAACTCGCAGCAGGCTGAGAGTGCTTCCCTTTCCGGAAGTCACTGTGATTGGCATGTGCCAGATGGGTTCTGTGAGCCGCCCTATGAACACTTTAAATCGACTCTCATGCTCCTGTCCAATGTTGGGGGAGCTTCAAATGAAATATCCACTAAAGGCTTCTGTGTTCTTCAGATGAGATTTCCTGGGGATCTTTAGCAGGAGATCATCGGGAGCAGGGTAACATTTCGTTACAGACCTCCCCTGTGGGCACTGAGAACCTGCTCATTGTCACAGTATTGTCCAGCTGGGATAACCGGGCTGTGGGACCTGCTTTACCAGAGGCGGTGGTGCTTTGACTTAATATACATAGTGCTAGGAGGTCTGAGACTTCTGGAATGATTCAATATCCCTATTAGTTTCCAAGTTTCTGTGGGTGGTGGGAGAGAAGATATGGATAAAAGGAAAACTCCTTTATAAAACTATTTATAAACACGATCCCCCCCACCCTGCTTCTCTTGTCAAGCAATTCTTGGGTTGCAATTGAATCTTTGGCTGCCTAGGCCCCTGAGGCACTAAGGTGTTTCCTTCATCCCTGTAGAGTAGGCGTGTTGCCGGTGACGAGCTCAGGGCTGGGTGCTGGTGTCTATGTGCAAAGATTGTGTAGGTGGGGACCTTGTGGGGGGAGAGAGATGACCACGAAGGCTGACCTTTAGGAGAAAGGGGTAAGTGTCAAGGCGGGAAGAGCCACTGACCAGGAGAGTGACTGATAGCCTGAAAGATGTGTTGGCGTCGGGAGAGGGGGAGGCAGCCATAGCGAGGACTGAGCTTTGGATGGCAAAGTGTGTGGATTTGTGTGTAGTTGTATGTATACGCTTGGGCATAGTATCTGTGCGTGGATTTAGAGATGACATACATAATACGTTTCTGTCCAGGATTCTGAAATCTGAGGCGTGCTAGAGAAATGCCCTGGCGGGGCTGTCTGCAGGGATACGAGGAAGAAATACTAGTTGGAATCTGGAGGCTGTGCAGGCACAGACCTGTTAGGCAGCCAGTGCTTAGGGGGTTGCTGGCATCAGCTCGAGGGGAGTGCCAAATGGCTACCAAGCGGTTCCTGCCAGCCTTTCTAGACCCTGCAATACAGATGTCACCCATCGTTCTTCTCCTTCCCCCACCAAGATGTCACTCTAGCTACACCCCTCTGCCAGTAAGAGGGCCCAGGCTGTGTGGGTGGCAGCTGGGCGTGCAAACATCAGGCGTGGGCGGTTTGGCAGCGCCAGAAGTTTGCATGGAGGTGCAGCGAGCGTGCGTGCCTGGCTGGGAAGGAAGGAGAGAGGAGGAGGGCGGGAGAAGGGGAGCCAGCTTTTAGCCCCAGCGTGGCTATTTTTAGCCAGGCTATCTGATTGTTACCGGTGTGCACTCAGCTGGGTGTCTCCCTGGCTTAGTGCAGCCCAGCAGGCCGAGGGAGGTGGGAGGTCCTTGTCGATGACTTCTTCCTGGTGTAGGTGTCTGTGGGCCGAGCTTGCAAAGGGGTAGCTTTCAAGGTGTGAGGGCAGCAGCACTCAGGAGCTGTTACCTCTGCGTGTGTGACTTTGTGCCCTGTTGGTAAGGTATGCTGTGTAGCTAATTGTGATCTCTGTTCATGTGTCTGTCTTACATCTGTTCTTTGCTGGTAGTCATATGTGATTTATGCTTGGTATATGTCTAATATGCCTCATGCACATGTATGTGGGCTAACAGGGGCAAATGCTCAAATATATCTGATACAAAATATCTTTAGAGTGTTGGTGTATGCTTCATCAGTGTGTATTTCTGTTTAGAATGTTTTTCTTCACATGCTCACTTGTGCTATCAGTGTCTGTTGTATGTAAAGTACAGTAAGTGTCACATAATTGAAGAATAGACTTTGGCAGATGTTTCCTGCTATCTAAGTGTATTTTTAAAATTATTTTCTACGTACTTTAAAGATATTATGTTGTAGGGCTTTCAGCAAGGAGAATAGAGGGAATGGCTCAGTTGGGTGGTTTGATCTCACTTTTAGTTCTACATGAAGGGGGAGACCTCTAGACTCTGTTCCACATTAAGATGTAGAATAAGTACCAGTCTGTCATCTGGTAGATGATTGGTGGTAGATCCATGTGGGTTCTAGGACCACGTGGAGGGCTGTCTCATAGAGAAGTCTACTAAGGGAATTAGAGAAGAAACTACTTTCTTTAAAGCACTAGGATTTGAGTATTACTTGCCACCTGTAACCAGAGTTAACACTCATTTTTCTGTTTCCTTTGTGCATTTCTTTGCAGAACCCAGAAGAACCATGGCTTCTGATCTAGAGAGTAGCCTCACCTCCATAGACTGGCTCCCCCAGTTGACCCTCCGCGCCACCATTGAGAAGCTAGGGAGTGCTTCCCAGGCTGGGACTCCAGGGGGCAGCCGCAAGTGTCCACCAGGCTCACCCACAGATCCCAACGCCACCCTGAGCAAAGATGAGGCAGCGGTCCACCAGGATGGCAAACCACGATACAGCTACGCCACCCTCATCACCTATGCCATCAACTCCTCTCCAGCCAAGAAGATGACCCTCAGCGAGATTTACCGCTGGATCTGTGACAACTTCCCCTATTACAAGAATGCTGGCATTGGTTGGAAGGTAGGATGGCTTCTATTACCAGGGATTGTTTTCAGCCTTTGACAACTTTCTTTCTCTACTTTTGTTTCTTTGTTTAATCTGGTCCAGTGGACTGACCTGTCTCAGACATGTGGTATGTACTTCCATTAGGTACATCAGGGAAACTCCAGTGATACTGAGCCTCTAAGTATAGTTATGGGGCTAACAGGATGTTGTTACTCATTATACCCTCTTGTCTTCTGATTCCTCAAAAAGAATATCCATTCATTTCACAAATATTTATTGCCACTCTACTATGTTCCAGTCACCGTGCAAGGCATAGCATTGCTCCTTCCTACTTGGTAGTAGGAATCTCATCACATTTCCAAAGCTTCATTGCACATAGTCATCATCTTTTTAAAAACTGTACACCAAGAAAAAAAAATATAATTAGGTCCTTCACCAACAGCTCATCTACCAAGCAAGTAATGAGAGGATAAGTCATTTGGCTGGAGATAGAAAAAAGAAGGGGACTCCTCTTCCAAGCTAAGAAGGAAGATTGATGTTCTCAGTCTTTTGGAGTACCAATTCATTTGCCAACTGCAGGGTAGAATGGGGTTTTAATAGAGTTCTCTCACTGTATGAATCACCAGTTGATATACAAACCAGATGATGAGCTGAAGACTGTTGAAAGCATTCAGTTTTTTTTCCTTTATGCATATGCCCCTGCTAGCTACCGAAACCTCCAACACATTTACTCAACAATATTTCTTTCCTTCAAATGTGTCCAATCTATGGGCTGTTGAGAAAAGAAAGGTAAACTGTGCCTTTGTTTTACTCATAACTTATATTTGTTATCATTAATAGAAACAGTTTTAAAACTGTTTTAGAAACAGTTTTATAAACAGTTTTTGTTGTTAATCTTCACCCGAGGATGTTTTCCCATTGATCTTTAGGACAGTGGAAGGGTCGAGGAGAGACAGAGAAAGAGAGAGACATTGATATGAGAGAGACACATCGATTGATTGATCGCCTTCCACATGCCTCCAACCAGGGCCAAGGTTCTAGCTTACAACCGAGGTACGTGCTATTGACCAGAATTGAACCTGGGACCCTTTAGTCTACAGGCCAACACTGATTTATCTACTGAGCCAAACTGGCTAGGGCTAAAACTTTTTTTTTTTTAAATTACAGATAGAATGGTATGAAAATTGAGAAGATGTGATTTTGAGGCATTTATATATACTTATTATCAATTGGGTGGAAAGATTGAAAAACTATATAAACAGCTTTCCAGAAGCACGCAGTAGCCACATTTATAGCCATTACTGCTCATCAGTATAATTTCTGCATTTTTTCTTGGTTCATTCTTCTAGCTATCTGATAGGTGTGCTCCCTCGTCAGTAAAGTTGAGTGGTGCTGAGTTTACTCTGATACTTGAACTTTGTTTTGTGTTATGTCCTTTTGTGTCCCTTTGTATCCTATTGGAAAATGTTCTGCTTTGCACGATGCTCAAATCTAACTTGTTTCTGTGCTTCCCCAGAATTCAATTCGGCACAACCTTTCTCTCAACAAGTGTTTCCGGAAGGTGCCCAGACCCCGGGATGACCCTGGGAAGGTGAGATACTACTTGCTGTAAGCACTGAAGGAGGAACAGGAAGGAGAGAGACAGCCCAAACTCTTGTGGTTGTTTTAATTACCCAGAAGAGGAAATCATGTTAGAGAAGCAGCTTTATTTTTTCTCTCAATGGAAGAGCTTGGTAATCAAGCTTGTAGGGCCCCACTAAAATGAGTGACTAAGGAAGATTGTAAAATCTTTTTTTAAAAAAATATTCTTATTGATTTTAGAGAGGAAGGGAGAAGGAGAGAGAGATGGAAACATTAGTGATGAGAGGGAATCATTGATCAGCTGCCTCCTGCACCCACCGTACTGGGGATTAAGCCCACAACCTGGGCATGTGCCCTGATCAGAAATCAAACTATGACCTCCTAGTTCATAGGTCGACGCGCAACCACTGAGTCACACCAGCCAGGCATGAAAATCTTTTATAAAAAATAGAAATATTTATGTTAAAGTTGACTTTGCTGCCCTGTGGGTTGTTTGTATGTGTGTGTGTGTCTAGCACTCATTCTAGATGTAAAAGGTGGTCTTTATAACCTTTGTAGGAACTTTTTATCTTTAAAAAGAAGAAGGGATAGGTCATTCTCTTGGTTTGACAGATTTGGATGCTAACATCCAAGAGAGTCTTGCCTCAGATCACATAGAAGAGTAGCTGTTTGAACTAGATACCATTGTTCTGTCCCTCCAGAACAATAGAGGTCTGAGTTTGCACCATATGGGATATTTCTGATACCCCCTATTAGGAAAAACTTACTCCTCAAAATTAACCAGTATCCTCAAGCTTCTGTGTGAATTTTAAGTCATTTTTCTTTTGTCCAGACATTTAAAAAAAATAGATTTTATTGGTTTTTTACAGAGTGGAAGGGAGAGGGATAGAGAGTAAGAAACATCGATGAGAGAGAAACATCGATCAGCTGTCTCCTGCACACCTCCCACAACCTGCATGTGCCCGCAACCAAGGTACATGCCCTTGACCGGAATCGAACCTGGGACCCTTCACTCCGCAGGCCAACGTTATCCATTGAGTGACCCACACTGGCAGGGGCTAATCCTATACATTACTTGGGGGGGGGTTAAGGGGGACCCCCCATATCTACTGGACTTGGATGTGTGTCCGGGAATCGAACCTGGGACCCTACACTGT
>NW_006291484.1:113645-115059 GCF_000327345.1 Myotis davidii | reverse complement strand
TTGCTTTCAGTCCTTTCATATATCTGGGCAAAGGGCAAATACCAGCAGAGGTGAAACCATGGGTCTCGGGAGGAAGTTTAGCTTCTGCTTATGGATTTCTATTCTTTCACACCCCTCAGCTATCCCAGGACTCACCAGAACAGGAGGCAAGCAAGAGCCCTCGGGGAGGTGTTCCAGGGAGTGGAGAAGCCTCACTGCCTCCAGAAGGGAATCCTCAGATGTCACTGCAGAGCCCCGCATCTATCACCAGCTATAGCCAGGTAGGAAGGGGAGGTGGCAGGGGCCATAGGGGCAGATGGATGGATAGGTGAGTTGGTGGCTGGGTGAATGGATGGATAGGTGATTGGGTGGTTAAATAGAGTCATCTATCTTTCAGTTCAAAATTATATATTGAATATCTGTGATACAGTAGGCAGATAAGTTGGTAGTGAAGGGGAGAGCCAAAGAGGGAAGCTGAGAGAGAATGAGAACAGAAATTTGAGAAAGATTAGGGAAAAAAGGGATGAGAAGAAGGGGGGCAAAAAAAGTTTATAAGAGAAATAAGTACATGGATATAGCATAGGGAAAGCACAAGAGACTACATCAAAATACGAACATACGCTGATTCTTTGCAAAGTTGGTAGAGGATGAAGACAGGCAGGAGAGCTTGGGGACCACGAAAGGGTAGTATTGGTCCCTCATTTGGGATGTGGATCAAGTCTTTCTTCTATTTGTAGGGCCCAGGATCTGTGGATGGTGGAGCAGTGGCTGCAGGGGCTCCAGGCCGAGAAAGTGCTGAGGGCCCCCCTCCCTTATATAACACCAACCATGACTTCAAATGCTCCTACCCAGAGATCAGTTTTCAGGATCTGAGCTGGTCCTTCCGCAACCTCTACAAATCCATGCTGGAGAAGTCCTCTTCCTCCTCTCAGCATGGTGAGTCTAAAGTTGGGGTGGGAGCCTGGTCAGCCTTGTATTTTTGAATAGGTGGTGACATTCTCTTTTCTCCCTTCTTTCTTATTTTTAACACAAGGAGAGGTTGATCACTGGTCAGGGGAAGCATGTCATGAGTCAGTACTGTTTGGAGTTGAGCTCTTCTGGCTTAGTTCTGAAGGGAAGCTGTTTCAACACACAATCTGGGTTATTAGCTTCAGAAAGTGAGTTGGAAGCATCCCCCTTCTAGAGGTAAAGGCAGTGATTTTATTGCTGTAAGCAAGTCATTTAGAGAATGACCACTAGGGGGCAGCAGTTCTCTTTCCTTAATCGTCAGTACCCCCCTCCCCATGTTTCTTTGTGAGAACAATTTAATCTTATTTTTTTAGCATATTTATATTTGTTAATTTTTATTAGTAAAAATTTCAAACAGTTACCAATATTTTGTTAACCTTGTTTCATTTACTGCTCAGCTTTTTTTTTCTTCCCATCACCATTTATC
>NW_006291484.1:104600-104981 GCF_000327345.1 Myotis davidii | reverse complement strand
AGAAACATTGATGAGAGAGAAACATCGATCAGCTGTCTCCTGCACACCTCCCACAACCTGCATGTGCCCGCAACCAAGGTACATGCCCTTGACCGGAATCGAACCTGGGACCCTTCACTCCGCAGGCCAACGTTCTATCCATTGAGCCAGACCGGTTAGGGCTTGTCCAGACATTTTGCTTAATACATAGAACTTTCATTTTATGAAAAGAATTCTCCCAAATATCTGCTTTTCCAAAGGTGAGACTTTTCATTGAAAATGATTTTGTTCTTTTGGTGCTGGTTCTCCTTCTAGGGCTCTTATTGGACCATCGACACTTGTCCCGACATATCCCGGAAGAGGAGACACCCGCCAGATGATGATGTAAGTCCCCGCCTCATG
>NW_006291484.1:104014-104524 GCF_000327345.1 Myotis davidii | reverse complement strand
AGCTTTCAGTCCTTTCATATATCTGGGCAAAGGGCAAATACCAGCAGAGGTGAAACCATGGGTCTCGGGAGGAAGTTTAGCTTCTGCTTATGGATTTCTATTCTTTCACACCCCTCAGCTATCCCAGGACTCACCAGAACAGGAGGCAAGCAAGAGCCCTCGGGGAGGTGTTCCAGGGAGTGGAGAAGCCTCACTGCCTCCAGAAGGGAATCCTCAGATGTCACTGCAGAGCCCCGCATCTATCACCAGCTATAGCCAGGTAGGAAGGGGAGGTGGCAGGGGCCATAGGGGCAGATGGATGGATAGGTGAGTTGGTGGCTGGGGGAATGGATGGATAGGTGATTGGGTGGTTAAATAGAGTCATCTATCTTTCAGTTCAAAATTATATATTGAATATCTGTGATACAGTAGGCAGATAAGTTGGTAGTGAAGGGGAGAGCCAAAGAGGGAAGCTGAGAGAGAATGAGAACAGAAATTTGAGAAAGATTGGGGAAAAAAGGGATGAGAAGA
>NW_006291484.1:89229-103517 GCF_000327345.1 Myotis davidii | reverse complement strand
TCATTTACTGCTCAGCTTTTTTTTTCTTCCCATTACCATTTATCCCCCTGATGCCATCTTCTACCTCCACCCCTCCCTTCTCTTTTTTTTTTAGTTTTTTATTAGTTAAGGTATTACAAATGTGTCCTCATCCCCTCCATTAAACCCCTCCTCCGCCCTCCCCTTCTTTTTAATTGGAGTATTTTGATGCAAGTCTCAGACATGTCATCTACCTGTAAATATCATTGAAACATGCATCCTTAACAAAAAAGACATTTTTTTGGTTATTTATATCTATTAACCTGCCACAATTTAATATTAGTTTTTAACTTGTTCATACTCAATTTCCTGAATCATCAATTGAGAATGATTTAAAGTCTTTATTGTGAGGCTCAATCTGGTTCAGCCCTCTGTAATTTCTTTTTTGTTGTTGGTTGTTCTGTTTTATTTTTAAGGAAATTAGAGGTAGGGGGAAAGTCAAGACTTTTCGGTGAGGGGGTGAGTAGAAGTGGAAGAGGGTATATGGGGGATAAATGGTGATGGAAAAATGTAAAAAATAAAAGACATTAGGTGAATCATCAGATCTTGTTCTGTATTGTAGCCTTGTATAGACAGCAGGAGGTGAATGGAATGATTAGAAGTAGTTAGGACTTACTGTTTTGAAATTTATATTAATTGTCATGAATTTCTTTAAAAAATATATATATATACGTATATATATATTTAAATTCTTTATTAGTTAAGGTATTACAAATGTGTCCTCATCCCCCAAAAATATATTTTTATTGATTTCAGAGAGGAAGTGAGAGGGAGAGATAGAAACATCAATGATGAGAGAGAATCATTGATTCTCCCTGGGCATATGCCCTGATCTGGAATTGAATCCACTATCTCCTGCTTCATAGGTCAATGCTCATCTACTGAGCCACACAGCCAGGGGATTTGAATCTAGAGTTGTGTTCTAAGATTGTAGCATTTGCATGAGAAATTGGTCCAACTCAGGTGATTGGTTGATTGGAAAGGAAAAACATGGGAAGCTTTCAGAAACAGAGTAAAAAGCTATATTGGTGAGGACAGTAACGTGTTCACTGAATTTTAATGTTAGCTGAAAGCCCCTAGCCTCAATCTCTAATTCTTTTCTGCCCAATTTGTTTGAGAAATTCATCCATTCCTTATGTACTCCTCATTGAAGCTCCATTTGTTGGTAGTGAATACAGTAGAAGGGTGTAGAGCAGTGGTTCTCAACCTTCCTAATGCCGCGGCCCTTTAATACAATTCCTCATGTTGTGGTGACCCCCAACCATAAAATTATTTTCGTTGCTACTTCATAACTGTAATTTTGCTACCGTTATGAATTGTCATGTAAACATCTGATATGCAGGATGTATTTTCATTGTTACAAATTGAACATAATTAAAGCATAGTGATTAATCACAAAAACAATATGTAATTATATATGTGTTTTCCAGTGGTCTTAGGCGACCCCTGTGAAAGGGTCGTTCGACCCCCAAAGGGGTCACGACCCACAGGTTGAGAACCGCTGGTGTAGAGACAATAAGGAAGAGGAGAGAACAGACTCCCATGGCTTTGTTTTATTTATGATTTACTTTTAAAACTTGACCTGATGTCTGGTGTCTTTTGAAACTATGATTAAGGCCTACACTCAAATCCTTGTACACAAGCATAAAAAGGGCCCTAACTGGTTTGGCTCAGTGGATAGAGCGTTGACCTGCAGACTGAAGGGTCCCAGGTTTGATTCCGGTCGTAGGCACATCCCCACTGGGGAGTGTGCAGGAGACAGCTGATGGATGTTTCTCTCTCATCGGTGTTTCTAACTCTCTGTCCCTCTCTGTAAAAAGTCAATAAAATATATATTTTAAAAAAGCATAAAAAGGTACATGCTGACCTTTTGCTAAAATTTCAGTGGTGACCACAGTGTCAAGGCCCCGCCCTCTGTCTGCTTTACCTACCAGGGGGCCAGTGCCATCCCTGCTGTCCCAGAACTGCCTTATCTTTGAAGTCTGTGGTTTCCATCTGAGGCTACCCACCTCAGCCCAGTGGAAATCCTGTTGAGAGAAAATGCATTGCCCAAGTGACTCGCCTGCTTCCTCCCACCCGCAGGCTTTTCCTCTCTCCTGGGGGACCTGCCACCCTCTAACAACTACTACATGTACCAGCAGCAGCCGCCGCCTCCTCAGCAGCAGCAGCAGCAGCAGCAGCAGCCGCCGCCACAGTCACAGCCCCAGCAGTCACAGCCACAGCAGCAGCCGGCACCAGCCCAGGGCCCCTCGACTGTAGCGGGTGCTCCTCCACTGCACACCCCAAGCCCAGATGGTTGTACCCCACCAGGGGGGAAGCAGGCTGGTGCTGAAGGCTATGGGCCTCCCTCTGTGATGGCCATGCATCCACCCCCACTTCAGCATGGAAGCTACCTCCCTCATCAGCACCATCCCCACACCCACCCTGCCCAGCAGCCGCCGCCACCACAACCACAGGCACAAGGCCAGGCTCCTATCAACAGTACTGGTTTTGGTGAGTAAGATGGTACAGGGAGATGCTGGGGGAGGGATGGGGGACGGGACCGGGGCATGAATGACTCCTTTTTCGGACTCTGGCATGGAGGTCCAATTGGTGAGGAAGTAAATACCGAGTCTAGCCTCTCCGTGAGAGCTCATCTGAACTAACAAGTTGCTACTTCAAGCTCTGTATTATTGAAGTTGTAGATAAATTGGGATTGTTTTGTATATTCTCCTGCCTATGAGCTGAGCTGTCAATACCTAATGCATAGGTAGCTTTACTTGTCCTAAATCTCCAGGGAGGGAGATTCTAAAACTGTCTTGGTAATGCAGTTGATAACCTGTATAGATGCAGGAATCTTACATGTAGTCAGTCTGCTAATGAGCTGACTGCCATCTAATACTCTTATGCCCCACTGTGTCCTCTTTGCAGCCTTTCCTCCTGACTGGTGCTCCAATATTGACTCCTTAAAGGAAAGCTTCAAGATGGTGAATCGGCTCAATTGGTCCAGCATTGAGCAGTCACAGTTCTCAGGTTAGTGATGACTGAAGAGAGGAGGGAGCCATTGGAAGTAGACAGACCCAATAGAAATCAGTACCAGAAGGAGATGGTTAAGTGAAGTTTGAAGATTTTATTGATTTCCCTCCGTATTTCACAAGGTAGATGATATTGATATAATTTCCAAATTAGGTTTCATAAATTTAGCCTTATCTCAAAACATGACCATGGTTTATCCTAACCAATTCTGTCCCTGGGAGAGAGGGAAGGCTCTCAGGAATTCAGAAAACCCGGACCAGTGGTTTGAATTTTTGTCACCATTTGCTGACAGTATGACCCTGGCTAATTCCTTCAGCTACTTTGAAACTTTGTTTTACTCATCAGTAAGATCAAAATTAAAATACAAATTTAGTAACAAGCAAGTAGAATGAGAGTTTGAACATGTAGAGCTCTAACGGATGCCAGTTATAATGGATAATGGATTTAATCGGTGGTGTTGATTTGTGATGTGGTTGGAACAGTGAGATGGGATAGATCCAACAGGGGGCTCTGGGCCTCTGCAAGGTTAGCCTTTCTTGCTTCTCTGCTTGTAGAACTGATGGAGAGCCTGCGACAGGCAGAGCAGAAAAACTGGAGCCTGGACCAGCATCACATTGCGAATCTGTGCGACTCCCTCAACCACTTCCTTACTCAGACTGGTCACGTGCCCCCTCAGGGGGGTTCCCACCGGCCACCAGCCCCTGCCCGAATTGCTGACTCCTGTGCCCTCACCAGTGGCAAACAAGAGCCAGCCCTAAACCAAGGTACGAACAAAGCTAGTGGCCAAGGAGGTGGAGACTCTGATGAAAAGGGAGGGGGTGGAGAAGGACAGAAGAAAATGGAGAGAAATCGTCTAATGGGCAGTGATCCAAACTGAGCAACAGGACAAGTCTGTTCACCACATTGACTGAACATTTATCTGTAAAGTCCTGAAGAATGCCCAAGAAATAGACCGTGTGATTCCTGGATGTGGAAGATGAAAGTTATGTAAGAAAAGGGAGGAGAAAGTCTCCATTCCAAATTTGTGCTCAGTAACCCATAGCTGAATCATAGCAGGTCAAGTCTTCATTCTCTACACTTACATGATCATCAAACCAGTGACAGAGAGACTCAGTGACCCTATTTCTACATTTGTCATCCTTCTAATGCCTATGTTATTCCACAGTTCTCTTATTGGGGCCCTTTATACCCTCAGGGGTGAGGATTGATAGCTTCTGCAGAAAGTCTTCATGCCCTTTGGGGCTATAGAACAGAGCAGGGGAGGGGAAATTAAGGGGAGGGAGAGGACTGTTCTTTCCCTCACTATGGGACCCTGCTTCATTGAGTAGAATGATCCCACTCAAGTAACTGTGTTCTTGTTTGGCAGTGAATTCTTATGGGCACCCACAAACCCCCCACCTATACCCTGGCCCATCACCGATGTATCCAATCCCCACCCAGGACTCAGCAGGATACAATCGCCAAGGTAAGAACCAGGAAGCTTGTTTTCCCACCAAGCACTCTGTTCCCTGACCAGGTGTCTCACTTTCTTGTCTCTGGGTCTTCATTCCCTGCACCTCCTGGCAGGAATGAGCCTTCGTGATTCTAAAGGCTGGAGTCTGGGTCACCTGCTACTGAGGTGTGTGTCATGGGAGACTAAAGTAGACATTTACTTTGAAATTATCTGGTACCTGTGATAATAAAAGGCAGTAAAAGCATGACTATAAATAAAAGATAGATACACAGAACATTTATGTCTAGCTTTAGAAGCTGAGAGAGATATACTCAGGCAAATAAATGAGCATGATATGCAAAACATAAAACATAGCTGCTTTGTGTCCATGGCTACTTTCCTGTTGCCTGACCTCTAGTATCAGGGGTCTGGGATGAAAACTACCTCAGATGGTAGGAGTGCCAAGGGAGACCCAAAGTTATCAGAAATAGTACAAAACGAACTGTTTCACTTCAAATCCATTTTAGAAAAATCCTGCCAAACCACAGGCGTTTTCAATTTTGGGAGTGACATTGGAATCTTTGTCCTTGTATTCCTTACACATATAATACATACACAAATTTCTGTACTGCTTTTCAAATATTAGTACATCTGTATGTTTTTGGTCCTTATTACGTAGTCTGTGTAAGTATAAGTGTAATGGCTGCTAACTGTTATATTGGCAAGGAAGCTGGTTTGCTCTGGTTTATTTCCTGGGGCCTCATGGAAGTTGTGGCTGGAAACAAAAATAACTCAGGGATAAGAACAATAGGTTCACCAGACATCCCTCATGGTATTTGGGGGCTGAGCACTGTCCATCTAACTGATAGAATAGCTTCCCATCTATTCCCCTTTTAATGTCTTTCTCTCTTCCTGATAGCACACCATATGGTCCCTCGGCCGCCGGTTCCACATCCTGGTGCCAATGAGGAGATCCCTGATGACTTCGACTGGGACTTGATCACTTAGTGCATCACAAAGTGTGACTCTCAGCCCAGGGCTGGGTGGTGAAGCCTGGCAGTGGGGAAAGAGCAGCCCCAGCCCATCCCTTCTCCCCTTATCTGTATATAGATATACTATATATCCTCTTGTTTTGTTCTTTCTCTGTCAGAGAAGTCACCGCAAGATGCTGCCGAAGATAACCCCTTTGTCCTGCCTCATTCTTCCTCTTTCTTCTTGTTTCCCCCTGATTCTTTTATTCTTATTATGTTACTATTACGATTATTGGTTATATGCGGTCCCCGGTCTCCTATCCCTATACCATCAACCATGTGCACCCCTTGCTAATTTAAAGTCATCTGGCTGGAAGGCGAGGCCATGAGAGCTACAGAGAAAGGTTTCAAACTCGGATTTACCTTTCACTCTGAGATATTCAATGCTAAACATACCTTTCGACCTTAAGTTGTTTTCTGTTCTTATCAAATCAGTCCAGGACTAGAGAGGCCACATTACCAAGTAGAAGGACCTCAGACACTGCTTGGCAGCCAGGACTTTGCAGGTTTTACTCAATGGTGCTAATTTTGTCCTCTGAGCTCTTCCCTGTCCCTTCATATTTTCAGTCCTTACTTCCATTGGTCCTCTTTCCCCATTAAGGGCAAGAGTGATGGTGGTGGTGCCAGAAGGTGACAACAGAACCCTAGTGGAATAAGAGGCCTGGGTTGGGTGGAGTAGAACACTGCAGCGGGGCAATGCAATGTAAAACATTCAGGAATTGGTATATAATACTATATCAAATCAACGTCCATTGGCTTGTTCCTACGCCAGTGGTTCTCAACCTGGGTCGCGACCCCTTTGGGGGTCGAACGACCCTTTCACAGGGGTCGCCTAAGACCATCGGAAAGCACATATATAATTACATGTTGTTTTTGTGATTACTCACTATGCTTTAATTATGTTCAATTTGTAACGATGAAATTGGGGGTCACCACAACATGAGGAACTGTATTAAAGGGTCGCAGCATGAGGAAGGTTGAGAACCACTGTCCTAAGCCATTCTCGAAGGGAGATAGGGTGGGCCTGAGTCAGAATCTGGCTGTGGTAGGAGTGAGGACAACTATTCCGCATAGGCTCGGCTTTTTGGAGATGTTTTCGGTGTAACCGTTTGGCTTTTTAAACAGAATTTTCTCTGGAAATGTACGGTGGTTCTTATCTGCATTTACAGGTTAGTCTTCAACCCCCTTTCCCACTCAGCAAATATTATGTTGTCCTCCTTTGGTTGTTGGCTCAACTCTCCTACTCACCGTACTTTCTTCTGCCATTTTCCGGCATTCTCAAGATAGAAAAGTAACCCGTGCTCACTCTGTGTGTCATCATGTCCTAGGGCAGGACGGGAATCTCTTTCCACCGATCATAGCAGAACCAACCGGAATTGGTGGTAGGAGGGTGGGGAAAGGAAAACGGAGCTGGCATAGACACAGGAAGGAACTCTTTCAGTTCTTTAATCATCTAGGCAAATGCTCTGTTGGAATCCAGACCATTGGGGCTGAAAGGTTTACAGTGGTCTTTGGAAAGGGTGAAGGAGCTTGGTAATGTGGAGTAAATAATCTAGAGGGAAGAGTTCAGTGAGAACCAAGGGAGACCCCTCAGAAAAAGGTATATGGATAACTTCTCTCCTTTAACAAGGAGTGGCCATGATTTATTGCTGCAGAGTACTTAGTATATATTGATATTAACTGTTGAATTGTAGTTATGAGTGGGAAGAACAGTTTTACTTCCATTTTTACTTCTCTGAATGTTTAATTTCTGAAAGCTACAGGACATAATGTATGGACTGGACAGGGCCACTCTCTCTGTGATTTCTGCTTTTTTGTTCATATTTCTTTACTTACTGATGATTTCCAAAAGATTTAGCTTTCCACTCCTGCTTTCCCCCCCTCTCCCACCCCCACCTACTTTAGAAGGGGGTTCTATATGAGAGTTTGTGGAAGATGTCCAGTGAGGCTGAAGTAAAGGGGCAGGAAAGGGCAGTTGACTAAAGAGCACTTTATTTCTTTGAAGTTCTTTGTAAGAAGTGGGGGTGTGAGTGGCTTGAATCCCCCATTGTGTTGGAGGGCAGTTAGTGGGGTTGAAGTATGACATAATATTTTAAAATTGGGGGAAGGAGAATTTCTCATAGAGGGTGGCACAATGCCTTTGCCCAGTGTTTCTATTTTGGGCATCTTTCTTATTTCTTCCAAACAAGGTGCCTCCTGCACACAACTTCCTATCTGTTCTCCCTAAGATGCCCCCTTTACATGTTATCACTCCTCTTTTGTAAACTCCTTTTCTACTCAGATTCAGGCAGAGTTTGAAAGGGTAGGCTAAATCATCCATGTAAATGTCCCTTGTTTAGAAATCGTCTGTGTCTTAAAGAAAACTAGTCTCATTAAGAACTCTGGTGGGCTGCCAGAGTAACTGAAGTTTGGGGCTAGGGCTGGAGATTGGCTGTCAGGCTTCCTTGGACTTAAGGTCCCTTTCACTAAACTCAGCCTTGCTCAGTGGCAGAGGAAAAACATGACCCTCTTTGGGCCTGAGTTCCTATTCCCCACCATGAAATGGAAGAATACTACTTTTTCTTGTTGGTTCAGCATTGCTGGGCTGGAAGTATAGTCATTGTTGTTGTATTGGGTGATGTGTGCAAAACTGCAGGAGTTCACTGCCTGCAAGATGAACTACGGGGGAAAGTGGAGGAGAGGGACAGAAGGAGCAATTAATTGGTGTAGATCCACTCATCCCTGCCTTCCTCTCTTTAACCTCTATGTTTCTGGTTTGGTGAGTCCTTCCTACCACTCATAATGCTTTGCATTGGTGCAGGCTGGGAAGGGGGGTATGGTCTCACAATTGTTGTTGTTGTTTTTTTGCATGCTTTCATAATAAAAACCAAGAAGAATGTTTACGGTTTTATCTTATTGATGCTGGTCTCAAGTTTCTTCTATGCCAGGATAGGAAGGGAATGTGAAGTATTTGTTTTCAATTGATCTTTTGCCCCTCCCCACCTCATACCACAGGGTTTGATTAGTAGACTATTTTTTGGGGGGGTGGGTGGTGGGACGGATGAGAGACAAGAATGTACAGTATGCCATTAATGTTCTCATTTTCAAATGCTGTTAAAAATAGTGAAATATTGTTGAGAGGGACAGTCACCCTTTGCAACTTGGTGTATGGACAAGGTTGCCATGCTTTAATGCTGGGATATTTTAAAGATTAAATGTACTACAATTTGGGGAGGAATTGGGTCATAATAAGAGGTACTCCCCAGAGTTTTTTATAAGCAATGAGGGAATTTCAATTTTAGGAATATTTCAGATTACGTTTCCAAGGTAAATGGTAATCTAGAAGGAGTCCAGCAATGCCAACTATTCATTCCTCCTCATATCCTGTACTCTAACCTCAGGAGTTCGGGACTGATACCTAGGGTCTTGGGAGATTTGTTGGGATTTCCACAAGCCTAGCTAACTGCTAATACAGCAAGACTACAGCTATTCCCAACAAGATTTATTTGCTGCATATCTAGAGATTATGATATATTGAGTATCACACAATGAAAAGAATCCACGAATCTAGGAATCACGAGAAAGAAAGCATTTATTCCCATCAAATCTATAAGCAGATTAAAATAAAAATTAGCATTGCAAATATACACCATATTAGACATTACCTTACAAGTGAAAGAATTCCTAGTTGTTTGAAATTTCCTGTATAATACTTTATAACAAATTTGTAGCCCAGACCCTCTCTCAACTTCTAATTTTCTATTTTTAGATTAAATTATTATATTCAGCATAGATAAAGCTATATTTAAGTACTAACAAACCTGAAATTTTAAAGGTTTAACACATGCAGGCTTATATATAGAACAAATGAGAAGGTAATAGGGAGTTGAACAGTGCTTTTATAAAATGAAAGGATAGATGGAAAGCCATATGTATGTACGTATGGTTGGAATGGAGAGAGAAAGTGGAAGAAAATATGTGGTCATGAACAAATGAAAGTGTAATGGTTAATGAATATTGGAACTCTGGATAAACAAGAAATATGAATATGTGCTTGGATAAAATTCTTCATTTTGCAAAATCAGAAGTCATTTTATCATTATCTACAAAAATGATCAGCATAAGTTCATGACTTAGAAACATCATGGCAAATATCAGAAGGAACATCTAAAATTGTGCAACGGTTATTTCAGAAATGGGAGTGGGAGGGCAGAGTGTGGCAGGAAACTTGTCATATGTCATTATAAACCTTGAATGGCTTTAAACTATGTGTATGTATTACTTTGATAAAGTTTAATTTAGAAACCCAAAGATGTACACATCTGGTAATTATAACATGAATGATGTTTTAATAAGTTTGATGGTTTTCTTAGAGGGTACTCAGTTGTTTTTCGGTGATTTTAAACTTTTGACATTAGAGGTTAGTAAAGGTACAAATTCTAATATGAAAGAAGGCTTAGGAGCAGAAGAGAAATAAGGGAGTTAAGGCCTTTAAGACAAAGAGTAGAAGGCAGATGGCTCTACCAATAGGCAAATAGAGAAAACAGATAAGAGAACTCCTCATAGGGCAGCTTACATTACAGATAATGAGTAAGTTGTTAGATGCCTTAGTAGTCTGTGTTTACACGAGATCTTATTTAGTTGCAATAAAGGAAACTTGGAATTGTGTCCTGTATCCATGAGTATTCCAAATAGGAAGTGTCTGGCATTGTACTTGCTTCAGACTCATACATCCTTGTTTTCATAGACTATTTCTTTTTCTTTAAAAAAAATATATATTTATTGATTTCAGAGAGGAAGGGAAAGGGGGAGAGAGATAGAAATATCAATGATGAGAGAGAATCATTGATAGGTTGCCTCCTGCACCCCCTCCCCCCCCGGGGATCAAGCTTATAACCCAGGCATGTGCCCCTCACAAGAATCGAACCCGGGACCCTTCAGTCTGCAGGCCGAGGCTCTATCCACTGAGCCAAACCGGCTAGGGTCATAGACTATTTCTTCAAAAAAATGAGAGAATCATTGATAGGTTGCCTCCTGCACCCCCTCCCCCCCCGGGGATCAAGCTTATAACCCAGGCATGTGCCCCTCACAAGAATCGAACCCGGGACCCTTCAGTCTGCAGGCCGAGGCTCTATCCACTGAGCCAAACCGGCTAGGGTCATAGACTATTTCTTCAAAAAAATTTTTTCTATCTATCCACTGAGCCAAACCGGCTAGGGCCATAGACTATTTCTTCAAAAAAAATTTTTCTATTTCACTAAATGTATTGGGGTGACATTGGTTAATACAGTCATATAGGTTTCAAGTGTACATTTCTATGATACATGATTTGTATATTGCATTGTATGCCCACCAACCAAAGTCAAATCATCTTCTGTCACCATATGTGGCCCCTTTACCCTTTACTACCACCCCAACCTGCACTTTCTCTTTATTTAAAACCATCCCCACCACCACCAACAGTATAACAATAAAACCATAGAATAAATGATCACCTTTCACTTAGAGCTAGGATAATTGGTTTTATAATGAACCTGGAAGGGAATTTCGATATACTAAATAAAAAATTTAAGGATGGAAAGAAACATTTTACAACAGACTAGATTCTCATTTGTCTCAGGTGGCTTAGTTTGCGATAGAAGTAGATTAATTTGTGCATTGTCTCTCAGACGTAGCTTTCATCAGAAACAAGAGAACTTGTTTTCAAGTTAGGATGGACCAGAGAGTTCCCAGGTGATGCTGATGTCACTAGTCTGGGACCACACTTTGAAGGCCTCAAGACTGAGTCTTTGGTGTTTTCCGAAATCCCTGTTCACCATGTCCCTTGCTCTTTTAGAAACATGTCAAACTTGGTGAATATCTAAGAAGCTCTTGTGCTTGGGTCAAATGCTTGGGTCAAATGGTCCAGATTCTCACACAGCTGTACTGCTGTTTCTTCCATAAAAGCCTTTGCTTTGGGTATAACTGGTAGAATGTGTGTGCCCCTCACTGAAAGCTGCCTCCAGAATGCCCTGCACAGACTGCCTTGCTTTCTTCCTAAAATTTTTCCCCATAAGGGCATAGAGGAAGGGATTGAAGCAACTATTCGCAGATGCTAGGGCAATGGACACATGGTCCCAGGATAGCAGAGCTTTCTTCAAGGGAGTCTCTGAGCCAATAAACAAAAAGAGGACTCCAAAAATATGGTATGGGGCCCAGCAGACAATGAAGACAACCACCACCACTATGGCCACCTGGAAGGTTTTGCTCTGAGCCTTCATAGAGCGACCCCACATTTGGAAGATAATGAGACTATAACAGGTCACCATGACAATACAGGGCAGCAGGAAACCAATCACTAACCTAGTGATGGTTATTATCCACTGGGGTGTTGAAACTTCATTGTAATATTCAGGATAGTCCTGGAAATCTTGTGATGGCTCAATTGTGTATAGGGCATTACTAGAGGTACTAGAGAAAAGCTCTAAATCGGTAGAGAGGAAAGCATCAGAGTCATGCGGTGAGTTAATTCTGTGATCTTCAATGGGCAGGCCAATGGGGATTGTTGGGGAGGCCTCATCAGCAGGTTTAGTTAAATTATAATATGGATGTTGATCAGATAATCTAGTTGAATCCACAGGAACTGAATCTCCAGGAGGTCTTTGAAATGTTTCAGCATGGAGGAGCGTGGGACTTGTCCAAGGATGATCATTTCTTTGTGAAGAGAAAGCATCTGACCTGTCAACCAATTCTCCAGGCAACTGAACAATGGGGTTGTCAAGAGATGCATTTTCTGGTTGATCATAATTGTAGTATGAATAATCTAATGAGCCACTGGTACCAAAATTGTTGCCACATATAGTACGGTTGTCTAGGGTGAACACTTCCCGGTACATGAACGCAGGTATACACATTGCAAAAGCCACCACCCAGATACATCCACAGATAATGAAGGCTGTCCTTACATTGCGGTGATTCTGGCACCAGATGGGCTTGAGTACCAAAAGGCAGCGGTCCAGGCTAATGGCAGTCAGTAGGAAGACACTGGCAAACATGTTGAGGATGATGATGGAAGGAATGACCTTGCATAGGAGCCAACCATAAGGCCAGTGTCCTTTGAGAGCCAAGTGAACCAAGGAGAAGGGTAAGGAGAGGCAGCAGAGAAAGTCTGCCAGTGTGAGATGGAGAAACCAAACAGTGTTCACGGTCCACTTCATCTTTAGGCCAGCCACCCACAGCACCAGCCCGTTGCCTGGCAATCCCAATAAGAAAGTGAGGCTGAGAATGACCATGGACAGAATTACTGGGGGTTCATACAAAGGCTGGGAGTGTATGGCAGTTGAATTGGTCTCATCCGGGAAATACGCCATTGCTAAATTTCTGCAAAAAGAGAAACAAACATATTTAAAGTAACATTATCTTTTTAAAAATGGGTATCTTGGAAATCTAACCTTCCCACATAATGATGTAGAACTGCACAGGCCCTTATACTGTTTTAGTTTATATTCCTTGATTTCACATTGAATAACACAAAACTTTCTCTGATAGACTATTTACTTAATTATTAAAAAATTATATATATATATACATATACATATATTTGATTTTAGAGAGGAAGGAAGAGGGCCAGAAAGATAGAAACATCAAGAGAGAATCACTGAACCATGCTAGTCAGGCTCGGATAGACCATTTAAAATCTGTATCTATTTAAGTGTGTATCAAAATAACCTAATTTGAAAGTTTATATCAATGTAAATTTCTCCCTTTTTTTGGACTTTTAATCTCTCATTCTCCACTGATTACTTTCCTTACTTAATATTCCCTATTAAAAACAAACAAATGAGTCTAATTCTCAAACAATAACTTTTAATTTTTTTAAAAAAATATATTCTTTTGATTTCAGAAAGGAAGGGAGAGGGAGAGAGAGAGAGATAGAAACATCAATGTTGAGAGAGAGAATCATTGATTGGCTGCCTCCTGCACGCCCCACACTGGGGATCGAATCCGCAACCCAGACATGTGTCCTTGACTAGACTCGAACCTGGGACCCTTCAGTCCGCAGGCCACCACTCTATACACCAAGCCAAACCAGCTAGGGCAAACAATGACTTTTATATTAGGGGTTCCCAACTTTAAATCCATGAAAGGGCTTTTAGAAGCCCCATTTTTACCTCAAATGATAGGGAAATTTTTAACTTTAATATTTTCATTTCCTTGAGGATCAGAGGTCCATCCATTCTCTACCAGATTTTCAAAGGACTCACCACAAGAGAAAAAGATCCTAGACTCAATTATATCTTTTAGATACAACATCAACTTTTCCTTTTGCTGTGCAGGTTCTCAAGAGTTGTTTACACTCTTGGCATTGATTTTTCTCACCACTCATTATTTCTTTCTTTTCTTTTGTATTGAATATAACAGAAACAATAACTTTATATTAACAGAAGCAGAAAATATGCATAAAAATATAGACAAATAAGAATAAGAGATTTAAGAGGAGAAACCAAGATGGCGGCATAGGTAGACACCAGAGATTGCTGCCTCGCACAACCACTTCAAAAATATAACTAAAGAATCCCAGCAACAACACAGAGCGGGTAACTATTAAGGAACCAGCTCTGGATAGTTGACCTCTCCAAATCAGTTTTAGCTGCAATAGAGAAGCCGTATAGCCTCAGAGGCCAACCCCAGAACACTGCCACCCAGAGGCTGAGCCACAGACTGACTTTTTGCTAAACACAAAATAAGGCAGTCTGGGAAACAAATACGGCCTGCTTTAAAATAAGGACTGTGGTTTACAACACAGAGGAACCATTTATTACAGGGAAACTCAA
>NW_006291484.1:82332-86850 GCF_000327345.1 Myotis davidii | reverse complement strand
CATTCAGTAGTGAAGGTCAGATAAAGAGCTTCACAGATAAGGAAAAGCTAAAGGAGTTCATCACCACCAAACCAGTATTATATGAAATGCTGAAAGGTATCCTTTAAGAAGAGGAAGAAGCAGAAAAAGGTAAAGATACAAATTATGAACAACAAATACGCATCTATCAACAAGTGAATCTAAGAATCAAGTGAATAAAGAATCTGATTAACAGTATGAACTGGTGATTATAATAGAATCAGGGACATAGAAAGGGAATGGACTGTCTATTCTTGGGGGGGAAAGGGGTGTGGGAGATGCGGGAAGAGACTGTACAAAAATCGTTCACCTATGGATGAGGACAGTGGGTGGGGAGTGAGGACGGAGGGTGGGGTGGGAACTGGGAGGAGGGGAGTTATAGGGGGAAAACAGAGGAACAAATGTAATAACCTGAACAGTAAAGATTTAATAATAAAAAAAATAAGAAAATAGCCTGGCAAGAGTGGCTCAGTCTTTGAGTGTTGACCTATTAACCAGGAGGTCATGGTTCAATTCCCAGTCAGGGCACATGCCTGGGTTGTGGGCCTGGTCCCCAGCATGGGGCTGTACAGGAGGTAGCCAATCAGTAATTCTCTCTCATCATTGATGTTTCTATATCTGTCCCTCTCTCTTTTCCCCTCTGAAATCAGTAAAAATATATTTAAAAAAAGAATAAGAAAATAAAAATCCCATATTCTACCAGTCATTGATTATTACTTTAGCACCTTAATACCTTCTGGTTCTTTTATATACATATATGTGTGTGTATGTGTTTACATTCATACTTGTATATATGTATGTATATTTTTTGTTATGCACAATTAACAAAATAGATCAAATGTACATATTAGTTCATGAGCATTTTTAATTGCAGTAAAATACATGTAACAAAAATTTACCATCTTAATCATTTTTAAGCATATAGTTCAGTAGTGTTAAGTATATTCACATTATTGTGCAAAATTCAGGACTTTCTCACATTGCAAAACTAAAACTCTATACTATTTGACAACTCCCTACTTCCCTCTCCCCCAGCCTATGGTAACCACCATTCTATTTTGTTTCTATGGAGTTGACTACAGTATAGGTGGAATCATACAGCATTCATCTTTGTTGTGACTGGCTTATTTCACTTAGCACAATATCCTTGAGATTCATCCAAGTTAGAGCATGTGTTGGAATTTCCTTCATTATTAAAGTTGAATACTATTTCATTATATGTATTGGTCACATTTTGTTTATTCTTTCATTGGTCAATGGATATTTGAGTTGCTTCAACCTTTTAGCTATTGTGAATAACAGTGCTATGAATGTGGGTGTAAATGCATATTGTTTTATAAACTGCTTTCTTTTTTTCAGTTATCAATCTCCACATTATACAGTATGATTGTACATTAAGGAATACTCAATCTTGATTCAATTCTTCCAACTGTCCCCAAAATATCTTTTATAGCTGATTTGCCCACAATTATATCAAACTTAGGATCACACTTGCCTCAGAAATGTTACGTTTCTTAAGTGTCTTAATTTAGCCTAGTTACTCTTTTTCAAAGATACTGGCTTGTTTTGTGGTCTGTTGTTCTGACCACTCATTTCTCAACCCTGTGTACTTTGCCTTCTGCTCCATTAAAATGACCTCTAAATAACAAATCCAAGCATCTTTTCCCCTGTCTCCATCCTCTAATATAATATGTATCACTTGATACATTAACTCCTTGACACTCTCTTTTTTTGCCCTCTGTGACATTGCCCTCCCCTAATTCTGAATGTACCATACTTTATAGTTTTCTTGAACAGCTCACTATTCCAAATTAATGCTATTTTCTGTACTTTAGTTAATGAAGTTTACTTCTATCTGAAATTATGTCCTTTACCTTAACCTCCTCTTTCCTCCATCTTTAATTTCTACCTGTTAAAATCCTAGTTATTCTTCAAGATCAGTTCAAATATTATATTTTCCTTGAAACTTCCTCTAATAATCCCAATCAGAAATTAATTCTTCAGCCTCTTAATTTGTGTGTGTGTGTGTGTGTGTGTGTGTGTGTGTGTGTGTGAGAGAGAGAGAGAGAGAGAGAGATTTGAACCTCTTTGCATAGTCTCTGTGCAATGACACATTTTATCTCATATTGTAATTATTATATTGGCTGTCCTATTTATCATACTGGTCTTAAATTTCATGACGGTAAAAATGAGTCTTGTTTCTAAAAGCTTGTTCCACAGAATTTAGCACAATGTCTTATATGACAGAAAGATTAAATATAACTTGAATGGATGGATGTTCATTTGGGGGGGGGTACTTTTTAATCTTTTTAAACTAAGTTTAAAATTCTTATTTTTATTCATTTACTCCAGTAAGGATGCTGTCTCTTCTAACTTCCTCTTCGTTTTCCAGTTCCCAGTTTAGTAGCTGTAACAGCATTTTATGTTTCCCTTTATAAAGTCCCAATATATTTTGTCACTTGGAAGTAGTTCTGCTGAGTTAACCCAATGTTGTCATAGAATTATAAATATTTAGCAGAAGTTAAAGTAACTGAGTCAACAAAATAATACTTTAAAAAAAGTTATCCTCATTCCCTTTCCCTCAGCCTTATCTATTCAAATATTCAAGTCCTGTTAGGGTCTCTTCTTTTCTTTTTGTGCATGACAGTGACCCTGATCCCACGTCCTATCCCAACACACGCATTCATGCATAGATCCATAAAACACCGAGAGAAGGAGAGAGTCAGAGAATGCTAGGACTAAAAATAAACTTAGCAACCATCTCTCGTTGTCTCTATTTTTATTTTGCAGTTTTTTGACACTGATACTCAGCAAATGAGTTGACTTTTACACATACAAATAGGAGAGTTCCCAAATCCTAGGTCTAGTAGCTGTCAGGCTGATTCTCTCTCTCTCTCCCTCTTTTGACATTTAGTGTTGGGCCTGTAGGGCAACACAAGCCTTGAGAGCCATTTGTGAGTCCTGCCACAGGAGAACAAAACACCAGGAAAAACTTGCAGGGCACCAGATCAGACCACACAAGGAATTGGAAACGGTCCTAAAGGCACTTGATCACACTCGAGCATTCCATCTGCATTCCAAGCCCACCAGCTCAGCCCCTGGACCAGTGATGACAAACCTTTTGAGTTCGGCGTGTCAGCATTTTGAAAAACCCTAACTTAACTCTGGTGCTGTGTCACATATAGAAATTTTTTGATATTTGCAACCATAGTAAAACAAAGATTTATATTTTTGATATTTATTTTATATATTTAAATGCCATTTAACAAAGAAAAATCAACCAAAAAAATGAGTTCACGTGTCACCTCTGACACGCGTGTCATAGGTTTGCCATCACTGCCCTAGACCCACCAGTGACTGCCTATAAGAATGAAAGTCCAGCTCCTGGGTGCTGCTCTCATTGACCCAATGTCCCCGTGGCTGGGTGCTGTGCAGCCCTTCCCTTGGGATATCCTAACCCCCACCCACTTCTCTTAAATACATTCATTTTCCTTTACTCACTGACTGAGATGGTTGTTTAGCCTGCCTGCATCCACCATCCACCATGTTCACCTTTCATTTTGGTGGCCTATAGGGGGATAGCCAGAAGGGAAGCTTTCTTCCTTCCCTTCCCCTCACCCCACCCCTATGCTTAGAGACTTTTAGTCTCTGGGTCTAACAGCAACCAAGGCCTTCCCGACTCCCCAGCAGCGGCAGGAGTGCCAGATCATCAGACCTTCTGATTTCTACTAATGGGTGAGTTACTTCATTTTTGGGAAGAGGGCACTAGGGACCAAGACTCTCGGCTCCCCATGGGGCCACCACTTGTGGGCGTGGGTCAGCCTTTTAAAAGCCTCTACTGTGGCTGCCACTAGAAGATTCCTGTGACAGGATAAACTGGGCTTGGGATGGGCAAGATCGCTCTAGGCAGCTCGCTGGTGGTAAGCACACGTCCAAGCAATGGAGGCACACTATGAAAACCACACACCGCCCAAGTCCTGGTCCAAAACGCCCTGTAGGATTTTATTTGGGGGACTGTGAGATTCGGCATGTGAGTTTTGGTTTAGCGGGGGCACCCCTCTTTATCCCTAGCCACTGGGGGTCACTGAGTCCCGAACAGAGTCTTTTCTAGTCATTGAGGGATGCCTCCTGGAATAAGCTTCAGCACAAGGAAGGGGCAGCAACCAGGCTGGGACACTGGCCATTGTTTTCTCCCTGCAAATGCCCATATGGCAGTAACACCATGGGCAATTCAACCTCAACCCTTCCTAGGGACTCATCTCTGGCCTGCCTTTTACAGACTCTTAAGGCCCTCCATTTAGGAGACAGAATTAGACACAAGTGCCTCTTTTTTTTTATTGCAATACAGCATGGCCACACATTGTCTAATTTATTTTTTTAAATATGTTTTTATTGATTTCAGAGAGGAAGGGGGAGAGAGAGAGAGATTGAAACATCAATGATGGAAGAGAATCATTGATTGGCTGCCTCCTGTATGCCCACTCTGGGGATCGAACCCAC
>NW_006291484.1:74812-82123 GCF_000327345.1 Myotis davidii | reverse complement strand
CATCGATCAGCTGCCTCCTGCACACCCCCTACTGGGGATGTGCCTGCAACCAAGGTACATGCCCTTGACCAGAATCAAACCTGGGACCCTTGCGTCCACAGGCTGACACTCTATCCACTGAGCCAAACCAGTCAGGCAAAATGTGGCAGTTTTAAATCCAAGCTACTGGAGGCCTGGGAACACGCAGGGGGGCCTGCACCCTCCTCTCCCCGCCCGCCTTTTCTCCAGCCTCATATGCCTATACATCATTTTCCAAAGTCTTTGTGACTTAAAAGCTTTGGAGCATTGCTGAGTTAAATAACAAATATCTAGATATTCTAAAAGAGCATGAAATTCCAAAACATTACTGCTAGACAAGTTTTAAGTTCACCTGATTATAGCTTTTGTTACAGAAACTCTATAAAGTACATTTAGAACAGTTGATGTAATGTCTAGTGCTTTGTTGAAGGTGTGTTTCTTGAAGTGAGTGTGTTTCAAGTGTGTTCATAAATGTCAATCTAAGAAATGCTGGTTTCTATGGTCTTCATGTATTTGTCTGTATGTTATGTGTAATGTTTGGATGGCACTACTAGGGTATAATGTTTTATTGGCCTACAGAAATTGAATACTTACATAAATTCAATACAATCCTATGGTCTAGACCAGCCGTGGGCAAACTACAGCCCGTGGGCCGGATCCGGCTCATTTTAAATTAATAAAACTAAAAAAAAAAAAAAAAAAAAAGACCGTACCCTTTTATGTAATGATGTTTACTTTGAATTTATATTAGTTCACACAAACACCCCATCCATGCTTTTGTTCCGGCCCTCCGGTCCAGTTTAAGAACCCATTGTGGCCCTCGAGTCAAAAAGTTTGCCCACCCCTAGTCTAGACAAAATATTTAATATCAAAACTGGTTTAAGTTTAATTAACAGCCTTTAAAATTGTTACCATTAAGCTATATACCTTTTGTGGATGAAAAGGAGCCACATGCTAACCTGACTAACTCAAGGAAGGCCTGCATGGTGGCCTTGCAAATTCATAGACCTAAAGAAACCACAAAGGATGGTCTGAAGTTAAAACCTTTTCATTAAAAAGCAGTTTATAATGGGTATTCATGCCCTAGGCCAGTATCTTCCCTGACAAAGATCAACTTCGATCTTTACTGAGCTTGTTGTCTTTTTGCATCTAAGATAAAGTAAATCAACTTCGATCTTTACTGAGCTTGTCTTTTTGCATCTAAGATAACGTAACTGTGAAATGTCAGGGTAACTTGTAACTTCCCTTTTTCTGACCGTGAAGGGCACAACAAATGTTGCCAGGGCACAGATCACAAATTCCCTCAGTGTTATTGTTGTTTTTATCTTATTGTTGACTGTTAATTATGCCCACCTTTGTAAAAGAAGCACATGTCTAGCATTTAACTTTGTATTCAATTCCAGAGGTTCCATCTCCCCTTTACTTTCTCCAACCTCCCTAATCTATACCAACACATTTCATGTAATCCACTTACATCTCCTCCTTTGATGGTAATTTTTAAAAATAGGTGAAAAATCACCTTTCTCTGGAGCATTATCTCAATGTGTTGAGATTCTGCTTCCCAGCAATTGATGATAGTTTGACTCAAATAAACGCACAAAAATTTTTTAAGGTTTGAATGTTTCTTTTGTTAACATTTTGTTCTGCCTAGATTTACAAAAGATTTAAAATCTAATATGTTGGTTAAGTATATATGACAACCTTTCCAAAGTTTAAATTTCAAAAGACTTTTTCAACAGAGAAACAACTTTGAGCTATTCCACGGGCCCTGGAATACCTTAAGGATTCATTCTCTCTCCTAAATTTTTAAACTAATTAGGCCCATTTAATATGCTTGAAAAATTACATGGGAAGTTTTGCCAAATAATAATACATATATATTTTTGTTAATATGAATATTCTAGAAATTTCAGTCTCCTCTAGGAAGGAACTTGCAAAGATTCAGAGTCAAGTTCAAAAGGAAATTTTCAGTAATAATAGGTTTCTTGTCAGTGACACTGGACAAGCCTAGAGTAATGTTTCCCTATGGGAAGCATCTGGCAGTAGTACTTCAGATGTTTGTAATCCACACATTGGGGCATTTATGTTTTATGGTCAAGTCTATAATACTGTCACTCAAGTTTGTCATTTACAGACCATCATTATTTTGCTCTGATGCATTTACAAATACATTAGTTAAGTCTTTGGAAAGATTCATAACAAGGATTCTGACTTACTCTAAATTATAGGTTTCTAAGTAGGTCAGGCCATCTCTTTAAAATATAAGAAAGCTTGTTTTCATTCCCTAGAACAATTTGATAAATTAGACCTTCATAAGCAATATGGAAGCTTTTATATTTTTCTCCCTATCTTATCCCTCCAGAACTTGGTAATTCTTAATGAGTAAGTCATGGCAATAAGTTTCTTTGCATGAATTCAATAAAACCAATTATGGTTTTATTAACCAAGACTTTGACTGGAATGTTATGTCTGAGAGAGACATGCTTAGACTCTGGGCATCACCAGAAAGCATTCTCAAAACGGATTGAAGCCAATCAAAAGTCACTTACAAGAAATGGCCTGGTACCTTGTTTGATCCCGTGGTTCATGGCAGTCTTTCCAGGTAAGGAACAAGGGTTGCTTTCCTGAGAGATGGCAAGGAAGGAACCTCAAAATATCATTGGGAACCTCAAAAAACTTGAGGGATTCACCCCATTTTACAGGTATTGCAGGCAAACTTGGTGGCAAGTAGGTGGCTCATCATCTTTGCCCCTAGAGGCTAATTAAGGCTCAATCTTGAGATTCCAGGAAAGCAAGTTTTTGAAAGCCTATATAATCAATTGCTATTCTTGTGCTCATGCAAACAATCAGGCCATATTGAAACTAAAGTAAATACAGTAAATAAATTGGTCTTAATTGGCTATTTAATAAAAATGAGGGTGATTTTGGAGGGGGGGGATGTGTTTCAATAGATTCCATATACACAGTTGCAATGTAGGACTCTAGTTCAGTTCATTATCTTCAAAGTTTTATTTTTCACCCATGAGCTGAACTAAACTAGATTCTGAATTTTTTCCTAGTTTTCATAAATATTTGGCTACAATCCTCCAAACTAATGACTCTTTCCTTTCACCACACCATTTGCCATAATTCTTATTGTTCTAGCTTTCCCCAATAATACTAAAATTTATAAAACAGTTTGTCTCCACCAGGTTACAAGCCCTACTTGTACTCAGGAGATACCACCCATATATACCATCACAACCTCCTTTTATGCCCAGGCCTCATCTTCCCTCTGACAGAGAGCAAGGATTTTTGGCTCTAAAGGAAAATATCTCCACCTTCCAGCAGAAAGTGTCTATAGAAGAGAACTGATGCCCCGTTTTCTCTGAAAGAATTCAGGACCAAAAATCTTTATGGGGGGAAATGTTAGACAGGCCCCCAGAATGTTAGACCCTCAGAGCAAGGACGATGGGCCAGATGCAGAAACTCATCTGGGCAGAAAGCTCCAGATGCCTAGCAAGGGACAAAACTGGGAAAACAAGATCCTTGCTCCCAAGGTAAACAATCCTCCCCTTTCATATCACTGGTCAGGCAGTTTAGACCCCCTGACATTTTCTTGCCTAAAGATAACATCTAGGCCTTAGTTGTATTTCAGCTGCAGGCCCAGGAAAGCAGCAAAACTAGATAGATGACTCTGTGACTGCCTCAGGACCTGAACCACTCCTCAGGTTTCCTCAGTCTTGGGTATCATAAACTCAACCCAGCATCTTAATCAAACACTGACTGTAATTAATTGTTTGGCATGTACTAGGGATTTTTTTCCCCCTACTTCCCTTCTTAGCAGGAGACAGAGCTCTACTCAAAACATGGACGATCAATATGGACAGGACCCTGGGGCGTGTTTGTCACCACTCCACCTACTCTGAAGCTGGCAGGGGTAAAGCCCAGAATCCATCACACCAAAGTGAAGAGGGCGCAGAGGGGAAGAATGGGTGACTGAACCCAGGAAACACCTCAAGAAGGGACCGATGTAGAATGGTCCTTTCCATCTTGCCTAGTAGGACTTGGAACACCTATTGCTAATATACAGAATTATTCTCATTCTATTCATTTTGGGAAGAAACTCACATACAGGGACCTTTATGCTTTGGGACCCACTGTAGGAATGTTTTCTGTTAGGGTTGCTATAGGAGCTCCCTGTGGAGAATGTTGGACTTTTACTAGATGTTCTAGTTATTGTTTTTCAGTCTCTAGTAGCTACAATATGAATTGTTCTGATAATTTCACCCCTCCTTACAGCAATGGACATACTAAGCTGCCAGCTGGTTGGTTTCTGATATGTGGGGTAACTTTATTTACATATCTCTCCGCCACCTCCCTCCTGCCAAAAGCACCAGGGGGCCTTGTTCCTTGGGATGACTGACTGAGGATAGAAACCTTTGCCCCAGTTAAGAACAATTATTAACAAATAGAAAAAGGAAGTAAATGTTAGGCCTGTAGGACGATACAATTCTTAACAGCCATTTGTAAGCTTCCCGCCACAGGAGAACAAAAGACCAGGAAAAAGGTGGTGGACACCAGGAGTCAGACTATACAAGGAATGGAAACTGTCCTGAAGGCACCTGATCACACACCTGCATTCCATCTGTATTCCAAGCCCACCAGCTCAGCCTTCAGACACACTGACAACAAGTTTCCCACCAGTGACTTCATGTAAGGATGAAACCTCAGCTCCTGGGTGCTGCCATCATCCACCCAATGTCCCTGTGGCTGGATAGCCTGTCCCCCTTTGGGTATCCTATCCCTATCCCCTTCCCTTAAGTAAATTCCATTTTCTTTATTCACCGTCTGAGATGGCTATTTAGCCTACCCACATGCACCATCCGCCAGGTTCATCTTTCATTTAGTACCATACTTTTATTTTATCTTTATTGTTGAAAATATTACAGATATCCCCCTTTTTCTCCCATTGACCCCCTTCCCCCTGCCCCCCACCAGGTCTTCACCACACTATTGTCTGTATCCATGGTATGCACATGCATATAAGTTCCACATGCCCTTGACCGGAATCGAACCTGGGACCCTTCAGTCCGCAGGCCAACACTCTATCCACTGAGCCAAACCGGTTAGGGTTATTATTTAATTTTTGAAATATATATTTTTATTGATTTTAGAGAGGAAGGGAGAGAGAGAGAGATAGAAACATCAGTGGTGACAGAAAAAATCAATGATCAACTGCCTCCTGCATCCTCCCCCACCGCCACCCCCCCTACCTGGGATTGAGCCTGAAACCTGGGCATGTGACCTTGTCTGGAATCGAACCCAGGACCTTTCAGTCCACAGGCCAATGCTCTATCCACTGAGCCAAACCAGCTAGAGCTGCATATAAGTTCTTATGACAAAGAATCATATAACTGAAATGCCTTTGGTATTGTTAACAAAGGGAAAGGTTCTGAGAGCTGCACAAACTGAAGTATTAAAGACTGACAAAAGCAAAATTCCAATGTAAAGCAACTGAGTCATCCAGTGTGAGCTTTTTTAAATATCACATATTATCTGTCTTGAAATGAAGTATATATAAATCAGAGTTTTAAAGTCTTTCAGAATAAGATCACTTTTTATGATTCTTCAAGTGTTTTGACTATAAAATACCTCTACATTTAAGATAGATAGAGAGTAAACTGATAAACAAAAACAGACCCAGAGACATAGAAACAATGGGCAGAATGTCAAACCTCAGAGGGAAGTAAGAAAAGGGTGGGGGAGGGATAAGAGATCAACCGAAGGACTTGTATGCATGCATAACCAAGGAACACAGACAGTAGCGGGGGAGGATGTGTGCTGGGGGATGGGAGTGGCTGGGGAGAAGTCAATGGGGGAAAAAGGAGACATATGTAATACTTTCACCAATAAAGAATTTTAAATAAAAAAATAGAGAATTTCTTTATTTTATTCTAAATACTGAGTTGACTGCAGTAACTAAAAAGATAAGTAAAATTTGAAACTAAAATTCAACTATGATAGGAAAAGTAGATTCCAGAATCAAATACTAATTATAGGAAAAGAGTCAGTAGCAAGAAGGAATAAGAAAAAGGATAAATAAAAATAAGAGAAATAGAATAAGAATATATATGCATATATATGTATATAACAATGTGTCTCTATATACTAGGCAATCAATGATTTGCAAAACAAAACTTTTGGAGAAAATGGAAATCAAAAGTCAGAAGGTGAATCATAGCTGATTTAAGAGAGGGGAGAAAATGACATAAAAATTCACCATTAGTTCAGAATGAATATATTAAAAGCAAAGATATATAGAATGTGGAATATTTAGAAGAAGAAAGGTGCACATGTAGAAAAAAGAAATGATATATAAGTTGGGAAGGAAAAAAGGGAAATAGAAGATAATGACCCTGCAATCATCATGTATAATAAGCAAAATAAACCAGGCTCAATTCATCAAGTGGGTCTAGGGCAGCAGTTCTCATATTGTTTTTGTGATTAATCACTATCCTTTAATTATGTTCAATTTGTAACAATGAAAATACATCCTGCATATCAGATATTTACATTACGATTCATAACAGTAGCAAAATTACAGTTATGAAGTAGCAACAAAAATAATTTTATGGTTGGGAGTCACCACAACATGAGAAACTGTATTAAAGGGTCGCAGCATTAGGAAGGTTGAGGGTTTCTTACCAGAAAGCTGAGACAGTAGCTGAAGGCTTTAGCACGGAACTGGAGCCCTCCACCTTCTGTCTGTTGGGTCCTCACCCTTAAGAGAGTCATGAAGTATTTTTAGGAAATTTGCTGAGCTCTTCCTCTTTCTTTTCTCTTTTCCTTTATGTTGATAAACTCCACATTTTTGACGACTATTTTTACAGGAAGTGTTTCAAAATGAGTCATTTCTAAATGTTATCAGATAAGAAAAGTAATAAACAGAAGTGGGAGAGCACACTTCTCAGAAATTTTCTGCAGGACACAGCATTGTTAGGTAGAAAACACCCTGTTCATAAGCTACTCACTTTCTAAATGTTTGCTTTTGTTTTGTTTTAGAAATGCACCAAAATGACTCTATGGTATGTGAGGGTGAAGGTTGGGAATGGTTGGGAGGAATGACCTGCACAAAACCATGTAATGAATCTCGAATAACATTTTTTATATTTTTATTTTTTTATTAAATCTTTATTGTTCAGATTATTACATTTGTCCCTCTTTTTCCCCCCCATAACTCCCCTCCTCCCAGTTCCCACCCACCCTCTGCCCTCACTCCCCACCCACTGTCCTCATCCATAGGTGCATGAT
>NW_006291484.1:72294-73736 GCF_000327345.1 Myotis davidii | reverse complement strand
CCCCCAGGCCAAGTGGCTGTGAGAATCAGCTGTGTCTGCAGTGAGAGAACTACTGTCCTCTAGAGAGGTGCTAATCTAGCCTTTGCCTGAGGCTATCCAGCAAATGCCTCTGTGAAGGGCTTGGGCAGGGTGGGTCTCAGGGGATCAACAGGGCGGGTTGAGTGAGCAGTTATGGCTGTTCTCAGTCTCGTCCCCAGAGGCTCTGCCTCTCAGTGTCCCAGCGACTGCTGCAAATACCTCAGAGAGAAAGCTGCCCTCGAGTTCCGACCGATGCCAGACAGTCCTGCTTCTCCCGTTTGAGTCTGGGTCCCCAGAGACTCGCCTGGAACTGGAGCTCAGAGCCTGAGATTCCCTCCCGATTGAAAACGACAACCTCACCCTCAGCCGCCAGCCCGCTCTGCATGCGCCTCCACACCTTAGTATTTTACTTCCATACTGCGCCTCCTCTGAGTCTCAGTATGCTTTTCTCTTTCCTTCTAGTTGTAGAATTTCCCCTCATCCAGCTTCCCTGTGGTTCTGGGTGATGTCCGTTCCGTCTTTTAGTTGTATTTTTGAAGTGGTTGTGCGAGGCAGCATTCTCTGGTGTTTACCTATGCCGCCATCTTGTTTTTTTCTTGAATAACATCTTTTAAATGCTTAACATGTGTAAAGAAATGTGCCATGCCAAAATCAGATAAATTAAACTATGTCCTTATTTCTCGAGATTCACAACCTAGTAGAAATATGCACCCCATACACACAAAAAAATTGTAATACAACTCAGGCTATAATAATATAAATGTAGAAATAAAATAGTAAAGCATAAGTATATTTAAATAGGCAACAGTATATTTAGCCTGGGACAAGCTAGGAAAGTCTTAAGGTAGAAATAAGATAAGGTAGAAATAAGGTATGTATGTATGTATGTGTGTATGTATGTATTTATTTAATTTATTTATTGTTAATCCTTACCTGAGGATTTTTTCCATTGATTTTTTTATCTCCTCTTACTGTGTCTTATGATTTTCATTTTTTTCTTTATTGATTAATGCATTACATATATGTCCTTATCCCCCCATTGCTCCTCCACCCTCTGCTTGTGCCCTCACTCCCCTAGTGTCTGTGTCCATTGGTTATGCTTATATGCATGCATACAAGTCCTTTGGTTGATCTCTCCCCCTTCCCCAAACTCTCCCTTACCTTCCCTCTGACGTTTGGCGGTCTGATCGATGCTTCTCTATCTCTGGATCTGTTTTTGTTCATCAGTTTATGTTTTCATTATAATCCACAGATGAGTGAGATCATGTGATATTTATCTTTCTCTGATTGACTTATTTCGTTTAGCATAATGCTCTCCAGTCAATCCATGCTGTTGCAAATGGTAGGCGTTCCTTCCTTTTTACAGCAGCATAGTATTTCATTGTTTAGATGTACCACAGTTTTTAAATCCACTCATCTGCTGG
>NW_006291484.1:67965-72235 GCF_000327345.1 Myotis davidii | reverse complement strand
GATATATTCCTAGAAGTGGGGTCACAGGGTCAAATGGGAGTTCCAGTTTTAGTTTTTTGAGGAAATTCCATATTGTTCTTCACATTGGCTATACCAGTCTGCATTCCTACCAGCAGTGCACAAGGGTTCCTTTTTCTCCGCATCCTCTCCAGCACTTGTCATTTGTTGATTTGTTGATGATAGCCATCCTGACAGGTGGGAGATGGTATCTCAATGTTATTTTGAGTTGCATCTCTTGGATGAGTAGTGACTTTGAGCATGTTTTCATATGTCTCTTGGCCTTCTGTATGTCCTCTTTCGAAAAGTATCTTCTAAAGAGGACATACATAGAAATAAGGTTTTAAAAAACTATAGGACCTCTAAAGGCAAAAAGGATGACAAGCTACTTAGAGTGTTTACAGGAGCATAGTTAGAGGCAGGTAGGGGGAGAGTGCTTTCGGGATTGGAGAATAGACAGGAGTTTGGGGAGTTAGACTGTGTCTCATCAGGAGAGTGCAGAAGATTGAAGCAGGACCTTGAGCAATGATTCCTGCTTTAAGTATACATTGTAAGGAATTCTCACCCACATTATTCTTTTGCATATATGCACGTGAAATAAAGTTTATTTGGATCAAAAGTATTTGAACACTCTTGCTTGTGTTAAGGACTTTCTATATTAATCAGCTTATTGTCCAAGCAATAGTATCTGCTCCTCCTTTGTTTGCAGTCAAATCACTGAAGAATATTTTGTGGCAGAAAGACCCAAGAAAACATGCCAAGAGTTGAGTTTATTGTTCTATCTATCATCTCTCTCTCTCTCTCTCTCTCTCTCTCTCTCTCCTGTCATCTCCATTGTTATTATCATCTAATTACTAGAATAATACATGCTTATAAAAAGACTAGTGGCCAGGTGCACGAAATTCGTGCATGGAGGGGGGGGGGTTCCCTCAGCCCAGCCTGCACCCTCTCCAATCAGGGACCCCTTGGGATTAGTCCTAAACCGGCAGTTGGACATCCCTCTCGCAATCTGGACCTGATTGCCCCTAACCTCTCTGCCTGCCTGCCTGATTGCCTCTAACTGCCCTCCCCTGCTGTCCTGATTGCTCCTAACTGCCTCTTCCTTGGCCCCCATGGCTTTGTCCGGAAGGAAGTCAGACATCCAGAAGATGGCCGGTCGACCCGGTCTAATTAGCATATTACACTTTTATTAGTATAGATTAATTGAAATACAGAAGTATAAAGGGTAAACGAGTGAAAGATTTCATTTCCAATTTTACTGCCTGGGAGTAACTATTTTAAGGTTGCTTTCACATCTAACAATCTATAATTCTCTCATTGGATTAGGGCTTGAGAGAAGCATTTCAAGCAGGGGGAAAACATGAGCACATATTAAGGTGGAGGTGAGCCCAACATGAGTGAATGACACAGTAAAGTGGTTTAGTTGGAGTAAACAGGACATACCAAGGATTAATGAAAGGCAAGTAGAGGCCTAGTTAGAATCCCAGCTCTGCCACTTACTAATTGTGTGACTGTGCAGAAGTTATTCAAACTCTGCGTTATTATTTGCTCACCTGCAAAATGGGGATTGTGTCAAGTATTATCTGTTGACACTCAAGCTCATGCCCACCTTCCCACACTAACATTTCCTAGACCTTCTCTCTAGTGGGTTTCTGAAAAGCTCTGCTAGAGGGACGTGCCATGTGTTATTGAAAAGTGAAGAGAACAGAGAATCATTGAATTAGATTCTGGAACTTAGCTTGTGCAGAGAGATTGCAAATCCATTTTAAAAGTAAAAGAAAAAAACTATAAAACAGAAGAAAGATTTAAACTATTAGAGAGAGAGAGGAATCATTTAGTTTTTGGTTTCTGCAGAGGCAGAAAACTCTGGTGGGCTCCTATAGTAGAGATGCCAGGTATGGCCGGGCAGCTGCTGGCAACTGTGGGCTCTAGCAGAACTAGTACTTTCAGCAGCAGCCACAGGCCTGTGAGTTCCTAGATTTCTGCTCAGCAAAACAAGAGCCCCAGTCTCAAAGACAAGGGCACACTTGCCCATTCTAGGTAACTTCTTTTTCTACCTTTTTCTTCCAATTTTATGGAAGCAGCCTCTTGTGGTTATATTATTTTCTCCTTATTTATTTCTCTAGTCCTTTCAATACTTTTGTACCCAAATCCTTGTATTCAATACCCTGTTTGAAATATCTACAATGGTTTCTATCTTCCTGGCTGGGGAGTGACTAAATCAAATATTCGCTGTGTCTACTCTATAGGATCGTTAATATAAATAAATTAATACGTGCAAAGCACTTAAAACAGTGCCTGCCTTCAATAAATGTTAGCAATTATTATATCAAATACTAATGTGGCTTCTGTTTACCTATTAGATCAAAACTAATCTTCCATTGTCCTGGCGGGGGTGACTCAGTTGAGTGTCATCCTGATAACCAGAATGGTGAGCCAAGGTGTTTTTTCTCAGTGGAAAGTTTATTACAAGCAGATTCACACCCAGGAATTCTATGACACCAGCTACATTTCACACCATTTAACTTATTTCTAACACTATCTACCTGGAGATAGTGTCAGATACCACATTACATGAGCTCAGTCCCGTAAGACTGCCTCCAACTTAAGATGCCAATCTCAGCTAGTGGGTCCCCAGGTTACCTACAAGTTCTGCCCGACTAATGCTGAACCACAAGAGGCTGCTTCCATAAAATTGGAAGAAAAAAGTAGAAAAAGAAGTTACCTAGAATGGGCAAGTGTGTCCTTGTCTTTGAGACTGGGGCTCTTGTTCTGCTGAGCAGAAATCTAGGAACTCACAGGCCTGTGGCTGCTGCTGAGTGTACTAGTTCTGCTAGAGCCCACAGTTGCCAGCAGCTGCCACGGCCATACCTGGCATCTCTACTATAGGAGCCCACCAGAGTTTTCTGCCTCTGCAGAAACCAAAAACTAAATATTTACTATCTCTCTCTCTCTCTCTCTCTCTCTCCTCTCGTCTAGTAGATTCAAACTCCCCAATAATGGGCTGCCCCCCCCACCTTGAAGCTTTGTAGTCCTCAATTATTCTTGCCCATCAACGAATCTGAACTTTCCGTTTCTATGTGTTCTCCCTCTGTTTTTAAGCTGAACTCTCTCTGTTTCTGTGTCAGTACACCTTATTATTGCAGACCCTCCCGTGGTTTCCCATGCCTCCAGTTTTGAGTCCAGAAACATTTTATTATTTCTGCTTGGTTGGTTTCTGAGATTAGGCTGCTCAAACTGCTGTGTCTGCCCTGCTTATGTTCCACCTGCCTTTGTTTTCCACTGGACCTCTGCCCTATCTGCCTGTGTTTCAAGTTAACCCTCTCAGTCCCATGCACTGAAAGGTGACTGGTTTGATTTGTAGTCAGGGCACACACCCAGGTTGCGGGTTCGATCCCTGGTAGGGGTGTGTACAGGAAGCAACCAAATGATGTTTCTCTCTCACATCGAGGTTTCTCTCTTTCTCTCTCTCTCAAAATCAAAAACATTTAAAAAAATAAACTAGTCTCTCATCTTGGACATGTAGCAAATAATCTATAGTATGTTCCCTTCCTAGTGTTAAGTCACAACCTTTATGTCTAATCAAATCCCAACCCATGTCCCTCAAGGATGCAGATTAAATGTACTCTGCTCCCTACAGCATAACTGCCTAATTTTGCACATGCAGTAAAACCAAGTAGGAACACAAATTGAAGAACAAAGTCACCCAGAAACTAATATAACAAAACTGAAACTGTATAACATAATAGCCGATGAACTTATAACAACAGATATCCAATGCACTTATGCGTAGATCTTGAATAAATCAGCCATATTTCAAATCTGAGTGGTTTAAAGAACATTTAACCAACTTTGCTTCTTCTAATAATATATTAGTTGTCTATTATAGTTGTATCCAGGACAGCCAAGGAAGGGAGACTAGAGGGAAAGTAAACTGAACTTCATTAACACTTTTTGTGAGGTTAGTTACATAATAATGAAAGTAAACTAGGGCATGAAGTTTCATTTTGTGTTTATTTAATCTAATAGGAAACCATAGGAACTTTTTTTGGGGGGGTGGGGGTCAGGATTCAGAACTATTGAGGGGTAGATGGCTTTCATAAATTTTGTAGGTCTAGATAAAATTTCGAGTACATTTTGATTGTTATTTTAGGTGAGCTATCCTATTTGTGAATTATTTAGAAAATGTCTTCTTAAATTTTGTCATGTTTGCCTTTTCTTCCCCTTTTCGTGTCTAGTAGTATGCATGCAAAAGAATATACAAAACATTTTG
>NW_006291484.1:65521-67863 GCF_000327345.1 Myotis davidii | reverse complement strand
AGGGAAAAACCCAGTTCTTCGTCTCCAGTGTGTCTGCTTTTCTTTCACAAATTAACAGCACTTCTTATCCTGGTAATCCAATGTGTGGGTTTCCCAGACGCACACACACCAAAAAATTCTGTGACACCAGCTACATTTCACACAATTTAACTTATTTCTAACACTATCTACCTGGAGATAGTGTCAGATACCACATTACATGAGCTCAGTCCCGTAAGACTGTCTCCAATTTAAGATGCCTATCTCAGCTAGTGGGTCCCCAGGTTACCCACAAGTTCTGCCCTACTTGGCTGCAAAGCAGAGTTTCCCGTGACCTCAACTCCCTTGGATTTGATTATTTGCTAGAATGGCTCACAGAACTCAGAGAAACACTTACCTTTACCAGATTGAGGGATATGATAAAGGATACAGATGAAGAGATGCAGAGAGTGAGACCTGGGAGGGGCCTGAGCACGAGAGCTTTTGTCTGTGTGGAGTTGGGGTTGCACCACTCTCCCAGTGTGAGTGTGTTCGCCCACCTGGAAGCTTTCCAAACCCTGTACTTTTGAGAGCCAGTGTGGAGGCTTTATCAGGTAGTTACGATAAATTATTAACTTCATTTTCAGCCCTTTTTCTTGTGTTTTAAAAAATATTTTTATTGATTTCAGGGAGGAAGAGAGAGAATCATTGATTGGCTGCCTCCTGCAAGTCCCACACCGGGAATCGAAACTGCAACCCAGCATGAGCCATGACTGGGAATTGAATCATGACTTCTTGGTTCATAGGTCGATGCTCAACCACACAGCCGGGCAGCACCCACACTTTAGGTCTTAATATTTTGCTATATTTAGTTCAGGTATTTTTAAAAGATGTACTACTTCCCCCCCAATTTTTTATCTCCCTCTTTTCTCAGAGATAATCATTTTTCTATACTTTTATTACATACTAGAGGTGGATGCATGAAATTCGTGCAAAGGCCGCTGCCACCTCTGCATGCCCCCTACTGGGGATTGAGCCCACAACCTGGGCATGTGCCCTTGATCGGAATTGAACCTGGGACCCTTCGGTCTGCAGGCTGACGGTCTATCCTCTGATCCAAACTGGCTAGGGCAATAGTTATTGATTTACTCTTACAAGTTATTAATATTATTATTATTGTTATTGACTTTAGAGAGAGGAAGACAGGGAGAGAGAGAAATACCCATGTGAGAGAGAAACCACATTGGTGGCTTCCTGCACACACCCTGACCCGGGATTGAAACCACAACCCAGGCATATGTCCTGAACAGGAATTCAACCCACCACACTTTGGTGTATGAGATGACACTCCAACCAACGGAGCCACACTGGCCAGGGCAATTATTACTACGATTATAAGAGTAACAGAAAGAAGTGTATAAGATAAAAACGTTTCCTTTCCTTTCCCTTTTCCCCAAAGTAACAGCCTCTGTTAAGACTCTTGGCTATATCTCTGGCCTGGTAGCTCAGTTGGTTAAAGCATTGTTCTGATACAGCAAGATTGTGGGTTTGATCTCCAGTCAGGGCACATGCAAGAAGCAACCAATTAATGCACACATAAGTGGAACAACACGTAGATATCACTCTCTCTCTGATGTTCTGTATTTCTCCCTTCCTCGCTCTCTCAGATCAATCAATAAAAAAGTCTTGACTATAGTTTCAAAACTATTTTATGCCTATCACATCTAAATATTTTATATTCATTTTTATACCAATGACTTAATATTTTTCTTCCATACCTGCGGTTTTCACTTATCAATTTACCTTTTCATACCAGAACATATAAATCAACCTCAATTTTTAACAGGCACACAAGACTGTATTGATAGATGTACCATTTATTTATGGAATTGATCAATTCCAGATAGCTGGGTATTTAGATTACTTCCATTTTTTAATTACAAAATTACCATCTTTGTATAGATACGAAGCTATATTTAAGGTTTATATGAAAAACATAGATGGGCATACAAAACTATATAAATGTACTATTTTTAAACTAGTATCTTGGGTGCTTCGTATGTTAGATAGTGTGGTGTGGTGAAGAATGTTAGTTTGTAAATCGTAAGTCCAATTCTGACTGTATCATCAACTATCCTTAGACAAATTATTTAATAAGTCCAGGATTCTAAAATGCAAAATATGGGAGAACCAAGGTGGCGTCATAGGTTAACGCCGGAGTTTGCTGCCTCGAACAACCACTTCAAAAGTGAAACTAAAAGACGGAACGGACATCACCCAGAACCACAGGAACGCTGGCTGAGTGGAAGTCCTACAACTAGGAGGAAAGAGAACGCATACCGACACTCAGAGGAGGCGCAGTGCTGAAGTCAAATACTGAGGTG
>NW_006291484.1:62892-64129 GCF_000327345.1 Myotis davidii | reverse complement strand
CCACCAAACCATATTATATGAAATGCTGAAAGGTATTCTTTAAGAAAAGGAAGAAGAAGAAAAAGGTAAAGATAAAAATTATGAACAGCAAATACATATCTATGAACAAGTGAATCTAAAAATCAAGTGAATAAATAATCTGATGAACAGAATAAACTGGTGAATATAATAGAATCAGGGGCATAGAAAGGGAATGGACTGACTATTCTTGGGGGGAAAGGGGTGTGGGAGATGCGGAAAGAGACTGGACAAAAATCGTGCACCTATGGATGAGGACAGGGGGTGGGGAGTGAGGGCGGAGGGTAGGGCGGGAACTGGGAGGAGAGGAGTTATGGGGGGGAAAAAGAGGAACAAATGTAATAATCTGAACAATAAAGATTTAATTAAAAAAAACAACAAAAAAAATAAAATAAAATGCAAAATATGAGATGGGAAGTAAGGTTCATTCTTAGTAAGAAAGATCTGTAAACTATGCTTTAATCTCATTACAATTTTTATCAATGCATTTGTAGCAATCCCAGTATTCAGTGAAATTATACTTTAACAAGTACCATTTTATAACGAATAGCAGTAGCCCTGAGCAAAGGTAAATCAGAATTTAAAAATCTGTGACAAATAACTTTTTGTGTGTGGACAAAGAAGGAGGAGCTGGGAAATATGTTACTCATTTGTATTACTACTGTTTCATATACATATTACATATGACTTCTATGTGGAGATAAGTAAAGAAAACCATGACTGGAGGGACCTGGAGCGTATCATGCTAAGTGAAATAAGCCAGTCAGAGAAAGACAAGTATCACATGCTCAGTCATAGGTGGAATCTAAGTAACGAAATAAACTGATGAATGGACTGGATCCAGAGACATGGAAGCATGGAACAGAATGAATGAGGACTCTTGGAGGGAAGATGGCGGAGGGTGGGTGGGTGAGAGGTAATCAACCAAAAACCTTGTATGCACATATGCATAACCTATGAACACAGAGAATAGGGTGGTGAAGGCCTGGGGTGGACTGGAGGGGTTCAATGGGGGAAAAAGGAGGGATATATGTAATACTTTCAATAATAAAGAATTATTTAAAAAAGAGAAAATCATGACTTTTATTTATTAGGTTTAAATTATATGTAGAGGCAATTGAGATTTGAGGTGGATGAGGCCTCCATCATTTCCAAAAAAAGGTGCTTAACTTGGTTAAGTTACAAATGCTTGCCTTTATTTCTAAGGCAATTAATCTCT
>NW_006291484.1:61652-62800 GCF_000327345.1 Myotis davidii | reverse complement strand
ATTATGTAAACTTTCAATAATAAAGAATTATTTAAAAAAGAGAAAATCATGACTTTTATTTATTAGGTTTAAATTATATGTAGAGGCAATTGAGATTTGAGGTGGATGAGGCCTCCATCATTTCCAAAAAAAAGGTGCTTAACTTGGTTAAGTTACAAATGCTTACCTTTATTTCTAAGGCAATTAATCTCTTCTCCATCCCAGAAGTTTTGAATTGTGTAGCTACTACCCCCCAGTGGTGGATAGAAGTAAATTCCTGCCAAGGTATAGTATTTTAAATTTTCTTGATTGGGAAAGAACAAATTTTCTGTAGGATTTTCTATGTATGTAATGATGTCATCCATGAGTCAAGGCAGTTTTTTTTTCTTTTCTCTTTTTTTTTTCAAGGCAGTTTTATTTCTTCATTTCCAAACTGTACAATTTTTACTTTTTTATTTCCCTATTGTATTGCCTAGGATCTCTAGGACAATTTGTTCTTGATCTTAGCAGAAAAGCATTCAATCTTTAGCCATTAAGCAAGATGTTAGCTGTAGATTTTTCATAGATGTCCTACATCAGACTGAGGAATTCCCCTACTTTTCCTAGTTTGCTGAGAGTTTTTACTTTCATAAATACTGAATTTTTTCATGTTATTTTTTTATGCTTCCATTGGGAGGATTACATACATTTTCTTTATACGGTTAATACCGTATATTATAATTATTGGTTTTTGAGTGTTAAACTAGCCTTAACTTCTTAGGAGGTAAATCCCAATTTGTCATAGTATATTGTTCTTTTTACACATTGTTAGATATAATTTGTTGGTATTTTGTTAAGAATTTTTGCTCATGAGGAAATACTGGTCTACAGTTTTCTAACATCTTTGTCTGGTTTTGGTATCAAGGTAATGATTGTCTCATAAAATTCAGTTGAAAGGTGTTTTTTCCTCTTCTATTAGAGAGTTTGTATAGGATTTAATTATTTCTTTTTAAAATGTTTGGTCAACAATGAGAAGGTTGGCTGAACCAGTTCAGAAGGTTTTCAGTTATGAATTCAATTTCTTTAATAGAGATATTCAGATTTTCTATGTCTTATTTAAATGCTTTATTGTTTAAAGTATTACATAAGTCTCCTTTTCCCCCCATTGACCTCTCCCTGGCCACTCCCCA
>NW_006291484.1:59550-61616 GCF_000327345.1 Myotis davidii | reverse complement strand
ATTATATTCCAAAAATTAGTGAGATCATGTGATATTTATCTTTCTCTGACTGGCTTATTTGATTTAGCATAATGCTCTCCAAGTCCATCTATGCTGTTGCAAAGGGTAAGAGTTCTTTCCTTTTTTATAGCAGCGTAGAATTCCATTGTGTAGATGTACCATAGTTTTTGTTTTTTTAAAAAATTCTTTATTGTTTATAGTATTACATGCCCCCCTCCCCCATTGACCCCTCTTGGCCATTCCGAACCCCCAGCTCATGCCCTCACCATGCGCCCCCCATCCCCCTAGTGTCTGTGTCCATTGGTTATGCTTATATGCATGCATATAAGTCCTTTGGTTGATCTCTTGCCTGTCTCCCAACCTCCCCTGTCTTCCCTCTGAGGTTTCATGGTCTGTTCAATGGTTCTCTATCTCTGAATCTATTTTTGCTTATTAGTTTATGTTGTTCATTATATTCCATAAATGAGTAATATTTATCTTTCTCTGACTAGCTTATTTCACTTAGCATAATGTTCTCCAGGCCCATCCATGCTGTTGCGAATAGTAAGAGTTCTTTCTTTTTTTACAGCAGGGTAGTATTCCATTGTGTAGGTGTACCACTGTTTTTTAATCCACTCATCTGCTGATGGGCACTTAGGCTGTTTCCAAATCTTAGTTATTGTAAATTGTGCTGCTATGAACATAGGGGTGCATATATCCTTCCTGATTGGTGTTTCGGATTCCTTGGGATATATTCCTAGAAGTGGGATTACTGGATCAAATGGGAGTTCCATTTTTAATTTTTTGAGGAAACTCCATACTGTTTTCCACAGTGGTTGCACCAGTCTGCATTCCCACCAGCAGTGCTTGAGGGTTCCTTTTTCTCCGCATTCTCTCCAGCACTTCTCATTTGTTCGTTTGTTGATGATAGCCATTCTGACAGCTATCTCATTGTCATTTTTATTTGCATCTCTGAGATGATTATCTATGTCTTCTTGAAGTAATTGTGTACATCAATGATCATTTCATTTAAGTTATTGATTTGTTGGCATTAAGTTACTAATATAGAGACATGGACTTTCAGTTTTCATTTGATACCCTTCTGTACTCTGACTTTTTTGTAAAGTGTATATAGGATCCTGAAACTGGGGAATTTGGGGAAATTCCTAATATGCCATAAATCATGTCCAAACATGGATGACTTAGGGCCAAATTAATGTTAAATGATTAAATTTAAATTAAGATTTTGTATTATTCAACAATTATTGCCTACTATGTGAAGGCCATTGGGTGCTGCAAAAGCAAAGTTCTTGCCCTTATGCAGCAGGAGATATTTGAGGTATGAGGTACAACAAAAAGGTATAACAGAAGCAAATGGAAGCATTAGAGAAAATTCATCTAAAAGTCCCAATAGCCCTAACTGGTTCGGCTCAGTGGATAGAGCGTCAGCCTGCGGAATCAAGGGTCCCGGGTTCGATTCCGGTCAAGGGCATGTACCTTGGTTGTGGGCACATCCTCAGTGGGGGGTGTGCAGGAGGCAGCTGATCGATGTTTTTCTCTCATCGACATTTCCAACTCTCTATCCCTCTCCCTTCCTCTCTAAAAAATCAGTAAAATATATTTTAAAAACGTCCCAATAAAGTCATAGAAGAGTTATTATTTGAGCTGATATGTGACTGTATCAGTTTGCCAAATTGACAGGCTAGGGTAGAGTGTTTAAGGTAGAAGGCTTAATGCATGGAAAGAACATGGATGACTTAGGGACCAGGAGTAGTTGAGGATTACTGAAATTTTAAGTAAAATTTTGCTGAGTTTTGTTTTAAATCTTGAATTTCTTCCTATGGCTTTAATATTGAGGTTTTATATATGTGTATATTTAGTGCAAAGCATGCAATGGTAATGGATATGCCATTAACCATGTCCAATCGATGGACTTTCATTTGTTTCTATTTTTTTCACTATTCCAATGTTGTAATAAATACTGTATATGCATTTTTGTGCACATAAGAATTTCTCTAAAATACCTCTTAGTGGTTTTGCTAAATGAAGGTAACATGCAATATTTTGATCAATTTTGATAAATTTTT
>NW_006291484.1:57932-59487 GCF_000327345.1 Myotis davidii | reverse complement strand
TAACAGTATCTGAGAGTAGCCAATTCTCCACAACCTTGCTTGGGATATATAATTCTTTTTTAATTTTAAGATATCACTTGTCTACCTAGTTGGATAAAAAGGGGCCACATGCTAACCTGACTAACTCAGGGAAGGCCTGCATGGCAGCCTTGTAAACACAGATACTTAAAGTTAACCAAAGAAGTGGGGGAGGGAAGGGGGGAGTCATATGTAAAACTTTAGACAATAACAAAATAAAGTTAACCACAAAGAATGATCTGAAGTTAAACTTCTTTAAGCTAAAAAGCAGTTTATGGTGGGTAGTCATGTCCTAGGCCAGTATCTTCCCTGACAAAGGTCAATCTTTTTTTTAATATATTTTATTGATTTTTTACAGAGAGAAAGGGAGAGGGATAGAGAGTTAGAAACATCGATGAGAGAGAAACATCGATCAGCTACCTCCTGCACATGTCCCACTGGGGATGTGCCCACAACCAAGGTACATGCCCTTGACCGGAATCGAACCTGGGACCTTTCAGTCCGCAGACTGACGCTCTATCCACTGACCCAAACCGGTGCTGGCCAAAGGTCAATCTTTACCTTCACTGAGACTATTATCTCGTTGAGTCTACAATAATATATGGCTGGAATGTCAAAGTAATTTTCCTTTTTCCGGACCCCTCAAAGCACAGGCACTGCTCTGGGGAGACCACAAATCCCCACACTGTTATTGTTGAGTGTTAATTATCCTGCACCCACCTAAATAGAAGAAGTATACGTTTATCATTTTACTCTTTATCCGCTCCCAGAGGTTCCCCCTCCTGTTCTCCTGCCTCCCTAATTTATCACCAATGGATTTCACCTAACTCACATCTTCTCTTTTAATTGTAATGTATAAAACAAGATGCAAAACTGCCATTCATTGAGATCCTGCTCCACGGCATTGTGGACAGTTTGGCTCAAATAAACTCACAAAAACTCTTCACAGGTTTGAATGTTCCTTACATTGACACTAGATAAGTTAGAGACAGATTAAGTGGTCAATTTCACTGCTTTTATGGTCAGACGGACTTGACTTCTATCTTGGTTTTGCCATTTGCTGTGTGCTAATTCAGTCACTTTAAGTGATACTGTCGTGGCAAGTTTACACTTGGAGTCTATAGGAACATATTCACAGAGAGATTCAGTAGGCTTTTTATCATTATAACAGAACTGGGGACCAATAGCAGCCACTAAATAGTTCATTATGCTTCCTGAATGTGTCAGGGGTTGGGTTGATCCCACGTTAAAAGTTTAACAGGGTCACATTTCCCAAGAAGATAACGAGAACACACAGCTGAAAGTATGGCATACTATTTCAACAGATTCTGTTGTGGAGAATAAGACAGAAAAAAAAAGGGGGGGGGCTATTTGTAATTAATCAGGCTGGGCATTTTTAACGTTTAGATTCCGACGGGTTAAAATCCACCACATCCAGGACTGGATCATGCAATGTTCGGTCGGTTGGGGATTATCGACGGGCGGATTTCTGCCAGGAAACTACGGTCAAGAAGTGACTCTTGGAAGAAAAACACCA
>NW_006291484.1:54703-56489 GCF_000327345.1 Myotis davidii | reverse complement strand
TTGACTGGAATCCATTCTGGCACCTTTCATTCTGCAGGCTGACGCTCTATCCACTGACCCAAACCGGTGCTGGCCAAAGGTCAATCTTTACCTTCACTGAGACTATTATCTCGTTGAGTCTACAATAATATATGGCTGGAATGTCAAAGTAATTTTCCTTTTTCCGGACCCCTCAAAGCACAGGCACTGCTCTGGGGAGACCACAAATCCCCACACTGTTATTGTTGAGTGTTAATTATCCTGCACCCACCTAAATAGAAGAAGTATACGTTTATCATTTTACTCTTTATCCGCTCCCAGAGGTTCCCCCTCCTGTCCTCCTGCCTCCCTAATTTATCACCAATGGATTTCACCTAACTCACATCTTCTCTTTTAATTGTAATGTATAAAACAAGATGCAAAACTGCCATTCATTGAGATCCTGCTCCACTGTCCATTGTGGACAGTTTGGCTCAAATAAACTCACAAAAACTCTTCACAGGTTTGAATGTTCCTTACATTGACACTAGATAAGTTAGAGACAGATTAATTGGTTTCGCCATTTGCTGTGTGCTAATTCAGTCACTTTAAGTGATACTGTCGTGGCAAGTTTACACTTGGAGTCTATAGGAACATATTCACAGAGAGATTCAGTAGGCTTTTTATCATTATAACAGAACTGGGGACCAATAGCAGCCACTAAATAGTTCATTATGCTTCCTGAATGTGTCAGGGGTTGGGTTGATCCCACGTTAAAAGTTTAACAGGGTCACATTTCCCAAGAAGATAACGAGAACGCACAGCTGAAAGTATGGCATACTATTTCAACAGATTCTGTTGTGGAGAATAAGACAGAAAAAAAAAGGGGGGGGGGGCTATTTGTAATTAATCAGGCTGGGCATTTTTAACGTTTAGATTCCGACGGGTTAAAATCCACCACATCCAGGACTGGATCATGCAATGTTCTGTCGGTTGGGGATTATCGACGGGCGGATTTCTGCCAGGAAACTACGGTCAAGAAGTGACTCTTGGAAGAAAAACAAGCAGGTCCTCGTCCTTCCCAAGCACCGCGGGTACCGGCCGGAAGCAAGATGGCGCCTTCCCTCACCGACTGAGCCCCTAAACGTGAGTCACGCACTTAGGGGAGGCAGCAGGAGGGCATCTTTGCTGTTACCTAAGACGGTGAGCCGCGCAGCTTCACCGTCTCCAGGTCTCCATAGGGTTTCCCAACCCGCGCCACCACAGGTTAACCTCCGGAACCGAGGTACACTGGAGCGGAAGTGGCGTAAGCGGAAGTGGTCGCGTAGCCAGGACTGGATCATGCAATGTTCGGTCGGTTGGGGATTATCGACGGGCGGATTTCTGCCAGGAAACTACGGTCAAGAAGTGACTCTTGGAAGAAAAACACAAGCCGGTTCCTCGTCCTTCCTAAGCATCGCGGGTACCGGCCGGAAGCAAGATGGCGCCTTCCCTCGCCGACTGAGCCCCTAAACGTGAGTCACTCACGTAGGGGAGGCAACAGGAGGGCATCTTTGCTGTTCCCTAAGACGGTGAGCCACGCAGCTTCACCGTTTCCAAGTCTCCATAGGGCTTCCCAACCCGCGCCACCAGAGGTTAACCTCCGGAAGCAAGGTACGCTGGAGCGGAAGTGACGTAAGCGGAAGTGATCGCGTAGCGCCAGTCCCCGCCCCTACCCCGCCCCCATCTCTACTCCCCGCCCCCAGCGGCGGCGGAGAGCAGAGCCAAGATGGCGGCGGAGGTGGAGTACGAGTCCGTGCTGTGTGTGAAGCCCGATGTCAGCGTCTAC
>NW_006291484.1:39243-54595 GCF_000327345.1 Myotis davidii | reverse complement strand
ACAACGCCCTCCTCCGGGAGCACGCCGCTCGCCCAGGCCACTGCCCACCTCTGGGCTGTCTGTCACCTTGCTCGCCCCCGCATCGGGGCCGTTATCAGCCTGTGCTCCCTTCCTCCCCCCGCTCTAGACTGCCATCGTCTTTGTTTTCGCCGCTTAGAAACATCTTCCCATCCCGCACGCGCCCATCCCGCCTCCTCCGGGCCCGTCAGGGTTCCCCGTCTGCTCCCCATCATCCCTCTCCAGTGCCGCCTGCTCCTTCGCCAGCCCCCTTCGTTCGCTCCTGCGCCCTTCAGTTTGTCACCCCCATACTCCCCACCCCCCACCCGTTTCCAGTACCCCGTGCACACGTGTGAATAACCATTGCGTTCTTGATCACTCCCTGTAAGATCCAGTTCATCTTTTGGGCAGTTGTCTGTCTTGCCACCAAATATCATCATCCACCGATTGGTTTTCCTTCCCGATCTCTTGCCGGTGGGCACAGGTTATGACATAGGTTGTCCATTTTGTTGCTTCTCAGTATCTTCTGTGGATGTGTATACAGTATTTTCTATCATCATCCCCTCTCATTCCTCCCCCTTTCCACGTAACCTCTCCTCTGGCTTTTCCCTTCAGGGTTAACGCAGCGTTTTCTCCGCAGGGCTCACCAGCTGCCTTGCTATTCCGTGACCGTGGGTCTGAGGAAGCTGTGGGAAGTTAGGAAGTCGGTAGTGGAAAGAGGAAGGTGTAACTCAATGGGTTACGTGAGCCCTGGCACTTTAACAGCTGTATCATTTCTGGACCAAGCGCTTAACCTCTCCAAGCCTCAGTTTTCTCATCTGTAAAACAGAAAAGAAAAAAAGTTACTGATAATAAAACCTGCTGTGGTTCTGTACCCCACAGAAGCTTTTGGAGGGTAGTCTGAAATTGTATAATGTGAAAGAATTTAGGCAACAGTAAAGCAGTATATAAATTATGTGACACTGTTTTTGTTTCTCCATCATCATCATGATTTTCCTTTTGGCATTTATAGTTATCTTGGCTGAAAAGCTATCTCTCCCTATGCCCATTATTTTGCCTTTGCAGCAGAGGTTCATTCCGCTTGAATCAATATCTGTGCTTGCTGACCTGTGCACTAAATAAACACTGAGAGTTGTGCCCTTTTGGCAAAGAGACAGTCGTAATTTCAGTCTCTCTATCAGACCCCAATTGAGCATGACTAGCAGCCTGCACACTGTGTGTGCGACTCGCCTGAGACGTCCCCCTCCTGGGGAAGCCCTCCTGGATCCTTCCATCCTGGCTCAGGCCGTGTCTGCGCTTCCATGGCACCTGTGCATGTCTCTGTCACAGTGTAATGGATGGCTTGGTCTCCTGTATCTCCAGACTAGACTATGAGCACTTGGCCTTTTTTCACTTTACATTCCCAGGGCCTAGCACAGTGTTTGGCACATAGTGGGCGCTCTGTAAATGTTGACTGTAAGAAGAGAGTAGTAGATTACACTTAATTACACACATTAGCATTGATTTTAAGGGTTAAATAAGGAAAATCGCTTAAGTCTTCCAACTTTAGGTGTTACAGTTTCCTAAAGGATGCGCTACACGTTGAAGTGCGGTTCTATTCCTTTTCTTCAAGTCTTTTAAAAGACCCAGCTTCTCTCACTCCTCAGCATTCTCTGTCTTCGTTTCCTAGTTTATCCACAGCCTTTATCCTTATGTCAGTTAACTGCACTGAGCCATCAAAGCAAATTTTTTTTAAAGCAATTTCTTAATTTTCCTCTGTTAGTATAGTGAGTGAGTGGAGCAGAACTAAGTTTGAATTGTGATTCTTATTTATTTGCTGGGTTACCTTTGGCAAGTCACTTAACTCTTTTGAGCTTTAGTTTCCTCCTCAATAATAATAATAATAATAATAATAATAAAAAGGTAGTAAGAATGACCCTGCGAGATCTTCTCACTTAATTTTTACAAGGGTGGGCATGATGACTGACACATAATAAATGCTTGATAAGTATTATTTTTCTGTCTTGTTGCATAATCTTTTTCAGTTGTGTACCAGAATCCACTTTACACAATGAGCATGATTTATTTACTAGGCTACCATTAAAGGAAAAACTGTTTTTGTTTGTTTGTTTGTTTCATTTTTAGGAAGCAGGAGAAATCCTTTCTTTTAGTGATTAATAATATCAGAGGGAAGAAATGACTTTGATTTACCTAGTGTAAGCTGTTGCTTTCCAGACTCTCACTGACCAGACTAATGGAAGGAAAATTTAGTTTGATGAGAAACTTTATAATTGATTAGAAAATGGTTTCTCAAGCTATAAATTCATTACTACCCTTCTCCCCAGCTAAATTAATATTAAATACTATAGTCTGTTTTAGTGTAATGGAAAGAATGCTGGACTTTGAACTTAGACATTATTAGTTACTGCGTTATTGTCCTTCCCTTCACTTAGAGAGCAAGAGACACACAGAGAGAGAGAGAGAGAGAGAGAGATGGTAGGGTTTTCATGCCTATTTCATATGACTACTGTAAGGATTTATTAAAAGTTAAATGAAAATTTGTGAGGTCAGTTTAGAATATTGTCAGAAAACCAGCAAAACCAAGAACTCTTCAGGCTAGGTCTTGGGAGTGGGAGAGGAACTAAGGCTGAAGGCTGAAGGCTGAGGGAAACTGCTGCCATGAATATCCATTCACTTATTCAGAATTTGTTAAGTGGTGCTCACTAGGCAGACCCGATAAATAAGACAAGCAAACTGTCCAAAGAAACACATCTAATAGGCTGGTTCCTAATATTTTCAATAGTCATTTCACTATATCTAACTCTTTGTAGCCTGGTAGAATAAGTAACAACTAAATTAAAAGTTAATAGCTGGGGTCGCTTTAATCTGGATCAGATTCAGGTACTGAGAGTCTTTGAGAGCAGGGCATCAAGAGAGAAGGGTATGATAAGGATTTACCTTAAAAATCCTGTAAAATCTGTGAAAATTTTAATTTTCACATCCCTCCTTTCCACCTTTTGCTTATCCTGTTGTTAAACTCATTCTTGTTCAGATATACCCTTTTGTTACCTTTCTAACCTGGAAGTATTAGTCCTGAGGTCCCAAAGGGAGGAGTTATTAATAACTTTTGCTTTGCCCTCCCTTTTCCACACTCCTGGCAAAACAGAATCACAAATGCAGTTTTTTTCAAAATTGGTCATGTTTAAATGTCTTAGATTGCATTCAAATTCATTTATAATACAGATGATAAATATTCAGTGTTTTCTATTGTTTCATGAACATTTGTAATTCTAGCCCCCATGTCTTTTCTGAACTCTAGACTCATATATTCAGCTCTCTACTCTATATTGTCTCTTGAAAATCTAGACATCTCCAATTCAGCATATCCAAAACTCCTGACCATCTTCCCAGACATGCTCTACCTATATATAGTCTTCCTTGTCTCAGTTTTTTGGCAACTTCTTTGCTAAGGCTAAAAGCCTTGGAGTCATCCTTGACTTCTCTCTTGCCCTTCAATCTGTTCGAAAATCATGCTGCCATGATTTAAATACTAGTATATCCAGAATCTAGCTACTTCTGCTACTATTTCTTTTTGGTCACCATCATGACTGTTCTAGATTGCTACAATAGTCTGCTAACTGATTCCTCCTGCTTCAGCACTCATAGCCTTACACCCTTTCTACACTCCGCAGAAAAGGAATTCTTTTAAAATAAAAGGGAGATCATGTCAGACCTCTGCTTAAAACCTGTAAAGGCTCCTCTTTCACTCAGAGTAAAAGCTAAAGTTCTACAATGGCCTATAAGGTCCTGCATGACTAAGCCTTCCCTTAGCTCTCCTACCTCTCTCTTACTTTATTCTCACTACAGTGGCTGCCTTGGTTGAGGGCAAACATTCCAGGCAGGCTCCTACCTTAGCATCTTTGCTTTAACTGTTCCCTGTGCCTGGAATGCTTTGCCACCAGTTACCTGCATGGGAAGTTCTCATTTCCTTTACATTTTTGCTCACATTACACTCTGTTAATAAGGCCTACTCTGGCCCTAGCTGGTTTGGCTTAGTGGATAGAGCGTCAGCCTTCGGACTGAAGGGTCCCAGGTTCGATTCCGGTCAGAGTACATGCCTGGGTTGTGGACCCTATCCCCAGTGGGAGTGTGCAGGAGGCCTCTGATCAGTGATTCTCTCTCATCATTGATGTTTCTCTCCCTCTCTCTCTCTCCTTCCCTCTTCCTCTCTGAAATCAATAAAAATATATTTTTTTAAAAAGGCCTACTCTGACCACCCCCTTGATTATTGCAGCCTGTTTACTCTCCCACTACCCTCCCAATCCCCCTTTTCTTTCCTCTGTATTTTCTTTTTACCTTTGTACTTATCTAAGATACTAATTATTTTACTTATTATGTTAACTTTTTATTGTCTACTAGAGGCCCGATGCACGAAATTCGTGCAAAAGTAGGCCTTCACAGCTCCGACGGCCTCGTGGCCTTGCGGCCCTGCCTCCCACCCATTGGTTCCGGAAGGTCGTTTTGCCCTCTGGTCTAATTAACATATTAGCTCTTTATTACATAGGATTTTCTATTAGAATGTAAGCTTCACAAGGGCAGAAGTGTGTTTGCTATAGTATCTCAAACACCTAGAATAGTGCCTGTAAATATTGGTTGGATTCAATGAAAGGTAATATTATTGGACTCCAGAATCCTCTAATAGTCACATTGTCTCCTGTTTGTTTTGGACTGTGTGCAACAGGAGACACCTTATAGGGGGATAATGAGCTATTGTTGATTATTTAATAAGTAGAATAAATAATCCAGGATAGGAAAATAGAAACATGACAAATGATTCTGTGTAGGTTGTTACTATATTAAAAACATGGACTTGAGGCCTGAGGCTTCCCACTTTCCTATCATAGGGCATCTGACTGGAAATTAGACCAGCCTGATTGGACTGGTCGCCTCCGAATCACTTCAAAAGGGAAGATTGCTTATATCAAACTCGAGGACAAAATTTCAGGTAATCTATGCTAGTAACCCTCTAACACTGGTTCTCAACCTTACTAATGCCGCGGCCCTTTAATACAGTTCCTCATGTTGTGACCCCCAACCATAAAATTATTTTCGTTGCTACTTCATAACTGTAATTTTGCTACTGTTATGAATTGTAATGTAAATATCTGATATGCAGGATATATCTTCATTGTTACAAATTGAACATAATTAAAGCATAGTGATTAATCACAAAAACAATATGTAATTATGTATGTGTTTTCCGATGGTCTTAGGCGACCCCTGTGAAAGGGTCATTCGACCCCCAAAGGGGTCGCGACCCACAGGTTGAGAACTGCTGCTCTAACGTATTAAGGATATTGCTTTGATGTGCTTTTGTAAGTACCTTCAAGTTGGGGACTGAAATGGAAATACTTGTTAAATGGAGTTTTAGGTTTTTGCTTCCTTTGCTCAAAGAAGTCTTTTCTTACCTGCCAGGGGAACTTTTTGCTCAGGCACCAATAGAACAGCATCCTGGTATTGCTGTGGAGACAGTGACAGATTCCAGCCGCTACTTTGTAATCCGGATCCAGGATGGTACTGGTAAGGGATCTGAGATTTGGAATGGGATGATTAGGAAAATAGTTCATGCACTTCAGTGAAAATGTTTCCTGATTGCATTTATCTCACTTCAGTGTACTAATTTTTTCTCTCCCTTTTCTCTAAAGTTAACTATAATTGCTAAAGGAGAAGGATTTACATATATTTGTAATAGATAAGAACACAAGTTCAAGATGTGGTAATTAATAGGTAGATATAAATAAAGTGTATATCTAACAAAAGAATTTACACATATTGCCCATTTGTTCTTTGTGATGGGTTTTGGTGGTACTATCTTAAATCACTTATATCTGGGGCAACCATTACCTTTTCTCCATAGTCAATATCAGAGGTTGGCAAACTTTTTCTGTAAAGAGACAGATAGTAAATATTTTAGGTTTTGTGGCCCAGCTAGTCACCATTGCAGCTACTCAATTCTACTGTTATAGTGTAAAAGTAGCCATAGATTTTATGTAAACAAATTGGTGTAGCTGTGTTCCACTAAAAATTTATTTACAAAAACAAGCTATGGCAGCGTTTGGGCCAGGCGCAGTGGTTCTCAATCTTCCTAATGCCGCGACCCTTTAATACAGTTCCTCATGTTGTGGTGACCCCCAACCATAAAATAAGTTTCGTTGCTACCTCATAACTGTAATTTTGCTACTGTTATGAATCATAATCTAAATATCTGATATGCGGGATGTATTTTCAGGGGTCGTGACCCACAGGTTGAGAACCGCTGGTAGGGCCTTTATGTAGTTTATGGGCAATGTTCAGGGAAAATGATTCATATTCCCAGACTTCAGGTAGGGTAACTGTTACATTTTCTTTGGGTGGAATTTGCCATTGGGACACTCCTATTCTGAGTATTCCTATCTTTTTCCCAGGACGTAGTGCTTTCATTGGCATTGGCTTCACAGATCGGGGTGATGCCTTCGACTTTAATGTCTCTTTGCAAGATCACTTCAAGTGAGTGAAGCTCGTCCTTACTTACCAGGTTAAATGGTCTGGGGAAAGCTGCTTTTCAGTTGAATGGGTACTATCTCCTTTACTTCCTGGTTTCTTTATTTGGTAAACTAGTTTATTGTGAATAGAAATTTTCCCATTCACTCTGTTTCTTTACATTATCTTTGTATCTGTTGTATCCTTTCCTTATAGCCAGGAATATGTTTTTGATTCCTTGTACAATGGTTTGAGATGATGCTTTTGTTTATACCTCTGGGGAATTAGCCATTATTTTTGGTGGCTGAGAGAGGCATGCAGTGACAACAGGGCTGCAGGAAAGATATGTGGAGAGTTAAGTGCCAGTTTTGCTGCTTCATGTAACTGACTTGATTTGTGCTTATTGCACCCTTCTTCAGCTCACCTGACTTTGGCGTAGCTGTAGTAGAAAGCTCCCTGCACACTGCCAGCTTTCCTACTTCCAGGGCTGGCATTCCTCTGCTTTTCTGCCCCCGGGCTCTCTGACCTTGTGGAAGGTCACTCAGTTAACAGGGGCGCAACCTGGCAGAACAGAAGACTTAACACCCACTCAGGGGCAGCTCTCAAGCATGGGGGATGGGAATTGGTGGCCAACTGCTCTCCTTTGGAGGGACAAGTTTAATACATATTCTGTTTGGTTCCTCGGTGGTTTTGAGCCCCAATTATCCTCTTTCTTCGCTTTTCTTTTTTTTTCTTTTTCAACTCTTCATGTTCCTCCCTTTGCTTTCTGGAATCCTGTTTTACATAAATTAGCTTCACTCATATCTGTGTGTCAAACTCTGCTGTCAGGGAATCCAAATTAAGATGACTTACTCTTTTGCTGAAGGTGGGTAAAGCAGGAATCTGAGATTTCCAAAGAATCTCAGGAAATGGACACACGCCCCAAGCTGGATCTGGGCTTCAAGGAAGGACAGACCATCAAGTTGAGTATTGGGGTGAGTATGGCTTTTTTCTTTCCTTTCTGTATTTTCATAAGCCTATGACTTCTCCTTTTTTCTCTCGCTTTCCCTCTTTTTTCTTTCATAGAATATTACAACCAAGAAAGGAGCCACTTCTAAGCCCAAGACTGCAGGCACTGGAGGCCTAAGCTTACTCCCACCCCCACCTGGAGGCAAAGTCACTATTCCCCCACCATCCTCCTCAGTTGCCATCAGCAATCATGTCACTCCACCACCCATTCCAAAATCTAACCATGGAGGTAGTGATGCAGGTAAATCTCTCTAATACTTTAAACACACACACATTTATATATATATTTTATTGATTTTAGACAGGGAGAGAGAGATAGAAACATCAATGATGAGAGAGAATCATTGATCGGCTGCCTCCTGCACTTCCTCTATTGGGGATCCAACCCATAACCCGCGCGTGTGCCCTGACCGGGAATTGAACCGTAACCTCCTGGTTCATAGGTCAAGGCTCAACTGCTGAGCCACACCGGCTGCGCTCTCTAATACCTTTCACTTTCAGAAATCATACATTAGGTTGTAACTGGATAACACCATTTTCCAAGGAGAGTGCTGATGTTTTTTCTGTTAAATGGCACTTGGTACAGAGAAGGTAATTCAGGCAGCCTTTAGCAAGGTATCAAAGCTTTTCCAGTGAACTGAGATAATGGTATCTGGTAGGTTCTTTACAGAAAATGGTTGTATAGCCCAGCTGGTGTGGCTCAGTGCTTGAGCAGATCAATGAACCAGGAGGTCATGGTTCGATTCCAGGTCAGGTCACATGCCCGGGTTGTTATCTCGAACCCCAGTAGCCGGGAGTGCAGGAGGCAGCTGATCAATGATTCTATCTCATCATTGCTGTTTTTATTTCTCCCTTCCTCTCTGAAATCAATAAAAATATATTAAAAAAGAAACAGGGTGGGTATTAAAAAGACTATTTCCTTCATTGTGCCTCGGTTAGATGCGAGTAGGCCTGAGAGTCAGATGGACCCAGTTTTCAGTCATGGCTCTGCTACTTTATTTCTGAACGTGCTTGGTAACATTACTTAAGTTCTTTGAGTTTCAGTCTCCTTCTCTACAAAATGGAGAAGTAAACTACCCCAGGACTGTGAACATTAAATGATGGACTGCACCTAGCACAGTATTTGGAACATAGTAGCCATTCAGTAAATGTTATTTCTTAATCCTTTCCATTTCTTCAGGAGGGCAGTTGGGAGGAGATGAGACATCTAGGTTTGTGAATGCATTTTTGTTCTTCTTTACTATCTGGTGGGAAAAAAAATAGATATAGTTATTTACTTTTGAAGAATGAGAACATTAGAGCTCAGAAAGTAATTTTCCTAAGACTAGCGAACCAGATATTACAATCTGTGAGTTAAAAAAGTGTCACCAGAAGGTTAGGGATAATATCTAAGATTAAACATTTTTTTAAAAATATATTTTATTGATTTTTTACAGAGAGGAAGGGAGAGGGATAGAGAGCCAGAAACATCGATGAGAGAGAAACATCAATCAGCTGCCTCCTGTACGACCCCCACTGGGGATGTGCCCGCAACCAAGGTACATGCCCTTGACTGGAATCGAACCTGGGACCCTTGAGTCAGCAGGCCGACGCTCTATCCACTGAGCCAAACCAGTCCTGGCTAAACATTTTTTTTAAGTTAATTTTAAAAAATTATTTTTTCCCTTTATTGATTTTTAGAACGAGAAGAAGGGAGAGGGAGAGAGAAAGGGAGAAACATTGACGAGAGAGAGAGAGAGAGAGAGAGAGAGAGAGAGAGAGAAAGAGAGAGAGAGAGATATCAGTTGTCTCCTGTATGTATCTTGACCGGGAATCAAACCCATGACCTTCCTGTGTACAGGATGACACTCCAACCCACTGAACCACACCAGGGCCAGGGCTTAAATGAAACTTTATTTTGAGATTGTAGAGTCATATACAATTGTAAAAAGAATGCAAAGAAATCCCTTATACCTGTTACTCAGTTTCCTTTAATGGTAACATTTTGCAAAACTATAATAACACAACTAGAAAATTGACATTGATACCACCTACCAATCTTACTTCTGATTTCACCAGTTTTATGTGTTCTCTTTTGTGTGTATTTATTCTGTGCACTTTTATTGTGTGTAGGTTTCTGGATCCACCACCATGGTCAATTCTATCTCTCCAAGGATCCCTTCTGTCATTCTTTTATAAGCACACCTTCCTCTTAGCCTCTTCTCTCCCTCATCCTCACACTCTCCCCAGTCTCTAATCCGTGGCCATTACTAATCTGTTCTCCATCTCTGTAATTTTGTCACTTCAGGAATGTTTTATAAATGGAATCATATATAACATTTTGGGTTGGCTTTCTTCACTCAGCATAAATTCCCTTGGGATTCATCCAAATTGTTGTGAATATCAATAGTTTCTTCCTGTTTATTGCTGAGTAGTACTCCACGGTATGGATGTACCACAGTGTGTTTAACCATCACCCATGTAAAGAAATCTGGGTTGTTTTCAGCTTTTGGCTATTATAAAGCTGTTGTGTATAGATTGTGTGAACATACGCTTTCATTTCTAAGATTTATGTTATGTTTTTCTCCTTTTCTTTTTCTTTTCTTACCTTGTATTCAGATATCCTTTTAGATTTGGACTCTCCTGCTCCTGTCCCCACACCAGCACCAGCTCCAGTTTCTGCAAGCAGTGACTTGTGGGGAGACTTTAGCACTGCATCCAGGTATGAGCATAGTGAAACCAACATACTCTCAGTCAGGTATGGATGGTATGTACAGTCAGATGAAATCTTTGATCTGGGAAAATGGCATTTGTAGGTCATAGAGAGTCTTTGGCAGGAATTCTAGGTAAGGAAGTATTGGAGTGCTGGAGTGGTGGAATAAAACTGTGGAATGAAGTTTGAGTGGGATGTTTTAGGCCTTGGTAAGTAGGATTGCCTTGAAATATACTTTCAAAAATTCTGGGCAGCGATTTTCTTTGAAACTGTTAAGTAAACAGTGGAACAGCTATCCTAATATTATGCCTTTGGCTTTCTCTCTGTTTTGTCTTGCAGCTCTGTTTCAAACCAGGCACCACAGCCATCCAACTGGGTCCAGTTCTGAATAGCATTGGCAGGATATTAAGGATAGACTTGAAGAATGAAATGACCTTGAGGGCACCAATCTGTGAGGGAAGTTAGGAATCTCTTCTTTCCCCAGAACCAAAATTACTGGACAATCTTTTTCATAGCTTCTCCATTGTGTTCAGGCTGGTTTATGTCACTCCCCTATGTTGTTATTTGTACAGCCAAGAAAGTGTCTCTTATCTCCTCTTCACTATCAAGGCAGGGGAATAGTAGGTCTTATCATACTGTGGCTGACTCTGAAGGGCTCCAAGGCCAGGGTTTCTGAGGGGGAAATGACCTTTAACATCTGCAGCATTTTTCTCCATCTTTTAAATGCTTAAACATATTTCAGAATCATCTCATGACCCTTGTGCGCCTCTTTGTGAAGTCCTATTTAGCAATTTCAGGGGAGACTTCCTTTTCCATTCACCCAAGACTCTGAAAATAGACAGAATGACTTCAGTGTTTACAAATACAGAATTTTGATAGAGATAGAAATGAAGAAAAACCTGTGTCTTGAGTCTCTGCTATCTATATCCTCCAGGTTTATTCTGTTCAGTGAACATCCAGTGCTGGATGAAGTTTCATCACCCTCTCATGTGTTTACATGTCTCTTCCTATGATAAGAGGGTTGTGTTGGTGGCATCTCCACTATTCTTTTTTAAAAAATATATATTTTATGATTTTTTTTTTCTTTAGAGAGGGAGAAGGATAGAGAAATAGAAACATGGATGAGAGAGAAACATCATTGATCAGCTGCCTTTTGTGGGCAGGGTATTGAGCCCACAACCCGGGCATGTGCCCTGACCGGGAATTGAACTGGTGGCCTCTTGGTTCCTGGCTTAATCCTCAACCGCTGAGCTGCACCAGCCGGGCTCCACTGTCCTTTTGTTTGTTGAATAGCACAACATCTTTGATCAGTGGGTGTCTCTTGGATAAAAGAGGTTCAATTGTGTTCCAAGTTATATTCTAGAGAAGTGTTTACAGTAAGTTCTCGGTTAACGATGTCGATAGGTCCTGCGACTTTAAGCCAAACCACTTATAACAAAACCAGTTTGACCATAGGCTAATTGATATAAACAAGAACTAAGTTCCTACAGTGTCTCATCAATAGCATAAAAAAATGTTATTAAAGGACCTGCTGTACATCCTTGCAGCTCCATCTAATTGCTGCATTATGACCTAAACTTGAGGGGTTAGAGTTTTTAATCTGATTTGTAGAGCAGAGAGGTTGAAAACATAACTCTTGTTCAGTACCCACATTGCCTTGCTGCCTGCGTATCTGGCCTGTTTCCATAAGCTTTGTTTCAACCCATCTAGCTCTTCAATAGAAGAGCAGCTATTACATGTATCACCACTTAAGAAGGAAGCTGGAGAGTCACCACTTTAGTTATGATAGGTTTTGCCCAAATGATGGCTGTGATGCCCATTACTCAGGGTATCTCATAGCCACGTTGCTCTCTCACCACTTTCCTTTCCTTCTGCCCCACCGTTCCTTTTATAATGCTGTGAAGAGCGTTCCCTTTCCTAGATGATTGGGCGCTTATCTATTTTGTTTGTTCATAAATAGTTTTGAGGATGAAATGAGAAGATATTTCTTCCCTTAGTCCCTATTTGGATGTGTATACTCTGGCTGAAGGGAGGGAGTCCTTATGTTTATTTTCAAAATACATTTTCTCTCTTGGATTTCCTTCTTGACTCCTTTTAATTTTGGGTCCATTTCTTTTCATTGCCTCCCCTTCCAGGCAGCTCTATTCTTACAGAGCTGTGGCAGGGCATTTTTTAAATTGCATAGAAAACACTAAAAGGAAAGTCTATAGAATCACTAGTGATTATTGGGAACCTATTTTCTCAATCTTCCTCCATGTTGTGTTCTTTGTATTCTTAAGATGATAATATATTATGTATTTGAATTGCTGAAAAGTTGATAATGAAGTTTTAAGATATATGTATATAAAGCATATGCTGTATTGGTGCAATAATGGTAATTAAAATATGGAAAAAGGTGGTGTCTCTTTTATCTTTTAACTAGTGGCCCGGTGCACGAAATTTGTGCACATTAAAAGGGATTAATTAGAGGAAATATTTTAATATTGCTATTTGCCCTTTCTCTATAATAGAAATGTCAGAGATGAAAGAAAATTAGTAAAAAGTATATGAAAATCTTCCTCCTGTCAGAGTCTGGGGCACACCATGGGACCCAGAGTCAAGTCCCCGCCCACCCACGTGTGCCTCAAAATCACGCGAGACCCAGACCCGGCCACCCCCCACCCATTGGGCTAGATCCAGTCCCACACTTGTCAAGCCTCTGGGCGGGGGGCGCAGCCTCAGGTCCCCTGGCCTGGCACCAGGGTGGAGGGCATGGCCTGAGGTCCCCCAGCCCAGGCCGGGACAGGGGGTGTGCCTTGAGGTCCTGTGTCAAGCCCTGCCAGGCAGGGGGCGAAGCCTCAGGTCTCCTGGCCTAGCGCTGAGAGGGTTGCAGCCTCAGGTCGCCCGTTAAGTCCCACCAGGAGCGGGGCGCAACCTCAGTTCCCCTGTCAAGCCCCACCAGGTGGGGGGCGCGGCCTGAGGTCCGTCCAGCCTCATGGGGGTGGGAGGGGGCATAGCTTTAGATCCCTGCCGATTACTCATTAAGGCTCATTACAGGAACTTGGCCTTCGCTGTGGATGCAGCCATCTTGTGTTACAGAACCCCACCTCCGCTGTGGGTGCCACCATCTTTGTGGTGGAGTGATGGTCAATTTGCATATTCCCTCTTTATTATATAGGATTTGCCTATTTCATTGCCCTTTTTGTTTAATGCAATATGGATGGGGTAGTAGGTAATACAAGGACATTTTATAGCTATTATTCTTTTTCAAGAAATAGGGATTCTTAAGGGATTGAGGCTATACCTCTGCTCATGGTTCTAAACCATCCGTGGGCAAACTACGGCCTGCAGGCCGGATCCGGCCCATTTGAAATGAATAAAACTAAAAAAAAAAAAAGACCGTACCCTTTTATGTAATGATGTTTACTTTGAATTTATATTAGTTCACACAAACACTCCATCCATGCTTTTGTTCCGGCCCTCCGGTCCAGTTTAAGAACCCATTGTAGCCCTTGAGTCAAAAAGTTTGCCCACCCCTGGTCTAAACCCACAGAACACTCCTGATAGAGATTCATTATCTATTTGCTAGTACTGTTTATTTCATTTGCTTCTAGGCCACCTCAGAACTATAATCAACACAAATGAAAGGAATCAGTGTAAAAGATAGAACTAAAGTGAGTCATAGACTTTGGCAGCTAGAGAATCTTGAAGTTCTCATTCAGTGATTATTACAAGAGATGAATCACAATAATTCGGGTGCTTGCCTCTTTTTTTCTCTCTAAAGTAACAGAGTCTGTAAAGAATTGATCTCTAAGGGGTAGGGGTTTGATGGCTTCCCTACCATGGCCTTTCTTACTGAGGTTGTGAGGCCATTGATAGAACTGTATCCTAATCTTCAGATTCTGTTTGGGAGAAAATGTAGACAGTTTTTTAGCCCCACCCCCTCAGTTACACATTGACATCTGCCTTCATGGTTGAAATGTGAACCTTGATTGCTCCTCACTTCCTCCATCCTGATAACCTTCTAGGTAGTCACTTGCCTGTAGCTTTCTTAGCTTCGGTTCAGTATACATATGGTCACCAGAATAATCTTCCTAAAACCAAGCCCTGCTCATGTCGTTTCCTCCCGGCTCATTGCCTTTAATGATTTTCCTTTGCTCACAGAATAAAGTTCAAATACCATTTCATCCCCCACTCTCAGTTTTCCCTTTCACGCACAATACACTCCAATGAACCAGGATACTAGTCATTCTTCAAATGCCATCAGCACCGTGAGCTTGCTAAACATTCCCCCTGCCTAAAATACCTTTCCCTCTACACTTGCCTGTTGAAATACTTCCTATCCTTCTGCTCTGAAAGATGATCTCCCTTTTCTTTGAGTTGCTGTTGAAGTTCATTTCCTTATTAGTTTGTAAGGTCTGTGAGTATAAGGACTATGTATTCATTTTTACCTACTTACTGTACTTCCCATATGCCTTTCTAGATAGTAGCTGCTCATTAACTACTTATTGGATTAACAGTGATTTCAGTGAAGAGGGACTAGAAATCAGTAAGTTGGGTATTTTCCTTTTGCTCATTCTCGTGTGGGTTGTTCCTAGCTACATGACAAGCATTCCTCATATGCTTTGTCAAAGTTGCAGAAAATCTCATTTATTTGCCCCACAGTCCATTAATATTTGAGATCAGGGAAGCCGTGGAGAAGACAGATTTTACTTTGGCGCATAGACCCTACGGCCTGGGAAAAGGAAAATTGGTTACCATGTAGCATGGCTGCTGATAAATTTGGTAGCTTACTGTCTCCTTTTAATGATCACAACTGGCTAAAGATTGCATTGTACTTTATGTTCTGGTTATTTTCTAACTTCTAAAAAAGTCATTTCTGTCATTGCCTCTTAAGTGTACTGGTACATGAAAATAACATGGCTTGTGACTATAGAACTCAAACTCAAGTATTCTCCATCAATCACATATTTTATAATGAGAAAGAAAGGAAAAAGGGTTACCTTTATTTGCACAGAGTTACCTTAACCCTGGGGGATGTATGGCTTGTTATGATTTTCACAGAAATTTTTAAAATGAATTTAGCCTTAAATAGTCGGAAGTGTTTTTTAAAAAATGTTTTTATTCTTTCTCTCTCTCTCTCTCTCTCTCTCTCTCTCTCTCTCTCCTTCCCTCCCT
>NW_006291484.1:32311-38527 GCF_000327345.1 Myotis davidii | reverse complement strand
ATAACAATTGTCAAAATGTCCTCTGTATCTATGAGTCTGTTCTGCTTCTCTGTTTATTTTGTTTTTTAGATTCCACTTACAAGGTTTTCACAGCAATTTAATGGTCTGAAATTATTTTAAAAATTTTCAAGAATTGCTATTTTAAGCCCTTTTGAGGACTATCAAGATATAGGGATGGTATCTTTTTTTAAAAAGCTTTGGCATACTTGAATTGCTTACATCTGAACCAGGAGTAAAATAATGGTCCGTGTGACCTCGTGTTTTGTTCTATCAATCTAAGGATAGTGTCATCCCCTAAATTAAACACCCTAATGCATTAAGATCTATTATAGATTTTTAAAAACTTGCTTTTTAATATGATGGGTGCTCTGCCCCTAAACCTATAATAGAAATGTCATTGAAGCTCTTTCTGTGAATGTTTTATCTGACTGCATGTCATCAGGAGGCCACTAGAGGGCGTGCTCCTTGTAGCAACTAGCACAACTAGAAGCTACTGCTCAATCTTCCTGCAGACAGGAAGCATTTAAAAAAAAGACATAAAGGAAGACTGCCAAGGGACATTTTGTCTATGGAATCTAAATATGCATCTGAACCAAAGTTTGTTGGGAATGTGAAAAAAGTTGTTTGGGTGGGTAGAAAATGAAGCACAGAATTCTTTCTTTAGATTTAATACTTAAATATTTGAATGGGGATTATACTTATTAATGACCACCAAGCCCCACCAAACTAGATGATAAATGGTCTGTAAAGAATAATGGTTATGAGCATGGATTTTGGAGGAGGCAGATTGCCTTGGTACAAAATTTTGCTCTGCTACTTATTGTCTTTAAAAAAAAATTGATTTTAGAGGGGGAGAGAGAGAGAAACAGCAATCGGTTGCCTCCCTGATTGCCTCCTTTGGGAATTGAACTGCAACCTGGGTATGTGCCCTGACTCGGAATAGAACCTGTGACCCTTCATTGCACATGACAACGCTCCAACCAATTAAGCCACACCAGCCAGGGCACTTATTGTCTTTTTGACCTTGGATACGTTATTTAAAAGTTGTTTGCCTCAGTTTCCTCACATGCAAAATGAGGATAATAGTTTCTACTTTATAAGGTTATTGTGACAAATAAGTTAAAATTTTAAAGTGAATAGACCAGGACTTAACATATGGTAACCTCTATGTCAGTGCTATCACTACTGCTACTTGGCTCAGTATCCTAATTCTGGCCATCAGGATATGTAATAAGATGGCAAATATAAGGGCAAAATGATGAGAGTTTCATTTCCTTTAAAAAAATATTTAATTTTTACTGAGGTATACCTGACATATAACAATATATACATTTTGGTGTACAACATGCTGATTTGATACAGTTATACATTGCAATCATTACCACCATAGTGTTAGCTAATATGGCATCACATAATTCTTTCTTTTCTGTGGTGGGAATAACTAATAAAGATCTAGTCTGTTAACAACTTTGAAGTTTATAATACAGTATTGTTGTCTATAAAGTCTATGGTGTTTATTCATCAGATCTCCAAGACTTATGTATCTACTGGCTACAGTTCACATCTCCCAAATTCTGTCACTGTTCCTATGAATTTGGCTTTTTTAGATTTCACATATAACTGAGATTATATAGTATTCGTCTTTCTTATCTCACTTATAATAATCCCAAGAAGTCCATCCATGTTGCAAATGGCAGTATTTCCATTTTTCTCATGGCTGAATGATACTCTTGTATACATATTCCATATCTTTATTCATTCATTATACAGGGACACTGGTTGTTTCCCTATCTTGACTATTGTGGATAATACTGAAGTAAACATGGGAGTGCACATACCTCTTTCATATCCTGTTTTCATTTCCTTTGGATATATGTCCAGAAGTGGAATTTCAGATTATGTTATAGCTTTATTTTTAAATTTTTGAGGAACCTCTATATTGTTTTTCATAGTTGCTGTACCAGCCTGTATTCTCACCAACAGTGCACAAGTGTTCCCTTTTTCCACATTCTTGCCAACACTTATTATCTCTTGTCTTCTTCATGATAGCCATTCTAACAGGTGTGAGGTGATGTCTCATGGCTTTGATTTGGATTTTTGACTACTGATTTTGAGCATCTTTTCATGTGGATGGACCGGAAACACCACTCCTTCCTGCCATTTTGGGCCCCAACTCAGTTCTCAGAATGGAGTTCCTTTCTTCCTCTCTTCTTCTGGGACTCTAATGATGTGTAGATTATTTATTTTAGTGGTTTCCCATAAATCCTGTAGACTTTCCCCCTCTCTTTTCATTCTTTTTTCTTTTTGCTCCCCTGATTGGATAATCTCAATTGATCTGTATTATAGATCATTGATTCTGTTTTCTGCTTGGCTAAATCTGTTATTGAAGCTCTCTACTGAATTATTCAGCTCCGAAATTTGTTTGGTTCTCTTTTTATGTTCTATCTTTTTGTTGAACTTCATTTTTTTTCTTGTATTGTTTTTCTGATATCATTAAATTGTTTACCTGTGTTTTCTTGTATATCTCTGAGCATATTTAGAACAATTATTTTGAAGTCTTTGTCAGGTAATTCCTGGTTTCCATTTCTTTGGGGCCAGTTCTTGGAGGTTTGCTGCATTCCTTTATTACTTTATTTATTTTTGTTAGAACAACTCAACAAAATAAAATTTTCACTTATTGTTGGGCAACATTATTTCACACATACATCAAACAGGCCCAAAGTGAACAGCAACTTCATAGACAAAAAAAAAAAAAAAAGAAACTTTTTTCTCTTTGGCCTTTTTAACCATTTCATACAAACCAACTACTTATAGTACAGCTAAGTACATACACAAAAAGTTACTGGAATGCTCAGAATAACATTGTTGTTGTTTTGCTTTATTTACAAGGTTTTTTTCTCCTTTGAGATTATTATGAACATAGGCACACCACAAGTAACATCAGAAGTAGGACAGAGAACACTCCAAAGGCTGGTTTGGTCATCCCAAGATCATAGAAAATGGCTGACCCCATTTTTATATGTATAAAAATATAAAATAAATAAAAAATACAAACAAATTTTCCTTTTTAAAATACTTTTAAGAAAAAGAGCAGAGCCCAGCTGGTGTGGCTCAGTGGTTGAGTATAGACCTATGAACCTAAAGGTCACGGTTCAATTGCCGGTGAGGGCACATGCCTGGATTGTAGGCTCAATCCCCAGTGTGGGGCATGTAGTAAAAAATCAATAAAATGTATTTAAAAATAAAAGATTGTTAAAAAATGTATTAGAGAAAAGGAAAGGAAAGAAAAGAGAAGGAAAGGAAAGGAAAGGAAAGGAAAGGAAAGGAAAGGAAAGGAAAGGAAAGGAAAGGAAAGGAAAGGAAAGGAGGAAAGGAAGAAAGGGAAGGAAAGGAAAAAGGAAAGGAAAAAAAGAAAAGAGGAAAGAGGAAAGAAAAAGAGCAGGGCCTTGGAAGTTTTGGTTCTTTTTTCCTCCCTGCTGCAAATTCACGTGGTTTTGGTTGGGTGGTGGAGAGTAGGTGTCATCTGGGGGTGGTGTTGCCCAAGGTGGGTGGGCAGGCACGTGGGAGTCTCTACTCGAAGGTGACCACATTTACATTCTGAAATGGAAAGTGGAAGGTGAGTAGGTCATGGAGACCTTTTATTTAAAAATAAAAAGTTTAACTTTTCCTTTTTTGCTGTCTGGTCATCCTCTTTGGTCTTCTGCTTCTTGGTGTCAACATCCTCCTCCTCCTCATCTTCAGCTGCCTCAGCCTCCTCATCTTCATCTCCATCCTCTTCCTCACCATCACCTTCCTTCTCCTCCTCCTCCCTTCCTTCTTCCTCCTCTTCATCTATCTTATTGTCAGTCTCCTGCTCCCCATTTTCCTCATTAGTGTTCCCATTCGCAGGTGTATCTTCCATTTTCAGCATCCTCCAACTTCCTTCTCCTTTAAGACCTTGGGGTGACCTCAGAACTGGTGTCCTCAGCCATGTCTGACATGTGGGGCACATCAGTGATTGATGCAGCAGATTTTCTTTAGAAAAGCGAGAGTTGGAGGACTCTGGTGAAGAAGCTCCCAGAGTCGCTACAGCAAGCAGAGAGGCAGCCACAGGAACAATGCAAAGATGGCTTTTCTGAGCAGCCAGTGGTGTATTCCTTTAAATGTTCCCCTGGTTCTGTACTATTCCTGTAGTTAGAGCATAGCTGTCAGTATTTGAGGAAGCAGTCACCTCTTTCGGATTGATGACTGACGGATAAAGGAACACTTTCTAGCTGGATAGTTCCCTCTTGGTGCTGAGCAATGCTGGCTTGGGGGTGGCATGATGTGGGCTAATGAAGCTGTCTTCCTTCTTTTCTTGTATGGTTGTTCTTGGCTTTTTGTTTTATTGTGTTGCTGTAGTTTTTTGAATGGGCCCCAGAGCTGTTCTAGAGCTGTTTTTTATTCATGGATAGCTGTCTAATTGTTGGTCTTTCTGTGGGGACAGAGACCGTGGTCTCCTAGGTCACTATTTTGGTGACACTGAGAGATAACTTATTCAATTCTGTTGTATTTGATGGAACATATATTCCTTGTACTTTGCTACTGGCTTTTCTTTTCTAATCTCAAACCCAGGGAGAGGTAATATGGATGGGTGGTCTCTTTCTAGTTTCACTCTCACTTAATTTACAGTTTTACAAGAATTCTGAATTAGGCAGAGGTCTGTTTCAACTCCTTGCTTAGTGCTTGTTGAGGCCTTGTTTTATCCCCATGTGCTTTTGAATCCAATTCGTTAGCCATGATTGAATCTCCCACTCAGATGAGATGGCTCAGTTCATGATTGCTAACTCAGGTTGCATTTTCACCTCTTGTCCTATGTTCATGTTTTCTGAATCTGTGAGGACCCAATAGCAAGCTAAGAGCATTTCTCAAGAACAGAATGGCTACTTGCTGAAAGGGCATGGCTTGCTCTGAAAAACTGTGGAGGCCTCCTTTGGATTGTACTACGAGGCTTTGCCTTTGACTCCAGGCAGCATAGATTTGCCTGGAGGGTTCAAGCTCCGCAGGTTTATTCAGGATCCCCTGGGCAGCCCTTTCTTTATGTCACTAAGTCCTGGAATGTTTTCAGTTTTCCAGTAACTAATGTGTTTGAACACCCAAATGTGAAATAGGTTGCCTTTAAAACCCAAAGAGACATATGATAACTTGCTATTTTGGAGGGGATATTTTTTTATTATTAAAAAAACAACAACACTTCTCTAAACAACAAACACTCCACTCAATGTATCCTGTAAGTATCACTTTTATGGACATAACATAACACTGCTCTAAGTGTAGTAGTACAGAGGAGCCTATCCATCAACTCCCAGAAAGAACCAAGGTATCTTGAAAGTATGTATCACTTTAATAAACATCTGTAGTTTTTGTTCAGGCAAAAACTTAGAAAAGCGCTTTAAGGCAATTTTCTAAATGTGTTGCACAAGTACTATCACTTTCCTTCTGGAGGGGATATTTAAATGCCCTAGCTATCCATCAGAATCACCTGGAGGGCTTGTTTAAGCACAGATTTCTGAGCTCCGCCCCCTCTCCCCAATTTCTGATTCTGTTGGTCTAGGGGTGAGGCCCAAGAATTTGCATTTCTAACAACTTCCCAGGTGATGCTCATGCTGCTAGTTTGGGGACCACTTAAAGAACCAGCACCTTGACCACTCTTAGTAAGGCATCTCAGGTACCAGATTGTCCTGCTCTCCTCATGGTGTCTGTATGACACCATCTATGGGAAGAACCAGCATGATATCCTGTGAAATGGTGAGGTGTTTAAGTTCTCTGGAGCACAAATGGTAGAGTTATGTAGATCTAAAACAAAATGGTAAAGGTATGCTATTTTTTCTGATAGGAGAAAAAGCAAATTGATTATGATTTTTCTTGATTATTTGTGAAATGGAAGAAAAGATATCCACCATGTTAATACTATATACTAAGGATCAAGGATTACTTTCCTTTGCTCTAGACCTCACAGTTGGAATATCAGCTAAAATTGGAGTCACCACCTGACTAAATTAATGATAATTTCCTGCCATTCTTTTTTTTAATTGTTTTATTGCTTAAAGTATTACAAAGAGTATTATATATGTCTCCTTTTTTTTTCTCCCCTTGACCCTCCCCTAGCCTCCCATGCCCCCCAGTGTCTTGTGTCCATTGGTTATGCTCGTATGCATGCATACAAGTCCTTTGGTTGATCTCTTATCCCCCCTCCCT
>NW_006291484.1:15342-31605 GCF_000327345.1 Myotis davidii | reverse complement strand
TGTCTGAGATTTTGTTGCCTTTGGATTCCTCTAGTATTTTTATGGTTTCCTGTCATACATTTAAGTCCTTTATCCATTTTGAGTTTATTTTTGTGTATGGTGTAAGTTGGTGATCTAGTTTCATTTTTTTGCATGTATATGTTCCTGCCATTCTTTATGACCCATCTACATTGCCAAGATGGGTGAGTTAAATTAAGAATATAATAGGAATGAGTTGGAGGATGGGTGAAAAAGGTGAAAGGGTGTTGACCATCTTTTCATGTGTCTGTTGACCATCTGTATGTACCCCTTGGGGTCACGTCCTCTGCCCATTTTAAAATCAGATTGTTGTTGTTGTTTTTAATGTTGAGCTGCATGTGTTCTTTATATATTTCTGATATTAACCCCCTGTCATATATAACATTTGCAAATATTTTCTCCCATTCAGTTGTATGTCCATTCAGTATATTGCCTTTTTGTTTTGTTAATGCTTTCCTTTGTTGTACAAAAGCTTTTTAGTTTGATGTAGGCTTACTCATTTATTTTTGTTTTAGTTGTCTTTATCCCAGGAGATATATCTGAAAGAATATTGCTAAGACCAATGTCAAAGAGTTTATTGCATATATTTCTTTTAGGAGTTTTATGGTTTCAAGTCTTACATTTAAGTCTTTAACCCATTTTGAATTTGTTTTTGTTTATATTGCAAGAAAGTGGTCTAGTATCATTTTTTTTGATGTGTCTGTCTAGTTTTCCCAATACCATTTATTGAAGAGACTTTACCCCATTATATATTCTTGCCTCCTTTGTCATAGATTCATTGACCACATAGGCATGGATTTATTTCTACCCTGACTTTTTGATTTTGTTGTTGTTGATAATGCTCACCTGAGGATATTTTTCCATTGATGTTTGTCATAGATTCATTGACCACATAGGCATGGGTTTATTTCTACCCTTTTTGTTGTTGTTGTTAATGCTCACCTGAGGATATTTTTCCATTGATTGTTAGAGAAAGTGGAAGGCCGAGGGAGAGACAGAGAGAAACATCAATGTGAGAGAGACACATTGATTGTTTGCCTCCTGCATACACCCAGGCCATGGCTGGGGAACCTGAAATCAAGGTACTTGTCCTTGACTGGAATCAAACCTGGGACCTTTCAGCCTGCAGGCCAGTGATCTACCAACTGAGACAAACTGGCTAGGGCTACGCTGTCCATTTTTAAATTGGATTTTTTTCCCTGTCGAGTTGTATGAGTTCTGTATATATCTTTATTCTAATCCCTTATCAGATATATGCTTTGCAGATATTTTCTCCCAATCTGTATGTTGCCTTTTCACGTTGTTGATGATTTCCTTTACTGTATAATTCTAATCCCTTATCAGATATATGCTTTGCAGATGTTTTCTCCCAATCTGTACATTGCCTTTTCACATTGTTGATGATTTCCTTATAGAAGCTTTTTAGTTTGATGTAGTCCTATTCATTTATTTTTGTTTTTGTTGCCTTTGCTTTTGGTGACAAACAACAATACTGTATTATATACTTGAAACTTATTAAAAGAGTAGATTTTAAATCTTATACAATGATTATGTGAGGGCTTGTATTAACCCTATTGTAGTAATCATTTTGCAATATATATATGTATATCAAATCATCATTATGTATACATTCAACTTACATGCTATATGTCAGTAATATCTCAGCAAAGCTGGAAAAAATGACAAATATTGTATAATCTCACTTATATGTGAAGTCCAAAGAAGCAGAACTCATAGAAACAAAGTAGAATGGTGATTGCCAAGGACCAGATGGTTGGGGAAACAGAAAGATGTTGGTTCAGCTCTCAGATGAATAAGTTCTGGGAATCTCATGTACAGCATGGTGACTATAGTTAACAATACTGTATAATAAAATTGAAATTTGCTAAGAAAAAAGGTTATAAATGTTCTCACCACAAAAACGGCAATTATATGAAGTCATGGAGGTGTTTACTACACATATTCTAATAATTTCACAATATATATATGTATCAAATCATCTCCTTCTATACCCTTAACTTACACAATGTTTTATGCTAATTTTGTCTCAAGAAAGCTGGAAAAGTAGAATATAAATAAAGGGTGACTAATTTTATACTAATTTATACTCAAGAGCTTAGGCAAATTTTGTTAATATGATTTTCCCCCAGTTTTATTGAGAAATAATTAACATATATTACTTCATAAATTTAAGGGATACAGCATGATGGTTTGATTTACATATATTGTGAAACGATTACCACAATAGGTTCAGCTAACATCCATCTTCTCACACAGATAAAATAAAAATAAAAGAAAGAATAAAATAAAAAAGAAAAAAATTCTGTGATGGGAACTCTTAGGATTTACTCACCAACTTTTCTACATATCATACAAGAGGTCCACTGATGCTATTGCTGATTTAATTTATTTTTTTTAAAGGATTTATTTCATACTTGGTGGTTGAAAGTCAGTCTGAAATTATTCAGTAGGGGAAACTCTAAGGGACTGGTTCTTGGCAGGAGGAGTGTCTTTCAACCATTGGCAGGTTGCCACAACATATGTAAGTGCATAGGATTTGTGTACAAATAATATTCAGTAGTAGGGGGACTAGAGATCCACATCTCTTTCCATTTCTCACCAGCAACTATATAAACTCTAACTTTTAAAAAAATAAAGATTCATAATAGATTTCTTGAATTCTTCTAGATTTCAAGGAATAATAAAATCTTTGAAAGAAATTTAGTGACAATTTTGCAGAAAACATCCTTTTCTGTAATATCTTTAAAAGACTATTTCCCAATATCTGATTGGATGGCTCACTCTTTGAAAGTTAATCTTTTGGGAATGCAAACAAATTTGGGTTTTGGAATTAGGCAAGACTGGGTTAAAATTAAAAGTCTATTTTTATTAGAAACTAGAGGCCCGATGCATGAAATTCGTGCAAGGGGCTTGGCCCTCGCAGCCCCAGCTTCATCTGGAAGGTCATCTGGAAGGATGTCAGGAAGGTCATTTGGCTGTCCGGTCTAAGTAGCATATTACACTTTTATTATTATAGATTTGTGGGACATTGGCCAATTAGTTAATTTCTCAGACTGAATTTTCTCATTGGTCAAATGGGGAATAACAATGCATACTTTTAAGGATTATTTTGAATATTAAGTATGATAATGAAAGCAATGTGTTTTTCACAGTGTAAAGAACATAGTAGGTTCAAATATGATAACCATTATTGCAATTCTCTTCATTGTTGATAACTCTACTAAAAAGGAGTATTCACTTATAAGTGCAAGAAACCCAGGTTGATTCATAACAATTAAAGAGAATTATTGACTCACATTGCCAGGAAGGCAAGTGTAAAGATGGCCTTTAGAGTGAAATCTTTCCTGAAAGAGGTCAAGAACCCATACACTACTGGCTGTTCTGAAGCAGACCTGCTCCAGGCCTGGTTCTGTCTGGAAACATAAGGACAACATCAAGCATATCAACATTTGTATCACAGGTACTAGAAGGAGAAGAGAGAGAGAGAGAGCAAGGAATTGAAACCTATGTGAAAAATAATTCCCTGGATAGTGTGGCTCTGGTTAGAAAATTAGCCCCCACACTGAAGGGTTGCTGTTTTGATTCCTGGTCAAGGGCACATACCTGGGTTGCAGGCTTGACCCCTGGCACCTGTTGGGGCATGTGCAGGTGGCAACCAATCTCTCTCTCTCTCTCTCTCTCTCTCTCTCTTTCTCTCTTTTTCTCTCTCTCCCCTCTCCCTCCCTCACTTCCATTCTCTCTAAAAATCAATGGAAAAAATAATCTCAGGTGAGGATTAGCAACAACAACAAAAATAATGATAATGATAGAAAACTTCCCTTACCTGATGAAGGAAATAGACATATAAGTCCAAAAAGCACAAAGAGTCCCAAACAAATGAACCTAAAAAGGCCCACACCAAGATACATCATAATTAAAATACAAAAGGTTAAAGAGAGAATCTTAAAAGTAGCAAGAGAAAAGCAGTTAGTTAATTACAAGGGAGCTCCCACAATATTGTCAGCTGATATCTCAACAGAAACTTTGCAGGCCAGAAGGGATTGGCAAGAAATATTCAAAGTGATAAAAAAAATCAAAGACTACAACAAAGATTACTCAGCAAAGCTATCATTTAGAACTGAAGGACATATAAAGAGCTTTCCAGAGAAGAAAAAGCTAAAGGAGTTCATCACCAGCAAACCAGTATTACATGAAAAATTAAGGATCTTGAAGAAAAAGAAGGAAAAGAAGGAGAAGGAAGAAGAAAAATATGAATAATAAAATGGCAATAAATACATATATATTAACAATTGAATCTAAAAAAAGTAAAATAGACAAACAAGCAGAACAGACAGACTCATAAATATAGAGAACATTTTGACGGTTGCCAGATGGAAAGGGTTTTAGAAGAATAGGTGAAAAAGGTGAAGGGATTAAGAAGTACAAATAGGTAGTTACAGAATAGTCATAGTGATGTAAATTACACCATAGGAGTATAGTCAAAATGTAATAATTGTCCCAGCTGATTTGGCTCAGTGGATAGAGTATTAGCCTGTGGACTGAAAGGTCCCGGGTTCAACTCCAGTCAAGGGCACATGCCTGGGTTGTAGGCTTGATCCCCAGTAGGAGGTATGCAGGAGGCAGAAAATCAATGATTCTCCCTCATCACTGATGTATCTCCCTTTCCCTGTTCCTTCCTCTCTAAAATCCATAAAAATATGTTTTAAAAAATAATGTAATAACTATATATGGTGTCAGATGGGTACTAGATTTATTGGGATGGTCACTTAGTAAGTTATGTAATGTCTAATATCTGGATTGTACACCTGAAGTTAATATATAATACTAGAGGCCCGGTGCATGAAATTCGTGCATGGAGGGGTCCCTTCAGCCCAGCCTGCACCCTCTCCAAAACTGCCCCCACCCCCACTGGCCTGGTTGCCCCTTATTGCCCTCCCTGCCAGCCTGGTCATCCCACACAGCTTGCCGTTCAGTCATTTGGTCATCCATCACTGCTCTCCCACTGCTGGCCTGGTTGCCCCACGCAGCCTGCCTTTTGGTCATTTGATTGTCCCTCACAGCCCCCGCTGCCAGCCTGGTCACCCCATGCAGCCTGCTGTTCAGTCATTTGGTCATACCTCACTGTCCCGCCCTGCTGGCCTGCTCGCCCCACACAGCCTGCTATTCGGTTGTCCATCCGGTTGTTTTGGTTGTGGCAGCCCCTGGCTTTTTATATATTAGGATTATATGGTACTGTAATTAAAAAATTAAAAAGTGTTTAAAGTAAAAAAGAAAAGAAAGGACTCCTCAATGGCCAAAGCTGGAATCTGAGCGACAAAATAAATGTAGTATTAGATTACAACACAAATTAAACCTTCAAAATATCCAGACTTATATAAATAAATAAGGGAGTTAATGAATGGGGAATAGACAAATTTCCTATGCATTAGAATTCTAAATAATTTATTTAGATAATTTCCCCTGAAGGAGGTGAAACTCCCTTCCCTGGCCTTGCCTGTGGGATATGTTAGGTGACTTGCTTCCAAAGAACACAATATGGAAATGGAGCAGGAAGAATACAGGGTGGGGCAAAAGTAGTTTTACAATTGTGAATATGCAAAACACAGAGCTTATTTTGGTATTATTATTTATTAATTATTGTATTATTTTCTATATGAATAACTATAAACCTACTTTTGCTCTACCATGTATAATGGAGAAACCTGGTAAGCACTACTTTGACCAGGTGAGCAAGGTTAACAACATCAATGATAAGTCATATTCATGGCATATGCCTTTGATATAATGTGATGAAAATGTTATTTCACCTGTGTAGTCTTCCTCCTATAAACCCGTAACACTCAAACTATGAGGGAGAGGCATATGGGGTGAGATCTAGGAGGATCCAAGTTGGGAAGCTTTCATCGTCCCCATGGATGTGTCACCTTCCTGGCACATTAATGTGTGACCATATACAGAGTATTGGCAACCAGGGGAGCTCACCTGAGCCTTGGTGCCCAAAGTTTTTATTAACATTTATCACATAGCATGGGGAAGAAGAAATTTTCTCTACCCTTCCATGGTCTTCTGGCCGGTCTAATAATTAAATCTACATGAACTAGTTGAACAAGAGAAAATAACCAAATTTAATTACATATGTATGAGAACCCCACATACATCAGAGGCCCAGGGACAGAAAGTTAAAATGGGGTTTGTGGAATTTTGCGCTAAGGATGAGGTAAGGTATTTTGGGGCTTCATAGGTAAAGAAGGTCATTCACAGAACAAGAAGGGAAGATGTTCAATAATTAGATAAATCATAAAAAGTTATGTCTTATTATGGGCAAGGGCCCTTATTGAAATTTTTAAAGGGAGAGGTAAAAGTTTTTCATAAATCCTTTAACTCAAAGCACGTAATTTACATGCCAAAATGTCACATCTTGGGGAGACCTGTTTTGAACCCCTTCAATAGGCATGCTTGACTAAATAATTTTATGCAAAGTTGAACTCTATCTCCAGCTTCCCTCTCCTGTCTGGACTGATATCTTACAGCTCAAAACCCCAACCCTCTGATCCTCTAATAGTTGGTCTTTATGGCTTGGCCAGTCCCCATCTTGAATCATCTGGTTAGCATAAACTATCTAGGGGTCCACTATGAATGGCTTTATTAATATAACATATTAAGGCTCACCATAAATAACAAAGACATTCCTATTACTCAGGAAATATAAGGATTTAGTGGCTACCCTCCAGGAACTGGGTAAAAAGGCCAGCCAAACTCGTGATTGCACGGATTTGATGCCACATGCAGAAAGTGAATGAACAAATAAAGGTACAACATCAACTTAGAGTTGTGGAACCTCCACTCTTTTTCCTTATGATAGTTCCACTACTACACATGACATGCAACCTACACTCAAACCATATGATATTAGTAAAGTTTATTTTCCTTAACATTTTAAATACATATAAATTGAAGTTCTAGTATTTTATTTCTGTGCCCTAGAGGATCCTTTTTTATACCACCTGGGTCACTTGGGTGCTCCATTTTGGAGATTACTACTCTAGAGATTCCTTGGCTAAATAATTTAAAGAATGCTATGGACTGGCTGTTTGTGTCCCCTAAATTCATATGTTGAAATTTTAACCCCAATGTGATAGTATTAGTAGGGGGAGGGGCTTTGAGAGATGATTAAGTCATGAGGATGGAGCTTTCGTGAATGGGAGTTTTCATGAATGTCCTTATAAAAGACTCCATATGAGGAAGCAGCGAGAAGATGGCAATCTCTGATTTAGGAAGGGGTAAGAGTGTCACCAGATATTGTATCTTTTGACACCTTGATCTTGGACTTCCCAATCAATAGAAATGTGTAAAATAAATGTTTGTTGTTTAAGCCAACCTGTTATGGCAAACCAAATGACAAAGGGATTGGGGTAGATTGTATTATTGTTCTCCAGTGTTTCTTTCTTTCTGTGAGAAATTTTGCTGCCCTTGACATGACTTTCTGTAGGTAGAGTGTATTTCCCTGCCCCATTCCCAGGTTTGTTCATGTGACTTGCACAGGCCAATGGAGTCAGAGTGGAAATAATGTACACATTATCTGAGTAGAGGATTTGAATGTTACTATATGTTTTAGTTTACAAGAAGCTGCTCTATGATCCTAGGTTCCAGAATCAGAAAATACTTGGTGAAGTGCCAAGCAGAGTTACAGTACACCTGAAGCGGACTCTAAGCCCACATGTCATGTGAAGGAAAAATAAATGTTTGTTGTGAGACACTCAAATGTTGGGGTTGCTTGCGATATAATGTAATCCAGTTAGAATGTGACTTACTACATGGAAAGAGAGATGCCTTTAGGAACATGTATTGCTTTCTCCTTATAAGCTTAGATAACTAAGCCTCTGACAATCAATGATTACTATTGGGAGGAGGGTGTGTGCATGCACACCTGTTCACATGCAAGTGCTTGTTAGGTCCAGTAGAATTCGCTAGAAAAAATTTTAAGAATTAGCTCTTCCTTTCCCTTACTGCTGTGGGTTTCAGAGGCTGGCAGGATAAGGAGGCTGTCCACATGGTGGGGCAGCCCAATGTGAAGAGGCAGAGCCCAGGCAGGGAGAGGAGGACTTATACACATGAGGATGTTAGAGCCTAAGTGGGGTAAGGATGCACTCCAAGCGGAGGTTAGGGGCTATCATCAGAATCAGAGTCCAGAGACAGCAAGGAGTGCTTTCTTACTAGCGTGGGGTGTCAGAGCTGAGCAAGGTGAAACGATGTGTCTGGGGGTTGACTGGACTTGTGCAAGAATGCCCAAGAAGAATGAAGAGGCCATCGATAACAGTGGGGATCTGTATTGGGGGGTCAGAGCCTATTCAGGGAGACAAGACTTCTTAGGGAGGAAGTGGCAACAAGAATAGAAGATTGGTTATATCTAGAGGACTGATCAAATAAGGAAGAAGTTCAAGATAATGAACGCAGATTTCTTACTGTCACAGAAGGGAGTTGTAGAAAGGCAAAAAACTGGAATGAACTCTTTGGTGTTGGATTAAAATTAGAGATATTAGTGTGAACTCATATATTCAATATATTTAGATATAGAAATAAATATACAGGTGTGTGTGTGTGTGTGTGTGTGTGTGTGTGTTATAGGGGTGGGATGAGTTAGTAAGTGGGAGGGATTCAAAGGAGGATTATTTGGGGGAAGCTGAATTAGGTGTGAGCTGGGAGCCAGTCTGTGGAAAGATTTCACACAGAGGATTTAATTTTTGGAGAGTTTTTATCTTGGCCTTTGGAAAAAATCATATTTAGCACTAAGTTTATCTCCTTCTAAATTGTGATTTCATTAAATTATCCTAACTGTTAAAAAGTAGTTGTATATACCTGTATAGTCTTTTGTTGTGCTGTTGTGGGTATTAAAGTGATAGAGAAGGATGGACTAGAGAAGGGTGGCCTACTCCTTTAACATCCAAAAAAGAGAGCTGCTTTCAGAAGTTGCTGGATGTGACTGTGGCAAAATAAATGGAGATTCATGATGGAGTTAGTTAAGAACAGGGAAAAGCAGACAGCACTGAGGAGAAGATTCAGAAGGCATACCATCTACAGTTTCACTTCCCCAATACATTAGAAGATGCTGACTGTTGAAAGCGGGAAGTTGACGTAAATTTTTGTCAATGATCCTCTTAGAATGTGGCCCCTAAAAGTTGCCTAATAAGCCACAAAAGGTGAGGAAAATGCAGGCTAAGTGAGTATATGCCAAGATTTGTTGGTCTACAAATAATTATATTTGCATGTGGATGCGCACAAATACTTGAATTTTATTCTTGCTGGTGAGTTCAGAGTACACAGTTCTCATGAAAGATTTCTCTAATTGTTTTGTTCCTCTTTTCTTGTCCTTCCTATTTCTTTCTTCTACTTTTTGAGATTCTACTTTTATTACTTTGGCTAGCGTGTGTTTAAAGATTATAATTTCCACTGTGCTGGTCCTGGAGAATGAGCCTCTGCCTTGAGGTTTTAAGTTCTCATGAGATTCCTCTCAGGAAAATTTGCATATCTGTAGCTGCTGTTCTCATCTACTGGTAGTTACATGATAGGAAGTACGACAAGTTACCATCATGTTTAATTTTCATTTTAAGATGTTTTAAGGAAGAGAAACCAAGGATTTTTTGAAGAGAGCAGACAATCTCAATATGACTTCAGAGATCACTTATGCTGAAGTGAGCTTCAAAAATGAATCTACGTCTTTAGGCACCAAATCAGAGCCTCCTGCAGGTAAGAAACATTTTCTGGTGGTCGGAATTAATGATGAGATGAAGAATGAAGAGAGAATACTATAAACAAAGCATAGGTGATAATAGATGCTTGTTTCCTGATTGACCACAGTTTGGAAATATAGAATTCTCAGAAGATTATGTTGCCTGAAGATAAGTATTAAGGACTGCACATTTGTACTGTAACAAAACTGAGATGTGAGAAGTCCGCTATAGTCCTGAGCTCAGGAGAATGGTAATTATGAGAGAAAGCTGGCCTCCTGTAAGGCTCAGTAAGACTGCAGTCAGAAATGACAAAGCCTACTAAATTATCCATAGCCCTTGTAGAGTGATGAACATTGTTTCTTGACCAGTTAGAGGAGAGGAGTGTGGGGGAAGAGTGCTGTAGGTGCATTAACAAAACCTTGTTAATACTGGACTAAAGGGGAACAAAAGATCATTGCAGATAAAAGACTAGAAAGTTGTATAAAGAAAGTCCCTTATATCTCAAGGGAAATTGCTCTGTAATGAGAAAATCTATTGCATTCTGAATCTCTGAGATGGACTCAACTTAGTTTTGGAGTAGATAAAATGTAACTTGAGTAGCACCTGTGATATCTCAGATATAGAGCAAAAGAGAAGAAAAACATGTGTAGAGTCTAAGCAGCTGTGAGAGAGCAGTCATGATTGCTTATGTATTCTAAAACTCTTCTGTGGAGAGATGGAGAATACTCAGAAAACTGTTTTAACTCTTAAAATGCATGAAACTTCTTTATTATATGTTAAAATGTTCATTGTAGAAAAAAATTAGAGGTACATAAAAATTTAAATTTTGTTCTTACCACCTAGTAATAACTATAACTTACATTTTTAGTGTATATCCTCCCAGACATATATATATACACACATAAATGTATATATGCATTTTTTTCTAAAAATGAGATCACAATATACTTAGCAATATATAATTACTTGGGAAAAATAATTTTAACCATGCAATAGTGACTAAAATGGACTGACCTTATCCTATGAATGTGATAAGGGATGATTATAAAGATGTATCTGCTATGGCATTATTTAAAGTAGTTAAAATTGGAAACAAAATGAAACAGACTCATAGGTACAGAGAACAGACTGACAGTTGTCAGAGGGGAGGGGGCTTAAGAGCCTGGGTGAAATAAGTGATGAGATTAAGCAAAAACAAAACAAAACAAATAAACCTCATAGATATAAAAACAGTATGGTGGGGTGGAGGCAGGTATAAGAGGGTAAAGAGGTGATAAATGGTGATGAAAAGAGACTAGACTTTGGATGATAAACACACAATACAATACAAAGATGATATATTATAGAATTGTATGCTTGAAACCTATATAATTTTATTAACCACTATAACTTCAAAAAATTCAATAAAAATGGAAATAGTCTGGAAGATCACTTAAATATATAATGAAATACTATGCAACCACAATAGAGAGTGGAGTAGAAGAAAATATGGAATAAAAATGTTTATTAAATAGCATATAAGAAAATAATAGATCAGAAACTAGTATATATGGTGTGTCAATCACCTGGGAAAATGTGCATGTATATATAAACACTCTAAAAATTGCTGGAAGAATATATACCAAAACGTTAACATTAGTTGTCCTCAATAGTAGGGATTTGTGCTTTTAATGTATTTTCCAAAGTTTATGCAATGAACATATTTCCTTTCCATTTTTATATTATTTCCAATGTCATATTGTTAGTAATAGTATGCCACCCAAGAAAAGGGAGAAAAAGAGAAGGAGAAAGAGTAACTAATGATCAAAATTTACTATTTTATATATATGGAATCATTGATTGGCTGCCTCCTACATGCCCGCCACTGGGGATAGAGCCCATAACCTGGGCATATGCTCTGACCAGGAATTGAACCGGCGACCTCCTGGTTCCTGGGTCAACGCTCAACCGCTGAGCCACACCCGGCCGGGCAAAATTTACTATTGATAAAACTAATTTAATTTCTTCCTTAGCTCCCAAAGAGAAGACCAGCCTTCACAAAAGTAACCCTGGTTTTCCCAAGGCACTCTTACTCTCATTGCTGATACTTCTGCTATTATTGGCAATCTCATTTTTTATCGCTTTTATCAGTAAGTATCCCAATGAAACTATAATGAATGTCTGCCTTACACAAACAGAGGGTATCCATTAGATTTTTATATTTAATAAGGGGTTTATTCAAAAATCTGGTAAAATGTGTTCTCTGAGGGATGGTATAATTAGTGGGAATCCATTACAAATGCTGCTTTTAAATTTGAATTAAGTCACTTTTCTATAAAAATAATGGAATTCACTCTATAGACTCTATAGAAATTTAAGAGTATATGTGTGTCTGTGTGTTTGTGTTATAGAGTGAAATAGGGTACCATCTTCACACTAGACAGTTGTATGAGGACAGATTTAGATTTCCTTTGTGTTTCTAAGGCCAGGACTTTTTGAGTGCACACATACATATTTTGAGATGAGCGGGTGAACAAGGATATGAGAAGAAATATTCAGGAAGAGTTTCCCATTGAATTTTTACCTTAATTATTTCTGTCCTACCCAAGACGTGAGATCTAAAAGGCAACTTGGCAAACAGATAGATTTCTGCATATCTTAGGCTTTAAGAATTTATCAAATTGATAAGAGGAATAAAAACCAGTATATATCTGGGTAGATATTTTATTAATTCATCTGGTCATTCAATAAGCAATGATGGTCATCTGCTTTATGTCAGACAGTGTGCCAAAGTCCAAGCCATAGTCATTGAAGTTCAGAAAGTGATAGTAACTGGTCACATGAACCAGTGGTTACAACATTGTATGGTAGTGTTGTACAGATAAAAGCAATGGAGGCTGAGATAGACTTCCTGAAGGAGATGGCATAGAGATGTGAGAGAACATGGGAAAATGTGAGGAATCCTAAGAATAAATGATTGGAACATATGGTGCTAAGTGAACTGTGAGAAATGAAGTTGTAGGTAGAAGAAAGAAGTGGGGCTCAGTTCATGAAGGGTGTTGTGTACAATCCTAAAGAGGGTGAATTTTCCCCCTGAAGATGATTGTATCAATTATCTTTGGCTGCTTAATAAACCAATCTAAAACTTAGTGGATGAAAACAACAGCTACTTATTTAGCTCATGATTTTGTGATTTGGCAGTCTGGACTGGGCTCATTGGTCCTGGCTGAAAGTGGGGAGAGAACTAGGGTCAACTATTGCAAGAGGTCAAAGAGAAAGAAAACTAAGAAGGAACCCTGGGATATTACTGATAACCATTGCAAGGGTGGCAGCCATCTTGTAGCAGCCATCTTGTGATGACATGATGGTGTTGCACGAGGGCATGAGGACCACCTAAGCTTTTATTAGTATAGATTGAATATGGGTGATAGGAAATCTTTCCCATAGTCAGGATTTTTCTACTCAAGTAACTGGGCATTGGTAGATGTTGTTTCTATAAAGCATTCAAGAAAGTAATAATAATAATCAAATTCATAACACTATCAGGAAAATGAATGATTTTATTGTCTGTTTCAGTTTTTTTTCAAAAGTATTCTCAGCTTCTTAAAGAAAAAAAGCCTATAAAAGAAGTTACTCACACAGCATTGGAATGTATGAAAGAAAATTTGACCATGGAAGGTAAAAATTAATGTGTCTATAATTTAGTTGTTGACTATACTGTGTAACTATCCCCAATCAATATTTCTGAAAAGATTCACAAGTATATCACACCAAGAGGCTGAGTCTCATGATCATTTCAAGTTTTAGGTATATAAATATATAGGATATGAAATTCATATATGAATATCTTTAATATAGTTGTATAAGAAAATAGTCTTTTAAAAAATGTTTTTATTGATTTCAGAGAGGAAGGGAGAGGGAGATAAAAACATCAATGATGATAGAGAATTATACATTGGCTGCCTCCTGCATGCCCCCTACTGGGGATCAAGCCTGCAACACCAGGCTGGTGTTGTGCCCTGACTGGGAATTGAACCATGACCTCTAGTTCATGGGTCTACACTCAACCACTGAGCTACACTGGCCAGACAAGAAAATAGTCTTAAATGTTTTTGTTTTGTTTTTTAATTTTCAAGTACAGTTTACATTCAATATTATTCTCTATTAGTTTCAGGTGTACAACATAGTGGTGAGACAATCATGTATTTTACAGAGTGTCCCCCCCCACCTCCTGATATTTCAAGTACCTACCTGGCCCCATATTTCTACCAACAGCCCCTTCAAGGCAACGTACACTTTTTCTAGCATGCACCTCAAAACTCTTCTAGCCTCTACCCACCACCTAGTTTTAAAGCAAAATGTATGCTAAGGTATTAGAAGAACCTACGAGAGATTATTTTGCAGGGGATGGGGCGGTCTGGAAACACTGGAAAATTTTTCTACATAAATTAATAATAATTGCTTCTTCAGTTTATACCATTTCAGTTTACAAAAGATTTCATAAGAACACTACTTTTGGATAGTGGGAAAAACCTGTATTACAAACTGGGTGGTTTAAACGACAGACATTTATTTTTTTGCAGTTCTAGAGCCTGGGACTCTAAGGTCACTAGCAGTGTTAGTTTCTGTTGAGGCCTCTCTCTCTGGTTTACAGATGGCCACCTTCTCTGTGCATATAGAGATAGAACTTCAGAGAGACAGAGAGAGAGAGAGAGAGAGAGAGAGAGAGAGAGAGAGAGAGAGAGAGAGAGAGAGAGAAAGAGAGAGAGAGAGAAACTGATTATATATATATATATCTGGTATCTCCTCTTCTTATAAAAACACTAGTTCTATTGGATTAGGATTTCGCCATTTGACCTTATTTAATATTAATTATCTTCTTAAAGCCCCGACTACATTGGAGATTAGGGCTTCAACATATGAATTTTTGGGGAACACAATTTAGTCCATAACATTCTACCCCAAATTCATATCCTTCTTGCATAAGAAATATATTCACTCTGTCCCAACAGGCCCCAACATTTTAACGCATCCAGTATCAATTCAAAGTCCAAAGTCTCATTTGAGTGTTATCTAAATCAGGTATAGGTAAGACTCAAAGTATGATTCATCCCGAGACAAGATTCCTCTCCAATTGTGAACCTATAAAACCAGATGAGTTATGTGCTTCCAGAATTCAGTGGGACAGCCATAGCATAGACATTCCCTTTCCAAAATGGAGAAATCAGAAAGAAGAGAGGATAAATGTGTTTCAAGCAAGTTCAAAACCGAGCAAGAAAAAGGGCCATTGTATCTTTTTAAAAGTTTATTTTTCATTACAGTTTACATTAAACATTATTTTGTATTAGCTTTATGTGTATAGCATAGTGGTTAGACAATCATATACTTTACAAAGCGTTCCCCCTGGTATTTCAAGTACCCACCTGGCACCATACATAGTTATTACAAAATTGTTGACTATATTTCCTTTGCTGTACTTTACATCCACGGGACTATGTTATAACTTCCCATTTGTATTTCTGTTTTTTTCCATTTGTATTTCTTAATCCCTTTACCTATTTCACTGTCCCGCTCCCCAGTGTTTTGTTTAGAGTCCACACATATAAGTGATATCATATATACACCACTATGTTCATTACAGCGTTGTTTACAATAGCCAAGGTGTAAAAGCAATCCATATGCCCATCAACAGACAAGTGGATAAAAACGTTGGGGTTCATGTATAGAATAGAATTGTATACTTGGCCCTAAAAAATAATGAAATCTTACCATTTTCGACAGCATGGATGGACCTAGAGATAGTTATGTTAAGTGAAATAAGCCAGACAGAGAAAGACAAATATCATTGTATCTTAAGGTTGGAGAATAATCTTCTTTGGCTTGATGCTTGGGCCAACTTGAATGACAGTGTCACCCGCATGGTCCTACATGGTGGCTCTGTCCTGTGGATTGTGGGGATGCCTTGCCCTTGAGGTACTGGGCAGTTGTATTCTGGCCCACTGAAACCAAGAAGATTGGGCCACTGAAGCCGAGAAGATTGCCCCACTTTCCGAAACCAAGGAGGAAATTGCCTTGCTCCCTTGGCCTGTGGGTTGGAGTAGCAAGCCTGATGATCTCTGAATCATCCTTGGGTCATTCTTCCCTTTTCTTGAAATATAACACATGTTAATTAAAGTCAGTAGCTCTATTGTCTCATGCTGCAGAACAGCAGAAGTCCAATAGCTTTATTCATTCTGTCCCATTTTCTCAGTTCCCATTAGTCCCAGCTGGCAATATATGTATTTTTTCTGGTTTCAGTGCATTCTTTCTTTTTATAAAAACAGCAACACCTTTATTGTTTAAAGAATTACATTTGTCTTCTTTTTCCTCCATTGACCTTTCCTCCGCTGTTCCCACCTCCCAGCACATGCCCTCACCCCCGTACTGTCTGTGTCCAAGGGTTATGCTTATATACATGCATAGAAATCCTTTGGTTGATCTTTTAGCACCTCCCTCCCACCTTCCCTCTGAGGTTGGT
>NW_006291484.1:6575-15287 GCF_000327345.1 Myotis davidii | reverse complement strand
TCAGGTTTCTTAGGATATATTCCTAGAAGTGGGATCACTGGGTCAAATGGCAATTCCATATTTAATTTTTTGAGGAAACTTCATACTGTTTTCCACAGTGGCTGCACCAGTCTGCTTTCCCACCAGCAGTGCACGAGGGTTCCTTTTTCTCCACATCCTCACCAACTGGCAATATTTTTGCTGGTATAATCTTATTTCAATTCCTTACTTCAGCTGAAATGGCTGATTAAATCCATTGGGAATTTTTTTTTACATTTTTTTTCTTTCTTTATTAAGGTATTACATATGTGTCCTTATCCCCCCATTACCCCCTTCCTCCCGCTCATGCCCTCAAACCCTGGTGTCTGAGTCCATTGATTATGCTTATATGCATGCATACAAGTCCTTTGGTTGATCTATCAGGGAATTTATTTATGAAATAAATGTCTAGCTACATCCTTGATGTTCTCTCCAGAACATGCTTTCTCATCTTTTACAATATAGACAGGGTAAGAATTTTCCAGATCTTCAAGTTCTGGTACTTTTTTGTATAACACTTTTTTCAATTTATCTCTTTCATCTTGCATTTTACTATAAGCAACAAGGATAAACCAGGTTGTATCTTTAACGCTTTGTTTAGAAATCTGCTCTGCTAAATATCCAAGCTTTTCACTCACAAATTTTACTTCCCCCAAATATTAGAACACAATTCAGCAAATTCTTTGCCGTTCTTTTTTAAAAATATATTTTTATTGATTTTAGAGAGGAAGGGAGAGGGAGAGAGATATAGAAACATCAATGATGAGAGAGAATCATTGATCTGCTGCCTCCTGCATGCCCCACACTAGGGATTGAGCTCACAATGTGGGCAGGTGCCCTGATCAAGAATCTGTGACCTCCTGATTCATAGGTCGACACTCAACCACTGAGCCACATGGCTGGGTTCTTTCCCATTCTTAAACAAGAATAGCCTTTCTATCCTGGACAGGTGGCTTAGCGTCCTCCCATACACCAAAAGATTGTGGGTTCAATTCTCAGTCAGGGCACATACCTAGTTCGTGGCTTGATCGTCTGTACAGGAGGCAACTGGCCGATGTTTCTCTCTCTCTCCTCTTTCTCCTCCTCCTCCTCCTCCTCCTCCTCTTCCTCCTCTCTTTCTAAATCAATAAAAATATATCCTCAGGTGAGGATTTAAAAAATAAATAAGAATAGCCTTTCCTCCAGTTTCCAATAACATTTTTAAATTTCATCTGAGATTTCACCAGAAGCATCTTTAATGTTTGTATTTCTACCAACATTCCATTTAGTTGTAATATATGTGCTCTCCAAGATGACAGAAGCTTTCTCTACAGCTCTCTTCTTTCAAAGGCCTCAGCAGAATAATCTTTTACATCCATATTTCTACCAACAGCCCTTTCAAGGCAACCTAGGCTTTTTCTAGCATGCACCTCAAAACTCTTCTAGCCTCTACCCATCATCCAGTGTTAAAGCCACTTTCATATTATTATAGTAGCCACCACGTTTGTAGCTAAGTTTGTAGTAGTCTACTTAGCCTTCCATAATAAAATATTACAGACTGGTGGCTTAAACAACAGAAAATTTCTTTCTCACAGTTATGGAAGCTAGAGGTCCAGGGTACTAGAAGAGTTGGTTTGTGGTGAGACTTCTCTTCCTCATTTATACACAGGCACCTTCTTGCTGTGTCTTCACATAGCCTCTTTTCTGTGGGCATGTTGTGAGAGAGAGAAAGAGAGAGAGAGAGGGGTGGGGGAGGGAGGGAGAGAATGATTTCTGCTGATTTCTTTCTCTTCTTATAAGACTTATAAGACCCAGGTCCTATTGGGTTAATGCCCCTATGACCTCATTTAACCTTAGTTTCCTCTTAAAGACTCTAGCTCCATAATCATATTGAGAGTTATAGCTTTCACATATGAATTTTGAAGGAACACCATTAAGTCCATAACAAGCATCTATATAATTTATTTGAAATATTTGTGCATGTGAGATTTGTCTCTTCTGCCCTTGGGTTTGGTTCCAGGGCACTGAAATATAGTGAATATTGCAATAAAGTGAATCATACAGTTTTTTGGTTTCTCCATGCCCATTGAAGTTATGTTTACACTATACTTTAGTCTATTAAGTATGCAATAGAATCCTATCTAATAAAAGACAAAAAGGGTAATTAACCATACCTCCGCTATGCTTCCCATTGGCTAATCAGGGAGATATGCAAATTTACTGCCAACAAAGATGGTGGCCAGCATCCACGCACCTGAAGCGAGTAGGAGGTTTGCTTGCTCCAGTGATGGAGGAAGCCAAGGTTCCCTGCCTGCCGCAGCCCAGCTCTGAGCCCAAAAGCAACAGAGTTTCAATTATAGAAGCTAAACAAACCCCAGATAACTCCTTTCAGGTGGCTGGGGCCTCAGAGCTGGGAGGGCCAGTGATGACAACAATGTTTCAATTAAAGAAGGTAAATAAATCCCAGAATAAAAAGAAAAAAAAAAAGGAGAGGCGGGAAGCTTCAGTCGCCCGCCAGCCTGAAAATGGTCCTCAGCCCATCACCCAGACTGGCCAGGCACCCCAGTGGAGACCCCCACCCTAAAGGGGGTGTGGCCAGCCTGAAAACAGCCATCAGCCCCACACCCAGGCTGGCCAGGCACCCAAGCGGGACCCCCACCCTGATCCAGGACCCCCTTCAGGGCAAACCAGCTGGCCCCCACCTGTGCACCAGGCCTCTAGTTATATATATATAAAAGGTATATACCTTCATTAAAAAGAGTTTATTGCTGAAACATTTTTTGCTGTTATCTGAGTCTTCAGTGAGTCATACTCTTTTTTTTTAAAAAAATATATATTTTATTGATTTTTTACAGGGAGGAAGGGAGAGGGATAGAGAGTTAGAAACATCAATGAAAGAGAAACATCAATCAGCTGCCTCCTGCACACTCCCTACTGGTACATGTCCTTGTACATGTCCTTGACCAGAATCAAACCCGGGACCCTTCAGTCCGCAGGCCAACGCTCTATCCACTGAGCCACACCAGATACGGCAAGTCATACTGTTTTTGCTGGTCTTATAGCTCCTGACTGATCAAGGTCATGGTGACTGAAGGTTGGGGTGGCTGTGGCAATTTCTTAAAATAGGACAAGAATGGCCCTAGCCAATTTGGCTCAGTGCATAGAGCATTGGCCTGCAGATGGAAGGGTCCCAGGTTTGATTCCCTTCAAGGGCAGGTACCTCAGCTGCAGGCTCCTGCCTGGCCGGAGCACTGCTCAGGGTGCAGGAGGCAACCAATCGATGTGTTTTTTTGACATCGATATTTCTCTCTGTCTTTCCCTCTCTCTTCCATTCTCTCTAAAAATCAATGGAAGAATATCATCGGGTGAGGATTTAAAAGAAGAAAAAATGACAGGAATTAAGTTTACCACATCTATCAACTCTTTCTTTCACAAATAATTTCTTTTAAAAAAAAATATATATTTTATTGATTTTTTACAGAGAGGAAGTGACAGAGGTAGAGAGTTAGAAACATCTATGAGAGAGAAATATCGATTAGCTGCCTCCTGCACATCTCCTACTGGGGATGTGCCAGCAATCCAGGTACATGCCCTTGACCGGAATCGAACCTGGGACCTTTCAGTCCGCAGGCCGACGCTCTATCCACTGAGCCAAACTGGTTTCGGCCACAAATAATTTCTATGTAGCATGTGTTTGATAACATTTTACTCACAATAGAACTTCTTTCTATATTGGAGTCAATTCTCTCAAACCCTGCCATAGCTTTATCAACTAAATTCAATAATATTCTAAATCCTTTGTTTTCATTTCAACAATCTTCACAACATCTTTATAGGAGGTAGATTCCATCTCAAGAAACCACTTGCTTTGCTCAATCATAAGAAGCAATTCCTCTTCTAATTCTAGTTCTCTTGCTACTTCCACATCTGCAGCTACTAAAGTCTCTACTAAAGTCTGAGTCCCTCCAAGTCATTCATGAGGGTTGGAATGATACAGTCAGCCAGGCTTCCTATGGTTCTGGATGAAGTCCGTATTGTTTCTCTGAGGTATTAATCAATTGTTGTGAGCGGCATTAATTTCCTGGTGTTTATCTCTGCCGCCATCTTAGTTTCTCTAGATTCCATCTTAAGAAACCACTTTTTCTGCTCATCTATGAGAAGCAACTCCTCATCCATTAAAGGTTTGTCACAAGATTGCAACAATTGAGTCACATCATCGAAATTGAGTTCCACTTCTAATTTTGGTTCTCTTGCTATTTTCACCACATCCACAGCTACCTCCTTCACTGAAGTCTTGAACCCCTCAAAGTCATCAATGTGGGTTGGAATCAACTTCTTCAAAATTCCTGGCAGTGTTGATAATTTGATCTCTTCTCATGAATCATGAATGTTCTTATAGCATATGGCATATAGAATGGTGAATCCTTTTCAGAAGGTTTTCAATTACTTTGCTCAAATCCATTGCTTATTATTACCCCAACTGCCCTCCCCTGCAGCCCTGGTCCCCTAAACTGTCCTCCTCTGCTGGCCTAGTCTCCCCTAACTGCCCTCTCCTGCTGGTCTGATCGCCCACAACTGCCCTCCCCTGCTGGCCATCTTGTGGTGGCCATTTTGTGACAACATAGGGGTGGCCATCTTGTGATGACATGGGTGTCGCCATCTTGTGACCACATGGGGGCGGCCATCTTGTGCAAGGGCATGATGATCAATTTGCATATTATCTCTTTATTATATAGGATTATTATATTTTTAATCTTTATTGTTGAAAGTATTACACATATTCCTTTTTCCCCCCATTGACCTCTTCTAGCCCACCCCTGCTGCCTGCCCCAGGCCTTTACCACATTATTGTCTGTGTCCATGGGTTATGCATATTTGCATATAAATATATATATGCAAAACTTTTGGGTTAATCTCTTCCCACCCACCCCTGCCTTCCCTCTGACAATCTGTTCCATGCTTCTATGCCTCTTGATCTACTTTGTTCATCAGCTTATTTTGTTCCTTAGATGCCACATATGAGTGAGATTATGTGATATTTATCTTTCTCTGGCTGGCTTATCTCACTTAGCATAATGCTCTCCAGGTCCCTCCATGCTGTCTCAAAGCATAAGCGATTCTTCTTTTTGAACAGTAATGTTTTCAAGAAAATCTTTTTTTCTGGGCAGTAGGTCCCAACAGTGGGCTTAGAATAATCAGTAAACCACATCGTAAGCAAATGTACTGTGTTATCCAGGCTTTGTTGTTTCATTTATAGGGCACAGGCAAAGTATATGCAGCATAATTCTTAAGGGCTCTAGAATTTTCAGAATGGTGAATGAGCATTGGCTTAACTTAAAGTCACCAACTACATTAGCCCCTAACAAGAGATTCAGTCTGTTCTTTGATGCTTTGAACCCAGACATTGACTTCTCTGTAGCTATATAAGTCTTAGATGGCATCTTCTTCTGCTACAAGGCTGTTTCATCTACATTGAAAAATCCGTTGTTTAGTGTAGCCACTTTTATTAACTATCTTAGTTATATCTCCTGGATCATTTGCTGAAGCATCTATATCAGCACTTGGTGCTTCACCTTGCACTTTTATGTTATGGAGATGGCTTCTTTTCTTGAATTTTATATACCAACCTCTGCTAGATTTAACTTTTAAAATATGTTTTTTTAAGTTGATATTTTAGAGAGAGAGGAAGAGAGGGGGAAGGAGGGAGAGAGAGAGAGAGAGAGAGAGAGAGAGAGAGAGAGAGAAATATTGATGAGAGAGAAACATTGATCACCTGTCTCCTGCACACAACTCCAACCTTTTATTTGATCTGGGGTAGCCCTAGGGTAAGGAGGTTTGTCTGGGGTAGCCCTAGGGTAAAGTGGTTTGAATGACACATGGATTAGCTCATCAGTAGACAATTTCCAGAAATAGGCAAAATATATGATCAACAATAATCAACAAGAATCTACACAAGAATCTAAGGAACTCAGTGAACTAAGGTGGGGATGATGCTTCAGCTACCATTATCTAGATTAACTGGATGGTGTCTAAATTAACTGGGTGGTGCACAGTCCTGACCTTTTCTAGGACTTTCAAAGGTTACTAGCTTTTGGGGGTCTCTGTCTATACTCAGCTAGTGAAGACAGTAAATGGTTTCCTGCAGGGGTCGTGACCCACAGGTTGAGAGCCGCTGCAGTTTAAACAATAAAGAATTAAAAAAAAAAAAAGGATGGCCCAAACCAGTTTGGCTGAATGGATAGAGCATCAGCCTGTGGACCTAAGTCCCAGGTTCATTTCAGGTCAAGGGCATGTACCTTGGTTGCGGGCACATCCCCAGTAGGGGGTGTGCAGGAGACAGCTGATCGATGTTTCTTTCTACCCCTCTCCCTTTCTCTCTGTAAAAAAATCAATAGAATATATTTTAAAAAAAGAATGCAAGATTTCTCCTAGGAATTTTGGGGTGTATTTCTCTATTATCAGAAATCTAATTGCTACTTAAAATTTTACGGTTTGGACAGCATTTCACTCTGTTTCACTATCACCCTGACATCCTCCTTTTTAGTCTCCTCAGTTTCCCAGGGATTCTACTTCTCAGCATCCTAATCAGTGTTCAGACCCTAATCTGTGACAGTTTTCACACTCCTGGCTTTGCAAAATAGCATGCTAAGTTCTCCAATTTATTATTCTGCTCCCACACCTTGTCTGTTAGCCCCGAAGATAACAGAGTAGTGGACATCTGTATGACTTTCTCTAACTTTAGCTTGTCTTTAAAACACACACACACACACACATTATTGCTTTTCAGAGAGGAAGGGAGAGTGAGTGAGAGATAGAAACAAAAATGACGAGAGAGAAGCATTGTTTGATTGCTTCCTGCACACCCCACACTGGGGATTGAGCCAGAAACCTTGGCATGCGCCCTGACTGGGAATCAAACCGTGACCTCCTGGTTCATAGATGGATGCTCAACCACCGAGCCATGCTGGCCGGGCTAACTTTAGCTTTTCTTCTAACTTTCTAGCTCCAGCTTCAGACTCTAGCTGGACATTGGTGGCCAGCCCAGCTGCCCACAGTAGAGGCCAGCCCATGGTGGCGGCCATTTGTTTCCCTTCTTTGCAATCAAACCAGCTGGTATTTGTTTCCCCTCTTTCCCCTCAAACAAGCACATCAAACCAGCTGGCATTTTCAGAGTGTCCTCGTACTCATGTGGCTGTCCATTAGCATCCGATATGGGGGCTACCTCTCCCCACATAGAGGTCAATGTCAGACTTGGAATTCCCCCCATGGAAGTCTCTTTCCTAAGGCTTTCCTAAGGCCTATTTCTTCAGTCTTCTGACTGGCTTGCCAATTGTTAGTTGTGAACTGACCCCCCTACATGGAGGGCAAGGAAAGTTCTAAGAAAAAGGCAGAGCACTCCAAATGATAGGTGGTACTTTTTTTTTTCCTTCTGTTTTCAAATTACTGGTTTCTCTGGGCTCTGGACATTCTGCTGTTTAGCCCATCCACTGAGCTTTTCATTTTGCTTATTACAGTTTTCAATTATAAATGTCCATTTGTTTCTGTTTTATATCTTTAAGTTCTTTGCTGAGATTTTCTATTTCTTTGCTGAGGCCTTCTATTTTATCCTTGGTTCAAATATGTTTGTACTTTCTTGTTATAGCATCTTTGTCATTGTTTCTTTAAAATCTTGGTCAGTTAATTCTAATATTTCTGTTTTCTTGGTATTGGCATGCATTTATTAGTTTTTGAAATTAATTATGAGAACTTTGCAGTTCTTACATTTTTCCATTGAAATCTGCCCTTGGAATCTGGACATTTTTGTATTAGGTTCTGAGCATCTAAATTTTATTTCAACCTTCTGTTTTAGCTGGCTTTTCCTGACACCACTCTGGAAGGAATAAGGAAGCCCTGCTTTGTACTGCCTGATGTAGATAGACTTGACCTTGATATCTAGTGGGTGGGGCTCCTTGTTACCTCTGGACAAAGATGGGAGTTCCAGTTTCCAAGTGGTTCCTTGATTTTTTTCCCAGAGTTATTGAGATATTATTGACATGTAAGTTTAAGGACTACAGTGTGATGAGTTGATACAGGTACATTTCAAAGTGATCACCACAATAAGGTTAATTACCTCCATCCCCTCACATAGTTACCTTTTATGTGTGATAGTAAATTTTAAAATATACTCTATTAACAACTTTAAATTATTTAATACAGTCAAAAAAGTAAATTATGTAATACAATCTTATTAATTATAGTGACTAAACTGTACATTAGATTCCCAGAACTTATTCATCTTAGAGCTGAAAGTTTATACCTTTTGACCAACATCTCCCCATCTCCCACCCCCCATCTCTGGCAACAACTATTATACTCACTGTTTCTATGAGTCTAGATTTATTTATTTTTATTTATTTAATTTAAAAATAATTTTATTTTTCAATTACAGTTTACATTCAATATCACTTTGTATTAGTTTCAGGTGTACAGCATAGTGGTTAGTCAATCATATACTTTATAAAGTGATCCCCCAATATTTCAATTACCCGCTAGGCACCATACACAGTTATCCTATCTAATAATAGACAAACATGGTAATTAACCATACCTCCGCTATGCTCCCCATTGGCTAATCAGCAAGATATGCAAATTAACCACCAACAAAGATGGCGGCCGACAGCCACACAGTTGAAAGGAACATGAGGCTTGCTTGCTCCAGTGACGGAGGGAGCCAAG
>NW_006291484.1:2251-5867 GCF_000327345.1 Myotis davidii | reverse complement strand
GTGACAGGGGGTGAGGCCACAACCTCCCTATCTGCCCTGCTCTGTTCGTGACAGGGAAGGCGCAACAACCCCCTGATTGGCCCTGCTCTGTGGGTGACAGGGTGGAGCAGTAACCTCCCCATCGGCCCTGCCCTGAGTGTGACAGGGGGCGGCACCCCAACCCCCCAATCGGCCCTACCCTGAGCGTGACTGGGGGTGGCATCACAACCTCCCGATCCGCCCTGCTCTGTGCATGACAGGGGGCAGCACCCCAACTCCCCAATCGGCCCTGCTCTGAGCCCAACTAGGGACTGCACCTAGGGTTTGGGCCTGCCCTCTGCCACCCGGGAGCAGGCCTAAGCCAGCAGGTCGTTATCTCCCGAGAGGTCCCAGACTGCTAAAGGGCACAGGCTGGGCTGAGGGACACTCCCCTCCTCCCCCCAGTGCACAAATTTTTGTGCACCGGGCCTCTAGTTACAATATAATTGATCATATTCCTTATGCTGTACTTTACATCCACAAGATAATTTTATAACTTCCCATTTATAATACTTAATCCCTTCATCCTTTACACTAGGCCCCCGAATCCCCTTCCCTTCTGGTAACTACCAGTCTGTTCTCTGTATCTCTGAGTATGTTTCTATTTTTTATTGTATGTTTCTATTTTTTATTGTATGTTTCTATTTTTTATTGTATGTTTCTATTTTTTTATTATTTTGTTTTTTAGATTCCACATGTAAGTGAAATCATATGGTATTTGTCTTTCCAAGTCTGACTTGGTTTTCAGGGGAACTTGTGGTTCCCCTTGATCCTCAATTGTAATATACATTTTGTAAATTACTTTTCTTATATTGCACCTACATGGTCTTCGGTCAATACAGAGAGAGATTGGAGCTGCTGTCCAAAGAACTGGAAGCCATTCAGTTTGAACTGCTACTTTATTTCTACTGACACCAAAACTTGGACAGAGAGTAAAAACAGCTGCTCAGCAATGAATTCGCACCTGCTGGTTATCAACACCAAGGAAGAGCAGGTATGTTCTAATAGATAATGAGGTAAGCAATCCTGCCTGGGTTTTGTACACCTATCTTGGCTAAGGAGGATGCTTTCATTGTTTTAGCATATTGGTGCTGTGGCAAAAGGCTTTCAATGAAATAGGAAAGGCTACTTAAGCGTCTACATTTCACACCTTCTTCCTGCTTCCATAAAACTAAACTCCCCCAAAATAAATGAAGACATTTAAAATATAATATGTGGGAGTTGAGTGGAGAGATGAAAGTATTTCAGCCTGAAATATCAGTTTATTATTTTAACATGAAAATGTTTTATAAATTACTTATTTGTTTTAATATATATTTTTTATTGATTTCAGAGAAAGGAAGTGGGAGGGAAAGAGACATAGAAATACCAATGAAGAGAGAGAATCACTGATCGGCTGCCTCCTATATGTCCCACACTGGGGATTGAGCCTGCAAATTGGGCATGTGCCCCAACTGGGACTCGAACCTTGACCTCCTAGTTACTAGGTTGATGCTCAACCACTAAGCCACATCAGCTGGCCTATATATTATTAACTAATAGAGAAGTGATATTAAGTAAAATAGTGGAATAAAATATGTAAAAGAATCTCCGAGGTTATGAAAAGAAAAGGATTCAATATGCAAAAAGTTTACTCATGCATAAGTTTGAAGAATAGCCTCTCTTAGTGAATAAGAGAGTGGGAGTGAGTCTAAGATGAGAATTCATTATGATTATGGATAGAAATCACTTCCATATGTATTGAACATTGCTATGCTCTGAATGTGTGTGTCCTCTCCAAATTTACATGTTAAAACTCTAACTCCCAAAGACGATGGTATTAGGAATTGGGGGTTTGGGGAGGTCCTTAGGTCATTAGGGTGGAGCCCTCATAAATCAGGTTAGTGTTCTTATAAAAGACTCCAAACAGCTTTTCCACCTTCCATCATGTGAGGACATAGCCAGAAGGAGTCAGCTATGACCCAGAAAGAGGGATTTGCCCAATCATGCTCCTACCCTGACCGGGGATTCCAGCCTCCAGATCTGTGAGAAGTATTTGTGTTGTTTATAAGCTACCCAGTCTGTGGTCTTTCATTGTAGCAGCCTGAATAGATGCAGACAAACAGTAGGCTCACAGGATGTCCATGACCCTGTACTGCACAGTCAGAGAAGGCCTGGCCTCCTGGGCAGGACCTCCTGGCTCTTCCTGGCTCCTCTCTTTCTCTTCTCTCTCCCTGAGGCCATAAGGAACTCAGTTCAACCAGAGTACTCCAAAGTCCATAACTCCTTCCTTTTTATTTCCTCAGGATTTTATCATTCAGAACCTGCATAACAGGAAAGAGTATTATGTGGGTCTGTCAGACCCAGAGGGGAATGGAGACTGGCAATGGGTTGATCAGACACCGTACAATGCAAGTGCCACGTGAGTATAGAATTTGATCAAGGAATCCTGAGTCCTGGATCATCAGGTGTTTTAGAGTGTCCGAAGTATAGGGTTTGAAAATAAAATAGCTCAGGCTTCTTGTAACGCTTGGCACTAAGTTAAATAATTTTATTTATTATCCCATCGAATCAACACAAGAACCCTATGGAGCACAGATTATTATTTTTTCATTGTAGAGCTGAGGAAACTGAGTTTAGATAGCTCAGCATGTGTTATCTGGCACTGGTGATAATGGTCCTTAAACCCAGGTCTATTTGATACCAAAGTTTGTATGTTTTATTTTTAAGTCCCCTCACCCCCTTAAATATGTTTCAATTGATTTCTGAGAAAGGAAAGGAGAGGGACAGAGGGACAGAAACATAAATGATGAGAGTGAATCATCTATTGGTTGCCTCCTGCATGTCCCCAATGGCAATTGAGCCCACAACCCAGGCATGTGCCCTGACTGGGAATTGAACTGTGACCCTGGTTCATGGGTCGATGCTCAACCACTGAGCCACACCAGTTGGGCCAAATTCTGTGTGTTTGATCACACATTTGTATCTCTAAATAAACACATAGTCATGTTAATTGAAATCATAACCAACTGTTAATACAGTAGGTCACATGGAGCACATACACAGCAGTAATGAAGTGAAACAGTAAAAAAAATTTAAAAGAAAGATAACAATTCCTGACCTTTCCTTGTGGTAAATAATAAAAAACATAAAGCACATATGTACATACGTCAAAATGATGGAACCTTTTTTTTTTTATAAATAAATGGGAAATGGCTGCGTAACCACGAAGCGATGTACATCGAGTCCGCTGTAACCCAAGGACTGTCTGTATTTATTATCTCTCATAAAGCAAATGAACTAAATTCTGATAGTTTTACAATATCTCATATTTGTGTAGGTCCTTTAAAACTCTTAAGCACTTTAGTACATTACTATTTTTTAAAATTTATTTTTATATTTTTGTTAATACTCACCCAAGGATATTTTTCCATTATTTTTAGAGAGAGTGGAAAGGAGGGGGGGAGAGAGAGAGAGAGAGAGAGGAATATCAATGTGAGAGACACATCGATTGGTTGCCTCCCACACACACCCTGACCAGGGCTGGGACTCACGCCTGCCGTGGAGGTATGTGCCCTTGACCAGAATCTAACCCAGGATCCGTCAGTCCATGGGTCGA
>NW_006291484.1:1696-2100 GCF_000327345.1 Myotis davidii | reverse complement strand
GTGTTTAATGCAATAAGATGACACCATACTGGGGGGGGGCGGGGGGAGGGTAGGCATAGTTTTCAAGGGAAACACCAAAGACACAGATGGAGAAAAAAAACCTGCCTAATAAGTAGAAGAGAAATGATTGGGCACATCTGCTTTGACTTCTGTACAGTTTAACCCCAGCCTCCTACCTCACTGTCTCTAACCCTTCTCACTATTTGAAGTCACATCCGCATTTTTCCCCTTTCAGATTCTGGCATCCAGGCGAACCCAATAATCAGTGGGAGCGCTGTGTTATGCTGAATAATCCTTCACACAGATCGTGGGGCTGGAATGATGTTGAGTGTGAGAAACCTCACTGGTCAATTTGCAAGATGATGAAGATCCACTTATGAGTGGGTTTCTCTTTGAACATGCGG
>NW_006291484.1:0-1199 GCF_000327345.1 Myotis davidii | reverse complement strand
CCTGGCTTCATCCGGAAGGTCGTCCAGAAGGTCTTCCGGATTGTTGTTCCGCCATCTGGTTTAATTAGTAGATTAGCTCTTATGATATAGGATTGGCTGCTCAAAGGCAGAACAGTACCAACCATTCCATTCCATTTCTCTCAGACAGATTCATTATTTTCACTAAAAACGTATTACATAACATTTGGAATATGATGCACATCGATGGAAGATAAATTTCAGCTCTGGCCCAGTAGGCTCTTGTCTTTCTTAACATTCTCTGTTTGGACTTGAAGTGTCATTTAATATCAGAGTTCAGGCATAGGATAACCAGAGATTGAGCATTGGGTATTCAGAATTAGAGAATTAGAAGTCATTACTGGTGTAAAAACGGAGCCACTTTAAAACGGAGTCAGAGCTGCCACCACATTGAAACTGACTTGCAGGTCCTACTTCTCAAACCTTTGGAATATTAAAACTTGCAAAATAACCTTTGGATCGGGCCTAAAGCAGCACTGCATCTCAAACGATTCTTGGCAAAAAACAACAACAACAAAACAACAATAAAGAAAACTGATATAATGACTCCTGACTGAAAATTAAAGAAATTCTTCAGAATTAGCATCACTATGTTAGTCTGTCTGCACCTATAGTAATCCCTTGCTTTTATCCATATATTTGTTCCTATTACTTTCTCAAATATCCCTTGCCATCAACTCCTACTAAGAATACAAAGTTTCTTCCTGAATCAATCAGTGCTTCCAGAATAGCCTTTGGGTCCCAAATAAATGTTTTTTTGCTTCTCACTTTGACCTTTTATTTTTAGGTTAACACTGGTGAGTTGACATAGGTTTGTATTCATTAGGTTTTCTGATACTTTTTTCTTTAAGTTTTATAAATTCCATGTGTGGATTGCCACTCAAAATGACTCCTGGCATATTTGTGTCCCCCTTTTTACTAAAGTTCTTACACATTAGTTTCTTTCTAAAACATATAAAATATATAATATTTACAATAATGCCTGCAATTCATGCTTTATTATAGCAGTTATAATCATGATAAAGCTGATTTTCTCTATGACTACCCCCATGTGGCCTTTAATTATACCCGGATTTTCTTCATTTAACAGTGTAGTTAATAATATTTACCACTCATTGCTTGCCTATCTCGCAATTGAGTTATTTTTTAAAATTCTTTCTTGTTTAAAGTATTACGTATGT
>NW_006291483.1:30421-33843 GCF_000327345.1 Myotis davidii | reverse complement strand
GAGGAAAACTTATTTTTTCTTCTAGTCCCTTATTTAATCTTCGGATTTTTTTTCAAGGTATACACTGAATTAACAAAGTATTTCTTTAAAGAAAAAAAATAAATAGGATTTTAGTTTATATATTTTAAATATATAATAACAAAATTACTTTTTCTTAAAGATGCCCTGGAAAATTTCATCATTTTATAGAGCTTAGCACATTCTCCCCTTGCAATGTGCTCAGCCTTAAGGCTCAGCAACCCTGTCCTGCTGGTCTGGGTTTGTGCTGACAACTCTAGGCGACTGTCTTTTCCTATGAGTTGCTTCAAGTTCTGTCCAACAGTTCCAGGCCCTTGCGTATGCAGTGAGGAGCTGCTTGAGGTGACGAGAACCTGAGAGTTCAATGTTTCACTCTTAAGTCTGAAAAGATGGTGGGGCATGAAGGAAATGTCGGGAGATTGGACTTCAGAGTGAAGACTGGATTTTAAGAGAAAAGCTAGAACAGAAGATATGGATCTATAATGATTTGAAAATGGGAAGGTGGATGAAACTGCTGAAGAGAGGACAGAACAGACATGTGGAGAGGACGAAGGAGGAGGTTGAGTAAGACAAAGAATAAGACATTAAAGGAAATAAGTAAAATCAGCTACAAAAGCAGGGCTTGATCCATTTTCAGCTTTTGAAGGTTAGATGAGGACGAGAGAGAGAGAGAGAAAAAGAGAGAGAGAGAGAGAGACTTACAAAGTTATACTGTGAAACTGTTAGCTCTCTTTACGTAGAAAGAAAACTTATTTTTTCTTCTAGTCCCTTATGTAATCTTCGGATTTTTTTTTCAAGCTATACACTGAATTAACGAAGTATTTTTTAAAAGAAAACAAAATAAATAGGATTTTGCAGTTTATATATTTTAAATATATAACAAAATTACTTTTTCTTAAAGATGCCCTTGCAAATTTCATCATTTTATAGAGCTTAGCACATTCTCCCCTTGCAAGGTGTCCTGCTGGTCTGGGTTTGTGCTGACAACTCTAGGCGACTGCCTTTTCCTATGAGTTGCTTCAAGTTCTGTCCATCAACAGTGCCAGGCCCTTGCCTATACAGTGTGGAGCTCCTTGAGGTGACGAGAACCTGAGTTCAATGTTTCACTCTTAAGTCTGAAAAGATGGTGGGGCATGAAGGAAATGTCAGGAAATTGGAATTCAGAGTGAAGACTGGATTTTAAGAGAAAAACTAGAACAGAAGATATGGATCTATGAGAAACAGAATGACAGAATTACCCTAAAACCTCTTACCAGACTAATGGTTTATTTTCCACCTTGCTGCCAAGCAGAGACGACAGTGTTGGGTAATTCCCCCGTTCCGTCTCTCACTCTATCTTCCCGTTTCAGCAGCTGAGGAGGCACTCGGCTGGTTGCCGGTTCTGCATCCTGTTACCAGGATGGAGCTGGGTGTCTGCACCCCTCTTGGCTTTGCTGAGGCCCCCTTACCACGATGGGGGAAGGGTAGCTCCAGGAAGAGCAAGGAGAGAGAAAGTCATACTGACCACCAGGAGGGGGTTAGTGCAAACACTTTTCACTCCAATACCCTGTCCAGTCTGTTCTAGAGCAAACATATTAAGTGTCTAATGTAACTTATTAGCAGCGCATATTAAGCGTTTGATATAACTTATTACCAGAATGCATTATTGCATTCTGCTGCCCACCACACTGTGTGCATCATGTTCCCTGTTGCCATCCCTGCAGGTCCAACCAGAACTATCACACCTGGAGGCTTTAGGTAAAGATAGGCGATCGGTAGCACTGCTTTATGGAATAGCATCTGACCTTCTCCCCTGACAGGGCCTTCTCAGAGTCTGGGCATGGGAACCCCTGTTTTCTTCATTGTAAATGTTATTCTTCCTTCCTGCTTTTAAGTAACAACCATGTTTTCCTTCTCCTTCCACCACCCCTCCCATCGCCCTTTCTGGGACCACATATATGCCACAAACTGCAAATGAGCTTTTTACAATTGCTGTTGTTTTCAATTCCCATGTCATCTGCTATTGACATGGTTACTGTTTTTGAGTTATTGATCAAACTGATATCCTCATCTTCCCTCTCCTTTCTTCTAGATAGAAAACCACTTAACATTATGAAAATGTTAACTTCATATGGTCAACATTCAAATACTAAGACAATTATTTTATGTGTAAAGCTATTCATAACCCACTAATTTGCAATGGGACTTGAGGCTGCCTACAAAGAAACGTGAGTGAAGGAGGAAAAGATGCAAACTGATGTACAAAAAGAGTAGACGCGGGGGTGGGGGGGGCACAATTGTGGTACTGTAGAATTATCGCTCTAAATACAGTGCTTTCTTAAATAAAAGCCAATTAGGAAATTGGTGATCCAACAAGTCATGGACTGGACTCAGACGGCATGAAGGGACATTTTTAATGGTCATATTCTCTGCTGGGCACTGTGCTTGAGGCTTTCCACATGTTTCATTTCTCCCTCTCTGCAGATGACGAATGTGAGGTCAGCAGAGGTTAAGTGACTAAGGACATTCAAAACAGAATGACAGAATTACCCTAAAACCTCTTATCAGACTAATGGTTTATTTTCGACCAGACCGCGCTGCTTTTGCTGCCATGCATAGCCGACAGTCTTGGGTAATTCCCCGTTCTGTCTCTCACTCTATCTGCCCGTTTCAGCAGCTGAGGGGGCACTCGGCTGGGTGCCGGTTCTACATCCTGTTACAGGGATGGAGCTGGGTGTCTGCACCCCCTCTTGCCTTTGCTGAGGCCCCCTTACCACGATGGGGGAAGGGTAGCTCCAGGAAGAGCAAGGAGAGAGAAAGTCATTCTGACCACCAGGAGGGGGTTAGTGCAAACACTTTTCACTCCAACACCCTGCCCAATCTGTTCCAGAGCAAAGATATTAAGTGTCTAATATAACTTATTAGCAGCGCATATTAAGTGTTTGATATAACTTATTACCAGAATGCATTATTGCATTCTGCTGCCCACCACGCTGTGTGCATCACGTTCCCTGTTGCCATCCCTGCAGGTCCAACCAGACTATCACACCTGGAGGCTTCAGGTAAAGATAGGCGATCGGTAGCACTGCTTCAGGGAATAGCACCTGACCTTCTCCCCTGACAGGGTCTTCTCAGAGTCTGGGCACGGGAACCCCTGTTTTCTTCATTGTAAGTGTGATTCTTCCTTCCTGCTTTTAAGTAACAACCACGTTTTCCTTCTCCTCCCACCACCCCTCCCATCGCCCTTTCTGGGACCACATATATGCCTCAAACTGCAAATGAGCTTTTTACAATTGCTGTTGTTTTCAATTTCCATGTCATCTGCTATTGACATGGTTACTGTTTTTGAGTTATTGATTAAACTGATATCCGCATCTTCCCTCTCCTTTCTTCTAGGTAGAAAACCACTTATTTTAATGAAATGG
>NW_006291483.1:28978-29784 GCF_000327345.1 Myotis davidii | reverse complement strand
GTCCTGCCTCCCATTGCTGCCAGTCTACAGTCTGTATATCTCTCTGCCCGAAAGGAATGGAGTTAAAGATAATTGGAAGTTATGCATGACCAGCATATCAATAATCTAGTGCAAGTAATAAAATCAACATTTGACTAATGTTCAAATTACATGGAAGGGAACGAATTATGGCAATAATGGTTGGCGGCAATGTTACAATTGCCAGGACTATGCAAACATGAGAAGCGATTCATTTTGGATTCGCTCTCTTGGAAATACATGTTCATTGGCAGCCACGCTGATCTAGCCCTGTATGATTCAGTAACCCTAACCAGATCATTAATTCTCTTCTTTGCTCTCACTGTTTTGCAGATTCAGAAGCTACCTCTAAATGTTTAGAATACTCCCTTCTATATCCTGGCATTGAGAAGATAAAATTTAAGTGAAAACTAAAAGAAAAAAATCTTAGGGAATAATAAATCATAAGCAATCATTAATGCCTCTTACTTGAACCAGTTAATCTAACTTTGCTAACTTTAAATTACTGGACACTTAGCCAAAGAGAATGCAGTTTTGTTAGTGTGAACTACTAACTGGTAGAAATAACAATGATTTATTGTCTAATAAGGAAAAATTAGAAACAACCAAAATACTTTAGAATAGGGGCGAGTTTAAAATTGCAAGGAATCCATGCAATGGATTTTTATAAAACTACTCAGAACATTAGATTCCATGTACTACAGCGCACACATACAGAGGCTCGCAATCGACTATGGCAGCCAGTGTTGTGTGTTGTGAACCGAGGTGTTAGACTGCCTGGGGTTCAA
>NW_006291483.1:26351-28944 GCF_000327345.1 Myotis davidii | reverse complement strand
CCTTATAGCTTTTGATTTATATTTGCCTTTGGCATATAGTCTATAATGTGCCTTGTAGGGTGTTCAGTAAATACTGCATCTGCAAATGACTTTGCCTACTTTTTAATTTGAAAACTATAATAATTAATTCTAAGCTAGTATAAGTGTCCTAGTCTCAAGATTTTGTGTTCTGATTTTTTTTTTTTTTGTACAGTTTCCTATCCCTTCATTTTCATCTCTCCCTTACTGTTTCTTCTTTCTCAGAAAAAATCTCTTCTTGCTCCTTTTTGGTACTAACTTCTCTACATACACCTTGAATTTAATTCACTATCATTTCTTCTACATACTTATGTTAACAATTACTTTCTCGCCTTTCTCTTCCTCTTTAACTTGAAAATGTTGGTAATACATGAGGAAGTTACTTTTGTGAGACATGACCCTCTCATTCGGCACATATCCACAATCCTTGTTGCACAGATATAGGAATTATTATCTAATTAAAGTGGAACTATTTTGAAGACAACACCATCATTTTAGGTGATAGAACATACAATTTGTTTCAGAAAATCTAGACTTAATAATAGAGGAATATGCAAATTGTTCAGGATGTCCTCAAGCAACAACTGACCAGCAGGCTGCATGGGGTGACCAGGCTGGCAGGGGGCAGGGAGGGTGACTAAACGACCAAATAGCAGGTTGTGTGGGGTGACCAGGCCAGCAGTGGGGCAGTGAGGGGAGACCAGGCTGGTGGGTGGGGACGGGGGCCGTAGTTAAGAGTGACGAGGCCAGCAGGGTGGGCAGTAGTTAGGGGCTATCAGGCCAGCAGGCAAAGGCAGTTAGGGGTGATCAGGCAGGCAGGTGAGCAGTTAGGAGCCAGCAGTCCCAAATTGTGAGAGGGATGTCCTGGGATTGGGCCTAAACCAACAGTCGGACATCCCTTGAGGGGTCCCAGATTGGAGAGGGTGCAGGCTGGACTGAGGGCACCCCTCCCCAGTGGGCAGTAGTTAGGGGCTATCAGGCCAGCAGGCAAAGGCAGTTAGGGGTGATCAGGCAGGCAGGTGAGCAGTTAGGAGCCAGCAGTCCCAAATTGTGAGAGGGATGTCCTGGGATTGGGCCTAAACCAACAGTCGGACATCCCTTGAGGGGTCCCAGATTGGAGAGGGTGCAGGCTGGACTGAGGGCACCCCCACACACACACGAATTTCGTGTACTGGGCCTCTAGTATTCTAATAACTACATATGGTGTCAGATGGGCAAAAGCTTTATCAGGATGGTCACTTAGTAAGTTACAGAATGTCTGAGCACTGGGGCATACAGTTGAAACTCATATGATAATGTGTGTCAACTGAAATTGAAAAATATTAAATGCTTTTTAAAAAAGAAAGCATAATGGGCTTTGTCCCAACTCAAAATATTCTGGGAATATTCAAGTAATATCATTCTAGTGTAAAATTCACACTAAGTCTTGGGTTTGTCAAATGCAAAAAAAACCAACAAAACAAAACAACTGCCTAATAAACATTTTCCATACAAAAGCAAACCTTTCCTGGCAGCTTTTCTTTCTTCTAATCAAAATAATGGGGAAAGACCTGAAATGTGGTAGGGTGAAGGCTATAGGGTTAAATACTCTGACTTTACCACTTAATAGCCTTGTGTTTTGTTCCAGAGCAAGTTACTTAAACGTGCTATACACTCATTTTGATATTTAATATATTTATATAGTATATGATATTTAATATATGTAGAGTTCTTAGAAAATATCTGGCACATAGTCACAACCCAGTGGATGCCATACTTGTATTTTATTATAACTATAAATATTGATAACAATCTTATGTTGAGAAGTAGAAAGTTAGCTACCAGCCTTTTAATAAACTCACATCAAACATTAGAAAATAGTTTAAGTTCATATATCCAAATCACTGACAACATTTGATTTATATGAATATGAACAAGTTTACTTGGAATTTAGCTATCTTTTGCTCCTAATTTCTCAGTAGGTTCTCCTCACCTGAGACCTCAGCATCTTTTTCTTACTCCTCCACGCTCTTTAATTCCATTTAGTCATTCTCTTCTAATCTGAGTCATGAAAGTTCATTTCTCTTCCTTTTAAGGAGAAGACTATCACCTGGAACCTCAGCGATTTCTCTAAGTCAATCTCACTGACCAGGGTGATTGACATTCTTGCCCAAGCACCACCTCAACCTCCCTTCAGGCAGGAAAGTCCATGGCCAGGGAAGAATGTGGCTTTCAAATCACGTCCCCTTTTGTGAAGAAGTGTCTCCTACAGCCCTCACCCAGCTCTCAGTTTCCCATCCCTTGGACGGCCGTGGAGTCCTGCGTGTGGTGCCGGCCAATCACTGAATGAAGTCCACTTAGGAGTTTCCATTCGCTAAAGGTCCATTGCCCCATGTGCCCCCCATGTCAGCACAAATGAGGCGGTCCTGCCACAATGCAGCAGATGGAAATGGAAATCATATACCCAACACTGACTTCATTACAGCTAAATGATTTGCATATTAATAGATGGGAGTTCTTACAAAAGCTAAAGAGCCCAGCTGGTGTGGCTCAGTGATTGAGCATGGAGCCATGAACCAGGAGGTCAAGGGGAAGA
>NW_006291483.1:21320-25873 GCF_000327345.1 Myotis davidii | reverse complement strand
GAAAATGAGTGCGATTTAACCCATAAGCAGTGATGTAGCGGTTTTCAGAAAGATTCTTAAATATGTTTTAACATTTTACATGTAAATCGATGACAAATAAATTCTAGTTTCCGTTTCTATTCACTTCTTCTGGGACAGGCTCTATAAAGGGATGCTGTGTAATCGTATTGAGAAGATATTAGGCAACAAAAACAGTTTGTTAACCTCAGCTTTTTGTGGTTTGTGTCATTTGTACACAGCTTTTCAATGAGCCAGTTTGTCTTCTTGTCTACATCGGCGGTGCGAGAGCCATTTCAAGTTCAAAATTACTGCAAAAAATGCGATTTCACACATATACTTCTAAATAAAGTATCTTGGAAAACAGAATGAGTGTTTTTTTCATGTAGATAAATTAAGCCCTGAAATTAACCTGGGTGTTTTAAAAATTATTATTGTTTGTTCTCAAGATGAAATTAAGGAGTATGCCAAAAGAGAATGTATTAATTACACAAAAATGTGATTGTCCAGGAAAGGAAATTGGCAGGGGAATGAGAAGAATAAAATTAAAAGCCTTAATAATTTTGATTTTTTTTAAAAAAAAAACCCTGATGATTTGGCCACCGGTATTAATTTATTCTCCTTCCCAAAACCTCAGGCAAATGACAGAGAAATAAATTTTTTAAAAATCAACTTAAAAAGGCTTAGAATTGAAAGTGGAGGTGCGAGTGAAAGAGAGATGACAACAGCAAAGTTGATAAGCAGCCAACGGTATGTCAGGCACTGTTCTAACTCATCTAGCGTTTGTAACATCCCTATCATTATCTCCATTTGACAGATGAGGCAATGGAGGCACAGAGCCACTAAGCAACTTGCAAATCACCCCAATTTCAGTAGGTGGTAAAGCTATGATTAGAAACCTGGCAGTCTGGTTTCAGAGCCACACTCTCAATCGGGGTGCTACGTCCCATGAATTGTGGAGAGTAAGAAAGAGAGAAATGATGAGTGACGTAGCAGAGCTGAGAAAGGACTGCCCATGTGCCCACAGGGTGAATTCCACACTAGAAGTCAGGTAGTCACCACAGAAGAGTCCAAGCAGCCCAGTACATACTTGGAAGAGCTAAAAGCTTCAGAAGACAGGGGTGAGGTGCAGTCCTGAAAAGGGAAAAATTTATAAAATTCTGAAGTGGTTGCTCTCTCAGCCCCCACAGCTAGCAAATTACCTCTCCACTTCCTATCACCTCCCACCCCGAACACGGTATTTTAAGTCTTTTTTCCTTTGGAGAAAATAAACCTGGTACACTTTAGACTCTGCACAGAGCTATTACATGAACTTGACATACTTCACCAAGGAACACGTAACCCCCTCCCCCTGCCTGGGTTCCACAACACCAGCAAGCAATTAAATTATCCCGGCTCCTCCTCTAAAATCCCACTATGACAAATGGGGAACAAAAGATCAGTCGGGAATGAGAAGAATAAAATTAAAAGCCTTAATACTTTTGATTTTTTTTAAAAAAAACCTGACGATTTGGCCACCGGTATTAATCTCTTCTCTTTCCCAAAACTTCATGCAAATGACAGCAAAATAATTTTTAAAAAAATCAACTTATAAAGGCTTAGAATTGAAAGTGGAGGTGCGAGTGAAAGAGAGATGATGACAACAGCAAAGTTGACAAGCAGCCAGCGATATGTCAGGCACTGTTCTAACTCATCTAGTGTTTGTAACGTCCCTATCATTATCTCCATTTTACAGATGAGGCAATGGTGGCACAGAACCACTAAGCAACTTGCAAATCATCCCAATTTCAGTAAGTGGTAAAGCTACGATTAGAACCCTGGCAGCCTGGTTTCAGAGTCACACTCTCAATCGGGGTGCTATGTCCCATGAATTGTGGAGAGTAAGTAAGAGAGAAATGATGAGTGACAGCAGAGCTGAGAAAGGACTGCCCGTGTGCCCACAGGGTGAAGTCCACACTAGAAGTCAGGCCGTCACCACAGAAGAGTCCAAGCAGCCCAGTATATACTTGGAAGAACTAAAAGCTTCAGAAGACAGGGGTGAGGTGCAGTCCTGAAAAGGGAAAAATTCATAAAATTCTGAAGTGGTTGCTCTCTCAGCCCCCACAGCTAGCAAATTACCTGTCCACTTCCTATCACCTCCCACCCCGAACACGGTATTTTAAGTCTTTTTTTCTCTGGAGAAAATAAACCTGGTACACTTTAGACTCTGCACAGAGCTATTACATGAACTTGACATACTTCACCAAGGAACACGTAACCCCCTCCCCCTGCCTGGGTTCCACAACACCAGCAAGCAATTAAATTATCCCGGCTCCTCCTCTAAAATCCCACTATGACAAATGGGGAACAAAAGATCAGTCATTTGATCAAAACTGCAACATGACTGAGACCTGTAGCTATGACCTACAATAACAACCTAAGATAAAATACAGAAAATTAAAGAACAACAATAAAAACATTGGGATATGTGCTATGATTATAAGACAAAAACAGCATGCTGTAATAATCAACACAAATGTTACTGGAAATTAAAAGTAGGATAAATAAAATTTAAAACCCAATAGAACATATTAGATAGAGTGAAGAGAAAATCTACCCAGCCCCCAAATATGTCACTTTGGCATATTGATTATTTTGAATTAAAATTGCATGAGAGACAGCTAGTGCAAAAACACTCTGACCACCCCACTCTCCCATGTGAAAGTACCCTCCCTATGCCAATACTGAGTAGTAATACCTCTGACTCTAGAAAAAAATATTTATAAGTGTTGTACTTGTGACGTTCTTGGGGTCCAGCACAATGTGAAGTCTACAGATCACTGGAGGAGGATCCTGAAATAAAGAGCAAACTCCTTGGGCAAATACCCAAGATCACCAAAATTATCTCCACCCTTTTCTTTTCATTACTACTACCCTTTCCTAAAGCAGAATCCCTCGGGGTGAGGTGCAGTCCTGAAAAGGGAAAAATTCATAAAATTCTGAAGTGGTTGCTCTCTCAGCCCCCACAGCTAGCAAATTACCTGTCCACTTCCTATCACCTCCCACCCCGAACACGGTATTTTAAGTCTTTTTTTCTCTGGAGAAAATAAACCTGGTACACTTTAGACTCCGGACAGAGCTATTACATGAAGTTGACATACTTCACCAAGGAACATGTAACCCCTCCCCCTGCCTGGGTTCCAGAACACCAGCAGGCAATTAAATTACCCCGGCTCCTCCTCTAAAACCTCATTACGACAGACAAATGGGGAACAAAAGATCAGTTGGCATCCAACACTAATAAGTAGTTATCTGAATATGCATATGAATATATGTATATACATATGAGGTACACATATATGTATATATACATATATGCATAAAATATTATGTCAGTACTATTTAATAGTACTATTTAATACACCATTTCTCTATACAGCATATCTCCTCTTGTAGGCCTAAGATAAAATACAGAAAATTAAAGAACAACAACAACAACATTGGGATACGTGCTATGATTATAAGACAAAAACAGCGTGCTGTAATAATCAACCCAAATGTTACTGGAAATTAAAAGTACGATAAATAAAATTTAAACCCCAATAGAACATATTAGAGTGAAGAGAGAATCTACCCAGCCCCCAAATATGTCTCTTTGGCATACTGATTATTTTGAATTAAAACTGCATGAGAGACAGCTAGTGCAAAAACATTCTGACCGCCCCACTCTCCCATGTGAAAGTACTCTCCCTATTCCAATATTGAGTAGTAATACCTCTGACTCTAGAAAAAAAAATATTTATAAGTGTTGTACTTGTGACGTCTTGGGGTCCAGCACAATGTGAAGTCTACAGATCACTGGAGGAGGATCCTGAAATAAAGAGCAAACTCCTTGGGCAAATACGCAAGATCACCAAAATCATCTCCACCCTTTTCTCTTCGTTACTACTACCCTTTCCTAAAGCAGAATCCCTAGCTGTTCTGTTCTGTCTCCTCACATTTGAAGTCATTTTTCTATACATATTTTTTCCTCCATCCACAATGCCACCCCCAACCTGCACATCATTTCTGTTGAATTGACATTAAATTCTGCTTCATTTAAGAGGCCTTTTCCATTGTTTTAACACAAATGAAGAGTTATCTGTCTTCTGGAAAACAATTAGCTCTTGATCTCCCCTTATCTTCTGGCATCCAACACTAATAAGTAGTTATCTGAATATACATATGAATATATGTATATACATATGAGATATACATATATCCATAAAATACTATGTCAGTACTACTTAATAGTACTATTTAATACACCATCTCTCTATACGGCATATTTCCTCTTGTAGAAAATGTAAATTTTACTTAAACTGTTTCAAGGAGGTCTGTATAGTATCAGCAAGGGGGGTGGGGGGGGAGGCTTAAGAGTAAAAGATTTTGCTCCTAGCGTAGCATGAAAGGGGTTTAAATGTGAAAAATAATTCTCCATAAAAGCCTGAACTATAAGATAATGCTCTCAATAAAGAGATTATCATTAACAAAAACAGATAGGCCCTGCTAAGTATCTGAATTCATTATTTATAAGT
>NW_006291483.1:9933-21291 GCF_000327345.1 Myotis davidii | reverse complement strand
TTGTTGGAAAACTTAAATGATTTTTGTTGTTTGATATAGCTGCAGCTTAAATTTCAGGTCACGAGTGTTATTAATATTATATGGTTAGAAATAGTTTTCAGATCAATGAATCAATGCTACCTTAATATTCTCTCTTAATTTTCATACCACATTTAGTTTGTGAGTGGACTTCATAAAAGGAAGCGGCTTTGTGTTGCCAAGCTCATTATCCTGGGACTTTGTCCAGAGTTGAATTCCCTTTGTGAGCAAAGGGCAGAGAGAACACCTCCAGGACTATTGACCCAGGCCGATTTGATGGGCAAGCCCCATACATTAAAGTGAAAAGGAGGTGGCTTTATCTACAAGTACTTGAGCATTCGTTACTAAGAAGCAAAAGTGTAAAGTGATTTCATTACAGGGACAGCTACTTCCACCTTTAGTAGAAACGGTCTCTCTCTAGATGCATACACACGCATATACGCACACATGTGTGGTTTGGTAAGTCGTCTCTATTATTTATGGCCAGTCACACCAGTCAATACTCACACCTGCAAAGTGCTTCAACATTTCCAAAAGGCTCCCACAAATATTTTTATTAGCTGACTTGTAGAATCAGGACAACTTGGAACTAGTAATTAAGCCTGAGGCTTGAAAAGAATAGTATGCTCTGAGCTTCTTAACTCATTCACGGCAGGATAAATATTTGAGCCCAACTCTGTCCTCCCACACCCGTGTTGGCATGCTGACACCTCTAAACTACCATTGTGCACATTTTTTTCTGCCAAGCTTCTAGTTTCCACTTCATGTTAGCTCACACAGTTATATGGTACATACTGGGATGAAGAACGCAAGAAGAAGAATTATGAAGAATATATATTAAGACTAAAAAGGGCAAAAGATGGACCTAGAAGCCCACAGTTGATGGGGAAGATAGATACCAAGAAATTAAGAGTCATTTCTTCTATGATTTTCAGATAAGTAAATGTACAACATATTCATGTATCACTAAAGTCAGAAAAATTTAAAATTGCAGAACGTGGAAATGAAGCATAAGTAATTTCAAAGATTTGATGAATATTTTCTTATGGCAATTACTTACACAATGATGTAATTTTTGTTTTAAATGCAGCAATATTTACAAAGAGTAAGTGTATAATAAAAGATAGCACTTAGTATATCAAATTGATTTAGTTTAAGCTTTAAAGAAGTATAATAATATTCAAATTTCTGCAATGTGTAGCACTTATGCTATGACTGTCTACAAAATGAAAAGTGGAACAACGTAAGTGAGCATAATATGTACATTTATCCACTTCAACAGATCAACATTGGTTATTATCCATAAAAATATAAGCCCATTTCTGTATATTTAGCCTTCAAAACCTTACTCAAATGCCATTCTTTCTTTGGGGCCTTTATACATTTACTAAACAGAAATTATCTCCACTCTCCCAAGCTCTCATTTACTTAAACAAAAGTTTTATATTTTTCCGTATAAATAAAAACTACATAAATATGCTTTTACTTTTACACACATACAAGGCTTTACTCCAATTCTATTTTATAACCTTACTAGAGGCCTGATGCAAGAAATTCATGCATGAGTAGGCCTTCCTTCCCCCAGCTGTCGGGACCAGCTTCTCTCTGGCACCTGGGACCTGGGCTTCCCTCTCAGCCCCGGCTTCATCCGGAAGGTCGTCCGGAAGGTCGTCCAGTCTAATTAACATATTATGCTTTTATTATTATAGATTTGTCAATAAACTTTTTATCTTATAAATATTAATGATTTATTGCTCACAATTAAGTTTTATTTTATTCTGATTATAGTAAAATATTTATTGAAAAATATCAGGGAAAAACAGCAAGTTAAAAGTAAAAATGGTAGAAATCATCTTGTACGTCTCTTTCCTTCTAGTTTCTCTATAAACACATCAGTGTTGTCCTATAAAGATACTTTTCACCCTATTTTAAATTAAGAAATGTGGCCCAGCCAGTGTGGCTCAGTAGTTGAGTATCAATCTATGAACCAGGAGGACACTGTTCAATTCCAACTCAGAGCAAGTGCCCGCATTGCCAGTTCTATCCCCTGTGGGGGGCATGCAGGAAGCAGTTCATTGATGATTCTCCCATCACTGATGTTTCTATCTCTCTCCCCCTCTCCCTTCTGCTCTGAAATCAATAAAAACATATTTTTTAAAAATGTGCCTGCTCCTTTTTCCATGTCATAAGTATTATTCTAAAGTATCTGTTTTGATAGTTCTATAGAAATTTACTATTTGAAAAATAGATATTCATATCCGACACAATTAAATATTTGGGCTGATTATCATTTTCACCGCTATTAAAACAGGCTATGAGAAACATCTTTTGTTTAAATCTTTTTAGACATCCTAATTATTGTCTTACATTAAATCACTAGATACAGAATTGCTGTGTCAAAGGAGGGATTAACATATTTGATAAATAGACTAAAACTCATTGCATGTTCCTTGTATCTTTTTATAGCACTTGCCCTATTTGTCTTGATCAGCTTACCTTCTCTATTAATCTTTGAAACTATGTGAATTGCAATGACATGCATGTAGACCTATGTAAGTCTTGCAAAGTATAAAAAATGATTTTTAAAAAGTTGTATAACTACCTTTCATTTCCTAAACCTATAGCCTATTACTCTCTTCAGCCCATGAAGTTTCATATTAATGTCCCTAGTGATACATACATTCTGACAACAGATTCCTGAAGGAACAAACTCAAGAAGGATCAGAATCTGTGCAGCAAAGGATATATGTGGCCATTACTTCTGATCTCTTATAATTTGAAAACCATAAATCAAAGAGTCTTTTGAGTTATGGAATTATCTGTCTGCTCTAATTGTGTAACTCTGATGAAGTTTTAGGTCCTCAAGAGAAACAGCCCTCAGTGCCTGCTGTTAAAAAGACTGTGAGCCCGGCCTGTGTGGCTCAGTGGTTGAGTGTCAACCCATGAACCAGGTTCACTGGTTCAATTCCTGGTCAGGGCATGTGCTCAGGTTTGGGGCTCGATCCCCAGTGTGTAGCATGCCGGAGGCAGCTGATAGATGTTTCTCTTTCATTGATGTTTGTATCTCTCTATCCCTTCCCTTCCCCTCTCTCTCAAATCAATAAAAACATTTTTTAAGGAGGTTGGGGGTTAATGAGAAATGAGCACACATTTGTAATACCTTAACCAATAAAGAATTTTTTTTTTTTAAAAAAAGGCTATGAAACAATCTATAATTTCAAAATGCTAATGACACTGGGTTCCTGTAGGGAGCAGCATTAAGCCTCCGACTGACCTGTTGGCAAAACCACAAACAAGTCCCAGCTTAGAGGGCACAGCCCCCTTAGCATAATTAAGCTTAACCTTATGACGCTCCCTAGATCTTATCTGGTAGCTAATGGGCTGGGGGAGGTGCAGCAAGTGCTGCCAAAGCAAGTGAAACTCACTATAGTGACCACTACCTTGTTTACCTCTGACTATAAAATAAAGGCTCAGCTTGCTGTCTGGATCTCTCTGAGGCCTCAGCCAGGCACAGGAGATCCACCTACCCTAGACCCAGCTTATTCTCTCCGTCTGTCTTTTCTACATTCTTTGCCACCCCCGCCCGCCTCCTGAGGCCCACCTAACCCTTGGCTGAGCTGGTCCAGCACAGGTTCCCACTCTGGTCCCTTCTATAAATAGCCTTCCCTCCTTATCCCCAAATAACTGTGTGATGTTTTATCTTTCACTCTACTTGTAGTGCAGGCATAGGAAACTCAGTCATAGTTACCTGTTCTCACTTAAAGTCAAAAGCAGAAAGAAGAGAATACGCGTTGACTTTAAAGCACCATAGAATTGAAAGAAACCTACAATCTTTTAAAACATGCAGAAGCCCGATATTTTGAAAGGCTGGAAGGCTGGATGGAGATACTTTATGAACTCTGTGGGTAAGGGTTCTCTCAGCACCTGCTGTGTCTGCGAGAACTGAACTCACCTGGAGCTGAAGCCCATCACGTCCCTCGATGCTGGTGCCAACATGCTGTCAGCCAGACACCCCCAACTGGAGTATGGCAGGCCAGGGACTTCTGGCTTTTTATTCTCCCTGGAACAGAATACAGCGTCAGGGTTTTTTTTCATGTTCCTTCAAGCACAATAAGATATTCATTATGTTATCTTTCCCTGTCACATTAGACACTCATTTATCAGAATGCTCAACACAAAGGAAAGAAGCGTAAACTCTTCACCTCTATAATTTACACCCCAATGATTAATATAGCACCTGTATAAGTCAAAGAAGCCATCTATATTTTATCTCCTATAAAGTGTTCCTTATAAAAGGTTATTTATTATTTCAGTGCAATCATTCTTATCCGTTTGGTGTAATTGATGTGTTAATTTAAGAAGTCATTTTCTATGTATGGATCCTAGAGACTGTAAGTCCAAATATATTTTTAAACCCCAGAAAGAAGCCAATGTTGAATATATTTCATTTTCTGAACGCCCCCACCACCTTTTATTTCTTTTATTTTAATCATGAAAAGGAATCTCATAGGAAATGGAATTTAATAATGTAATGCCATTGGTTTCATGCCTGCCCTGTTTTACGTCCCACAACTTGAGAGACACACATGAAGAGAGCAGTTTCCTCAAACGCACCAGAATGTCGCTGCTTCGGAGCATACGGGGAAATGGACATGTTGGCCACGTGATGAAAGCACAGGGTGGCAGAAACTCACAGCTGGCTGCCCGTGTGGGTGGGAGTGTTAGGGACTCACTCCCCGCAGGTAGAGCCACCTGACCTTCAGCGCTCTCGGCCTGGCTCCAGGCCGCTGCACAACCGGGTGGTTTAGGCAGCCAGCACCTCTTTTGCCTTTGCCTCTGTCCTCTTCCAGGACCTGGAGTTGGACTCTGAACTGAATTCCAAAGCAGGGATCCTGCTAGTGGCTGCCATTCTTCCTGAGGCTGACTGCCTCCCTGAATCCTCAGAACGAAGAAGATGGGGCAGGCTGATACACCCCACTGCATGAGCCACCTGCCAGGATATGCTCTTACTTCTTGTCATACCTACTTGATATTCATCACGTGTTGATGAATCACCATCAGATACTTGGCACCAACTCCCCTCCCCACCTCCATGAATGAGTAATGTGCTCCATGTACATCGACGTATGTAGACCTTAACTGTGTTTTAATGTCGGTTGGGAACCATTGTAATAATGTGAATAATTTAGTCTGTTTTCCTCTGTGCAGTATAATGTCAAAGGTGCAATTTAGGTCCACTTGAACTCCTTTACAGAACTGAAACCTTAGGAATATTTTTCTTGCCCTGGTTGATGGCTCAGTTGGTCGAGTGTTCTCCCGTACACCAAAAGGCTGCACGTTCAGTTCCTGGTCATGGCACATGCAGGAGGTAACCAACTGATGTTCCTCTCTCACGTCATTGTTTCTCTCTCTCTCTCTCTCTCTCTCTCTCTCTCTCTCTCTCTCTCTCAACAAACAACAAAAAACCAACAATAAAAAATATCCTTGTGTGAGGAATTAAAATAAAAAAGAATACTGAAGGATATTGTTCTTTCCTTGTAGCTCTCTCCTATAATTCGGATTTCTTTCATATCATTTTGGGATCCAATTCATCCCCTTCATTTCTGTGCCACACTCAACTTTCATCAACTCTCACTTAGATAATAACAATGATGATTTCTTAAATACTGACCCAGTGCCAACTCAAGTCAGATGGTGCTTTCAAATACAGATAAATTGAAAAGGGTTTAATAAAGAGCCTATTTACAAAAAGGTGGGATGTATGTTAGGGAAATGACAAGGGAAGGTATAGTAGAGACGTTATCACCCTTATGCCTGTGAGGACAAGAACAGGAAGCAGAGGCTCCCTTCCAGGACTCAGGTTGACAGGCCTAGAGATTAGCAGCGGTCCATGCACGGGAGTCCCAGGCAGCACTAGAAGACAGGATGGAAAGGAGCCCAGGACCTGACACTCCAATCTCCTCCTTTCCCTCTGGTTTTCTGCCTGCACTACCCCTGGGACAAACCACACTGGAATCCCAAGTGCAGGGGAGACTGTTGATGAGCTACATCCAGGCTCAAGTCCAGTGTTCGAGATTAGGATGGAGAAAGGTAAAATATGAATCTGAAAGGAGCACAGAAGAGACATAGCAAACACTCTCACTCACACTTTGGAGCACAGGGTTGGAAATCAGATGTTAATCTGAGTCCTAGCTCTACTACTATGTGCAACTCTAGACAAATCACTTAACTTTTCTATTTCTCAGTATCATTATCTCCAGCATGGAGAAACAATAAGTACTTGCATTCTATTGTTATGATTAAATAGCATAATGTACCTAGAACACATACTACTAGGAAGTACTTAATAATAGTAGCAATAAAGGCAGTAATTCCTCTCAAAATGCAAAAGTAAGTCAACAAACATACACTAGTCACACTAAACTCTCCAGCACTTTTTCTAATAGGCCGTGTTTCTTTTTTTTCTTTTTTTCAAATCTCTGACTTCCATAAGTGTTTTTCCCCTCTGCTTAAGAATAATTCCCCCCTCCCCCCACCCCAACCTCTGTTTGCTTAGAGAATCCCTACTCATCTTTTAAAATTTATGAAATGGTTCCATCTTCACCCTCTCTCTGGAAAAGGAGAGCATCCCCTGGTTGGCTTTCCAAGGCACACATCACTCTTCCAAGCAACTACACGCTGCCATCTTCCCATCTGACTGCGAGCTCAAAGAAGGCGGGAAAGGTTATGTCTGAGAGATTTGTATCCTCAGCAGGTGGTTCAGTGCCAGATTCATAGTGGATACTCAATAATCATTATGTGAAGAAATGAATATGTATTACTAGAATACCTCCATTACCAAGTAAGGAAAAAGTCCAATAACTTACTTCCTCTTTGCCCACAGGGCAGATCAAGTTGTGATAAACAGTATGAAGTGGGGAATAAGACTACCACGGAAAGTCAAGAAGCTGAAGAAGACAAAGAGGTCCCAGAGGAAAATCTAGGCACCTCTGCAACTTTTCCCTGGGACAACCCGGCTGGAGAATTCACCTGATTCATTCAAGGCTGCCAGGACTTCTCCTAATCGATTTCAAGCAATTGGGAACTTTCAAACTAACTTGGTAACTATGACTACAAACCCCTTTCTATAACTGATGCATTTGAATGATACACCAGATGACTGCCAATATTTTCTCAAGGACTAACCAAAAGTTTCCCCCGTGGAATTTTCTATTTATATATGTAGTTTTGTGAATAGGTAATGAACTTGCATGAATCTATGCCTCACAAAATGGCATATAGGATAAAGTCTTACTCTTTCCATTTGTCACCCTCAATAAGACCACATTTACTGGCATCTGTGTGTCCTGGTAAAATTTCTGCAAAGACAAATATATATATTCATATGTGTATGTGTGTGTGTGTGTGTGTGTGTTATTCTTTACTCCTAAAACATAATTAAAAAGAGAGAGAGAGATGGCATGTTTTATCCATTATTATGGGCCTTTCTTTTATTCACCTAAAGTCATTTAAAGAACTTTTTTATATTAGTAAATAAACAGTACCTTGTTTATATTCCGCTTCCTGTTTTACTATTGTTCTGATATACCATAAGTTATTTAACCAGACTCCCCCAACATTTATATTTTCAAACTTTAGCTATTATTAAGATGCTTTAATGAAAAACGAAAAACAAAACAACAACAACACCTTGCTTATGTAACTTAGTATGTAAACGGTACATCAGTAAGATGCATTCTTTTGACTATGAGGGAAGTCGAAGGTAAGTGAACTTACAACTTTCAAATATATTACCAAATTTCCCTCCTTGAGAATCAAACCAAATTAATGCTCCTTCCAACAGTCTGTAAGACTGCTTGGATAGGCAGAATTTTAGATTCTTAAAAACATGATAGGTGAAAAATTTGATCTGAGAGTCATTTTTATGAGCAGTTTCAAAATTATGAGGTAGGGTTAGTATATTTGCATGACATTTAAAGGATATTGCATATCTTTTACCTGTGAAATTTCAATTGATATCCTTTGCGATTTTTTATTCCAAATACAACACACCCTTTATTACCGTATGTATTTTCAAAGTAAGGTAAAATTATTAAGATCAGCAAACTATTCCTCTATGTTTAGGTTTTTTAAAACTGTTGTCCCCAAGCCTCTTTCAAAGCCTACATTGGAAAGCTAATCACAAAGAGGTGTCACAGTGCCCTCTGGTGGCTGTCTGCTCCATCGCATCTTTCCTGCATGAACTCTTGGAGCAAAACTATAGGTAGATACAGCTTGGTATTTAAGGCTTCCTTAGCTTCCAAGCCTACCCCAAGTCTCCTTACCCCTCAGAAAATATGGAGCTACACCCTCCCTGAAAACAAAGACATTAGAGCTACTTCACCCTCAAGCAACCAGGGTTATCCCTGCAAGTTGGTGGGTATTCTAATAGGATGCATTGCTTTTCCAGGTTTTTGTTTCCTAGTTGCTGTGAAAGATGGCCTTAGAGTATCTTGTCAGTGGGCTGCAGTGCAGGCTTGTTCCAGGTAGCCAGGCTCTGCTTCACCCTTCCCCGCGCATCAGTGAAATCACAAAGGTTACCACCAGATAACCTTGGTAGAAATCTTGGTAGTAAGTATCACGAAGTCAGCTCAGTCAGAAGCCTGAAAGTCAATTGTTCGTCCGTTCATTCATTCATTCATTCATTCATTCATTCCACAAGTATTTGGAAACTATGTGTAGTGTCCTAGGTGCTCATGAACTTTTCAGTGAACAAAAGAGACAACAATGTCTGTCCTCCTGGAGTATGCCTACCAGTTGGAGGAGACAGGCAATAAATGGTAAATGAATAATTAAACAAATGGTATATGACATGGGTCTGTGGGTAAATGTGTGGGGGGACATATTTTAATTTAAAATAGATAACGGGCAGGCCTCTTGGAGAAGCTGGCAGATGAGTAAGGTTTTGAAGAAGCTACTGGGACTGCGTGGTTTAAGGAGGAAGAGCCTTCTAGGAAGTGGCCACGGCATACTGGGCAAGTGCAGTGGGCACCTGAACGATACCCTTTCGGAATTAAGAAAGCTCTTCACCCGGCTGCTGGGAGTGTTAGCAACTGCCAGGCCCAGCTCTCACCCCACTTTGAAGTTGCCCTAAGCTGGTCATGCTGCCTCACCAAGGTCTCACACTCAAGGGCAGCCTACACCCAGAGGCTGGCGGGTGTAGAGTATGAAGGTACGGTCTCCTAGCCACCCTGCAAAACAGTTTACCGTGCTGCTGACTGGGATCTTCCTTGAGATGGCAACTGCAACCCATCTTCGATTTGCCCATCCCTGCTTTCTCCCCTCGTCTTCTACGGAGGTGGATCCCCACAACATTGCCCAGAGCCCCCCCCACATGCTGATCTGTCTCATTCTGCTTGAGGAGCAGCAAGTTATCCAAGGCATCCAGCAACTAGCTAGACTAGAGTATTCATTCATTCATTCATTCATTCATTCATTATTTTCATAAGTATTTAGTGAGTGCCTACTACATACTAGCACTAGTTTGGTGCTTAGAAAACAAAACTAAAGTGCCCACAAAATGTTCCTGTTGATACGGAGATTATGGTGGAGACAAAAGTTAAAACTTATATTAACAAAATGCATTTTAGATAGAAATACAGTAAGGGTTAAGCTTAAAATTAACATAAATCAGCAAAGGAGTGTAAGAAACGTCTGGGAGGAGTTGCACATTAGGATATGGGCATGAGACACATCCTGATTAAAGGAACATTGAGGAGAGAGCTGAAAGAAATGAAGGAGTCACATTTTGTGGATCACTGCGGGGAAAGCATGCCAGCTACAGGTGACCTGAATGGCAAACCTACTGAGGAGACAAGATTATTTATAAAACAGCAAGAGGTCCAGGTTTTTGTGGTTTTATTTGTTTCTGTTGTGTGTGTTTTTTAGTGTGGGGGGTAGGGAGGTGGACTGAAAGTGCATTAGGAAAGGAGGTCAGAGAGTCATGAGAAGAAGAGTGCTATTCTATGAGTTGGAGACATGGCTTTGACTCCAAATGAGATGGGAAGCGTATATAGAATTACTGAATAGAAAACTGACAGGACCACCGTGGCTAAATGTTGAAAAGGGACTGAGGGGGTTCAAGTCAGAAGGAGGGGAAACAATTAGAAAGGTTATTGCAACAACCTAGAAAACAGTTGACTATGCATTGAACTAGAGGTGGCAAAAAATGGTGAGAATGTGGGTATATTTGAAGGTAGAAGATACAAGAGTTGCAAACAGGTTATTAGAACATAGGTGGTACTAAAAAGCCCCAAGATCAGATGACAAAGGAGTGAGTGCAGTTAGAAAATATAAAAAGTCCAAGGACTGACACGGCACTTCAACTGTTAGAGATTGGGGGATGAATAGAAGTGAGCAGAGAATGAGAGGAGCTGCTAGTGGGCCATGATGCTAGAGTGGGTTTCGAGAAACCGAATGAAAACAGTGGTTCAAAGAGGGGACAACGTTGCCCTGTCCCTGGTAAGTCATACCAGATGGAGACAAAATTGTGCATTGCACCTGCAATGTAGAGATGGTGGGTGACAAGATGTATTTTAATGAAGTTTGGAGGAGGACGCCAGAATAGAAGAATCAAGACACATTAGGAGGGCAGACATTGGAGAACATATCCATAACATTTCATACCCAAGTTTATTGTGTCAAAAAGGAAGTCTTCATATATTTTGAGTGACTGAAATCCTACAGAGCAGGTTCTCTCACTACATGGAAATGTGTTGAAATTCAGGAACAAAATGATGAACACAGAGAAATAACAACCTATCCATGTGGAAACTAAAAAACAAACAAACCCACAAACAAACAAAAACCCCACTCATTTGTAAATAAAGAAATTTTATTTTAAATTAAAAATAATACGGATTGAGTGATAATAGAACTTCTACATATTAAAACTTAAGAAGCCTTTTGGATTCTTACGTTCCCATTTTGTTCCTCTGTCATAGCTGAATACTGCTTCTAGGGAAGAACTTACAAATTTTGCTATGCAAACAAAATCACCAGCGTGTTCCCTATTTCTAAGAATTTGATTCTGAACTCAGCTGCCTCACTAGATTGTGGGCAATTTAAACACAGTCCTTACTCAGCTTGATCATTTTTAGCACTTGGCAAAATACCTAGAAAGTGGGTGCCCCATGCATACTTGCTTAATGAATGGATGAGAATTAATGGTACTGATACTTGGTAAGTACAGAGAAAGGTTGTATGACTGAAATCAACCTAGATCCGTGGTCGGCAAACTGCGGCTTGCAAGCCACATGCGGCTCTTTGGCCCCTTGAGTGTGGCTCTTCCACAAAATACCA
>NW_006291483.1:4558-9915 GCF_000327345.1 Myotis davidii | reverse complement strand
AAAGTACCAACTTCTGTGCATGGGCCACAAAGTTTCAATCTCACTGCACATGTGCGCCCACATGTGGTATTTTGTGGAAGACCCACACTCAAGGGGCCAAAGAGCCACATGTGGCACGCGAGCTGCGTTTTGCCGAGCCGCAGTTTGCCGACCACTGATCCTAGATTATTGAGTAAGTGGCATGTAGTATATGATCAGTTAAACTATGCGAGTCTGTTTTTGTTTTTTTAAATCATTCTTCAAACTACCTACAAAAATAAACTTACAGCAAGAATTCTGGGTTCAAAGGCAGCTTTTTAGTCCCCATAAGGTCTGCTGTGTTCTTTTGCCTGGATCACTCCCTTACTGTAAAAAGAAAACACACTTTTCCGTATCAGAGGTCTCCAAGCCACTGACCCCGGAAGCCCCCAAACTCCTGCACAGAGCGGGCTCCCTGGAGTGCAGTTTGACCAGTGGAAAGCCTGGGAAGGTTCTCACAGAAACATAAACCCACGACTGCAGCAGCAGACGGCTAACTCTAAAGCCCCCAATGCCCTGCTTTCCTCAGCGCATGCCTAGGACAGAGAGCGGTCTTCACAATCACGTAAGAAGCGAACAGCCATAGGAGTTCCGCTGCGACTTAATGAGTCTGAATTGAAGCCAAAGTTCTGTAGAGCGGACCCATGCGATGGGCGGAGACTATCACTTTCAGAATGCAAATGACAAAGTGAACTATGGTTACATGTAGCAGTGAAATCCTGATTCTGGAAGTCATGCATTGAATTCTATTTGCTTGTGGAAAATGTCTGAACAACGAAGTGCGAGTTTTAGCTCAGGGGCCCCAAAATAACACAAAATAGTATCTTTTTTTATTTTTTAAAAAATGACTTGGATAAGCTGAGAAGTTGACCCTTCTCTTTATCATGTATCTCTCCATGTGGAAGAGGCTTATTCAGAATGGTGAGTAGCTCTGAGTTCTAGGAATATCTCATTAACTTTCAACAAAGTACCTTAAATTGTATTCTAAGTGTACAAATCGTTAGCCAGTTACATTTAACCTGTGCTCTAAAAATGACAATAAAATTAAAAATACTATGGCATGTAGGTAGTAAGAGGCCAAGTTAGATTGTCATTCTGATTTTTTGTTCTAAAGATCTTTAGGTTAACACTGTAGTAAATATTTCATTGTTCAAGAGATCTTTTCTTCCCATAACATTTGTGACACCAAATAAACAAGTTCTTTGTACATAAGGAGATTTGAATAACATACTTGTCAAGGTTGTTTTATTAAATTGGTCATCCCTGTGAGGGAATATACCTCTACAGAGAGCAAAGCAAGGGAGCATTAGAGAAGCAGACCATTAGGGGACTTCATTAAGCCATAAGGCATCTCTGAGTCTCCTTTCTAGAAGAGGTTCCTGCTTATAAAATACAATTATTTTTCTTCTTGACTTTATCAAGAAAGGGGACAGATGGAGAAAAAAAGCCAAAAAAAAAAAAATACCTTAGCAGTGGTCAGTAAACTCATTAGTCAACAGAGCCAAATATCAACAGTACAGTGATTGAAATTTCTTTTGAGAGACAACTTTTTTCAACTTAAACTATATAGGTAGGTATATTGTTATTAACTTAATTAGGGTACTCCTAAGGCTTAGGAAGAGCCACACTCAAGGGGCCAAAGAACTGCATGTGGCTCGCGAGCCACAGTTTGCTGACCACGGCCTTAGAGCATGAGGAGTGGCCAAGATGTTTAGCAATTATCCTAAAACTAGAGGCCCGGTGCATGAAAATTCATGCGCTCAGGGAGGGGGAGGTCCCTTAGCTGAGCCTGCACCCTCTCACAATCAGGGTCCCTAGGTCTGGCCTGCGATCAAGGCCTATTGGGGCTTTCCTTCCCCCGGCTGCAGGCAGCTGGCCCCACCCCTGCCGCTGCCACTGCTTGCCATCTGTGCAGTGCTGCACTCCCCCTCCCCTGCCACCAGTGGCCTCCCTCTGCAGGCTACAGACATGGGGTGCAATGGCTTGGCTGACCTGGGCCTCCTTCTTCCTTTGCCGGGGGGTGGGGCCAGCCCTGCAAGGGGCCATCTACCTACCTAATCATCCCTAACCATTCTGCCTGTCTCTCTGATCACCCCTGCTTACTGTGGGGTGGGGCCAGCCCTACAAGGGGCTGTCTGCCTACCTGATCACCCCTAATCACTGGCCTGCTTACCTGATCGCCCCTAACCATTTGCCTGCCTACCTGATCACCCCTAACTGCTGGTCTGCCTGCCGGATCGCCCTTAACCACTTGCTTGGGGGCAGAGCCAGCCCAGGGAGAGACCGTCTGTCTATCTGATTGCCCCTAACTGCTGGCCTGCTTCGTGATCACTCCTAAGTACTTGCCCACCTACCTGATCACCCCTAACTGCTGGTTTGCCTACCTGATCACTCCTAAATACTCTGCCTGCCTGATTGCCCCTCACGGAGGGGCCATGGTGGTTCTGGTTTCTGGTTGTTCTGCTTATGGTGGCTGGCCTTTTATTATATGGGATGAGTTATAGTGGTCCTCATCATTGGAGACCCTATTCCGAGTTGCTTTCTTTATGAAGATGAGGTTATATCCCTCAAAACACAGTTGTCTCATTTAATATACTTATAAACTGCACTGTCATTCTCTAGCAATGCTACTCCCACCGTATTTTACTTTAATATATATATATATATTCCAAGAAGGGACATTCTTCCTTTATTCCTGCCACTCTTCTTCCCCTGTCTTCACTCTTCCCACTCTATTTCTAGTGCCTAACATCATGCCTAGAAATAGTAAGTCCTGTTGAATGTTTATTGAAAAAATGACAGACTGAAGAAAATGTGAAAAAAATGTAAAAGGTAAAGGCCAATAAGAGTAAAATTTAGAGATAAGTTAGAAGTCATGCACTTTTAGCCTCTACTCCTTGGTGATTGGCATATGTATCTGGTGATAAACAATACTCTGCTCCCTTGAGGAAAAGTGTCCAATAATTTTGAATACTAAGGAAAGGTATATCGCCAATTTCTTTTTATAATTTAGTTGGGGAGGTACAGAAATGTGAAGAGATGGCAGGTTCTTTATGTAAGTATGCATATGCAGAATTTGTGAAAAATATTCCAAGTGAAGTGCAAAAATCAAAAAGCTTTGCAGTTTAATAGGCTCATCAGAAGCCTCGATGTGAACTTGGATCCATTTATGTTTTGAGATGAAAACAATCAGTGGAAGAACTCAGGGAAGAACAATTTATATGTCCCAAAGTCCCAAACAAGGTGAACCCAGAAAGACCCACACCAAGACACATCATAATTACCATGGCAAATGTTCAGGACAAAGAGAGAATCTTAAAGGCTGCAAGAGAGAGATGGAAAGTTACATACAAGGGATCTCCCATTAGATTATCAAATGATTTCTCAATAGAAACACATCAGGCCAGAAAAGAATGGACGGACATTTACAAAGTGATGCAAAGCAAAGGAATGAATACAAGAATACTCTATCCAGCAAGGCTATCATTCAAAATTGAAGGGGAAATAAGAAGCTTCACAGACAAAAAAAGGCTAAGGGAGTTTATCACCACCAAGCCAGCAATGCAAGAAATGCTAAAGGGACTGATGTAAAAAGAAGAAATAAAAAGCTAAGAAAGAAAAGAGGCACAATATTTTATTCACACTTTCAACTATAATTTATATTTAGTTTCATGAAGAAACACAGGGATCTTACACTCAAATGAAAATTTCAAGCTTACTTGCTTGAAATTAATTTCCTAAATATGCTAACCCATAATTCTTATGTTATTTCTATATGGAAATGACATATTTTATAAATTAACAGGACCTCTGGGTTGGGGTAATGGATATTACATAATCTAAACATTATACAATAATATTAAACAAAATATTGTTTTCAAACATTCTTTACACACACACACACACACACACTAAAATTGTTACCTTAATTCTGTCCACTCCTTTCAAACTTATATTTATACATATTTTACAGACAATTGTAGAACCTCTTCCCTTTGTATATTGTTTAGATCTTCTAGACATATTATTGTAAACCTATTTGCAGGCAATTATGCTCTTTAATAAACATTTCTGACTCTTGACTCATAGGCTTACAGTAACATGAGAGGCCCAGGGCACGAAATTCATGCGTTGGTGAGGAGGGGGACCCTCAGCCAGGCCTGCGCCCTCTTGCAGTCCGGGACCCCTCGGGGGATGTCCACCTGCGGCATCCCTCTCACAGTCCGGGACCCCTTGCTCCTTACCGCCTGCCTGCTCGCTGCTCCATAGCGCTGCCACGGATGTGGGAGAAGCTCCCGCCACCACTGCTGCACTTGCCAGCCGTGAGTCCAGCTTCTGGCTAAGTGCGCTCCTCCTGTGTTGAGCATCTGCCCCCTGGTGGTCAGTGCGCGTGATAGTGACCAGTCATTCTGCTGGTCATTCAGCCATATGGTTGTTTTGCATATTAGGGTTTTATTATATAGGATTGTACCTGCTTGCCTACAGTGAGCAGAACAAATATGTGGTACTTGGCACTGATAAATGAAAGTAATAAATCCTCAAATGCCAGTCTTCTCCATATAATTAATGTATATGTTATTCTTTTCACATGTGTATGATACAGAGCTAGAAAAAAGATGTTTAATAACCACAAGTCTAAATATTTCAGTTTCTCTCAAGTGTCCAGCAAGAGGCCCTGGCTTGAATATGGCTCACCTCATTCCACATACAACCTGTCCGATAGTTTTAATCAAAGCACTTTCCCTAAATAGCTAGCTCCTAAGAACTTGTGGGCATGCCTGCTGCTCCTGCTGGCACCAGGGGTCATGCTAACACAGCTGTGTCAATTAGCCACTGTAATTAAAGATGAAGGTAATTAGTGTATAATTCTGAGCCATTGAAGTTTAAATTCTTATACTATTATCTCATTCAATGAGGTATGGTGTGTGATGACTAAAAAGTGAATGGATGCAAAGTAGACAGTTAAATTGTTCAACTTGACTAACAAATGGTTTCAGAAAAGGAAAATATTCAATTATCTATATATATAAAAGCCTAAGCAACCTTTAAGATGGAATGACCAGCACGACCGGTGGCTATGACACGTACTGGCCACCAGGGGGCAGACGCTCAATGCAGGAGCTGTGCCCTGCAGGTCAGTGTGCTCCCTCAGGGAGAGCACTGCTCAGCCAGAAGCCAGACTTACAGCTGGCGAGGGCAGCTGTGACAGCGGGACTCTCTCCTGACTCCACGGTAGCACTATCAAGCAGTGGCAGCAGGCACAGCAGGCAGGAATGAGCGTGAGCAGCGTGGCACCTGGCTCCAGTTTGGGCTCCTCCCTGGCCTCCTGCTGCTTGATG
>NW_006291483.1:3868-4494 GCF_000327345.1 Myotis davidii | reverse complement strand
GCATGCCCCACACTGGGGATCGAGCCCCAACCCGGGGAAGTGCCCTGACCAGGAATCCAACCGTGACTTATGGTTCCTAGGTCATCACTCAACCATTGTACCACACCAGCTGGACAGTGCTGTACTTTTTTATTAGCATACTTTTACTTTAATCACCAAGTATAAGGGGAGGAAAAAACAAATTGTTTATGTGCTCACATTTCAAATGAAATAGTTTAGTTAAATCAGACCTTGGAATACATATTACATTTACTGGTTTAAACACAATGCCTGTAATTCTCATTTTTATGCTACATAAACTAAGCCTTTATTGTTCAATATATTCTTAAAATGTCTTACTTTTGAACAGTTACAAGCAATGCTGCTTGACTGATTTTTTTTTTAAAGAAATGTTAATATAATCTTAGCTTGTTATGCACAGTTTGAAAAGACTTAGGAACTAAAAAAAAAAAAAGAAAAAGAACTATAAAAGTTGTAAAAAACAAAATACTTTTTTAAGGTTCTTCTGGAAAACCAGGTTTACTCTACTCCTAACCTCCATCAAGAGAATTTACTCAAATGTCCATTATGAATCATGATTAAGGTGAGATGTTCTCCTTTTTACTGTTAAGAAAATATGCCTAGAA
>NW_006291483.1:2392-3410 GCF_000327345.1 Myotis davidii | reverse complement strand
TCAGGAGGGGGGGGGGGGAGGGGCGCGAGGGGGCTTAAGAGTAAAAGATTTTGCTCCTAGTGTAGCATGAAAGGGGGTTAAATGTGAAAAATAATTCTCCATAAAAGCCTGAACTATAAGATAATGCTCTCCATAAAGAGATTATCATTAACAAAAACAGATAGGCCCTGCTAAGTATCTGAATTCACTTCAGTATATTGTAATCGCATTGTGCTGTGCACACCGTTACAGAAAAATTGTGCCTGGGGAGGAGGGGTTTTATGGGGAATGATGGTTATTTGGGTTGCAGGCTCCTTGGGTTATTGGTAACTGCTCCTGAGCATCACAGGAAGGAAAGACTCACTTTCCCCCCAAATCCATGAATGCTTTAGAGAGGGCTTAGGAGCAGAAGAGAAAGGACAGTGAACAGAAATAGCTAACTTTTATTCCTCAATTATACTGTACAAAGCACTTTCATATGCCACCACAATACATTTTTTTATAAGTGCTACTCTCATTTTACAGATGTATTATAATGGAGTCTTAGGGATGCCTAGAAACTCAAAATCACAGGGAGGCACTGGCAACATCAGGATTAGGCCCCCGGTCGCCTGTCTCCAAAAGCTGAGCTCCACTGTGCTGGCTGTGGAGCCAGGCTGGTGTTTCCTCCAGCTCCTGGACAGAGCGCCGGGGCCCATGGCTTAGTACTCAGACCCTCTTGGACAAATGTCTTAGCTGCCCTTTGCCTTGGTTTTATGATCTATAAATTGCAGATGTTAATAATCCTCTCAGAGTTGTTGTCAGGATTCATGGACTGCACCGAGTATGACTCTCATTATCAACAGTAGTGATATCATGGCATTAAGTTGACAAATGGATAGAAATAAAGGCCCTTAACAATTAGAATGCAATATATGCCAAGTTGAAGTTATCCTCGGAGGAAAATAATGGGGATCCGTTTCTAGATCTCTAAGCCATTATGTAGCATTTGTCAGTCAAATCACAAGACTGTGATTCACAAGAAAATGATCAAAGGTAT
>NW_006291483.1:993-1377 GCF_000327345.1 Myotis davidii | reverse complement strand
AACAAAAATACCTTTAGAAATGTTGCTGCAGTAACATACTAGAACTTCCACTTTCATAATAAAATTGCTTAACAAACGAATAGGCTCTAAGAAGCCTCCTGAATCCGTCCCTCACATTACAGGTTTGTTTCATCTGAAGGAGCTGCATTTCTTCCAGCAACACGGACGAGCCACGTTCGCAGCCTTTGAAAACAGGCAGACTCGCACGGGAAGTTACTTAATTACGTAGGATTTGTCAGTCAAAACCATGACTCCGAGTTTTGATGTGATCCACGAGAAAACCATCAAAGGTATGCTGACACTTTCAGAAGTTCTGCCTCTCTCTTTGTTCCACATTAACCAGTAAACATTCGGTGTTTAAAGTGCACATTTTTGTTCCTTACT
>NW_006291483.1:0-763 GCF_000327345.1 Myotis davidii | reverse complement strand
TGCACATTTTTGTTCCTTACTTCTCTCGCAAGGAGTGAAACCTCACCCCTGTTTTCATACCCCTCAAGAGGGATTAACTGAGAACTTAACGGGAGGTTTGGAGAGTCCCTTTGGACATTTTTGTTTCCTTTCCATGATTACGGTCATAGTTATAGTAGTTAGGCTACGGTGAAAGTTATTGCTATTCCCATGCTACTTTTATATTGGTTTTTTGACTTTACATTCATTCTTTCACTTCATTTAATACATATTACTTGAATAACTGAGCACTATCCATTTGTATTAGCTCCCCATTACTGCTATAACAAGTTAACACCAACTTGGTGACTTAAAATAACATCGTTTTATTACCTTCCTGCTGGAGCCAAGAAATCCCCCATCAGCCTTGCTGTGTTCAAGTCCAAGTGTCAGCAGGGCTGGCTCTGAGGGACCGTTCATCTCCTTGCCTTTTTCAGCTCCTGGAGACTGTGACTCCTGCTTCTTGCCTCTTCCCCACATCTCCTGCTACTAATGTGGACCCTCCCCCTCCCTTATAAGGATCCTAGTGATTACACTGGGCCCACCTGGGCACTCACGTACTTGCCCCATGGTTAGATCTGTAATTAATCACACCTGCCAAGGACCCTTTTGCAATGTCAGACAACATATCCATAGGTTCTAGAATTAAGGCGTGGACATCCTTTGGGGGCCATAACGCAGCAGCCGAGGCCAAAGAGTAAAAGGGGACCCTGTCAAAACTGGTATGGAGAGTAGCTGAGAACCT
>NW_006291482.1:421-904 GCF_000327345.1 Myotis davidii | reverse complement strand
TCCAACGGTGCAACCGCATCCACATATGATCCCCAGATAGCCAGGAGACACTTGATCGCTCCCACTTGGGTGCCAATCATCTTTTATCTTCGATTCAACATTCCAGACGCTGGATAACAGATGATTAACAGAATTGTAATGGTAACGAATTGACATTCCAGGCCTCAATGAGATCGCTTCTGTGAAACCATATCCCCCAACACAGCAACACCTTTTGCTAATATGATCCACAATGCTAGGAAAGCATAGAGCCACAAGGAATTAACACAATCGTGATCCAAACAAAATATGCAATTAAGGAAATAGCCAATATCTCCTTCGGAAATAAAGCAATGCCATATATCATCACCACTGCTTAGTACCCATCATTCACCATCATTTTTATGAACCTTCCTGCAACGATGAAGCAGTGGGTGTTTTAGGCATTCAAGAAACGAGAACGGTGCAAGAGATACCTTCGTCTAGAACAGTGTAGTATTGATC
>NW_006291482.1:0-340 GCF_000327345.1 Myotis davidii | reverse complement strand
CGTGAAGCAGAACAGACATTTCCAAGATGCACGCGCTGAATTTCCCTATTCACACCTAGAATAAATTACCAATGGACCACGGAAACAACTCCAGGTATATCAAAGAGCCTCTGAAGGAGTGTTTTAGTTAAAGCAAACTGAGATTACGGAACAAGACACAAAGTAGCACACTCTTATAAAACTCACCCTACAGTGTCGACAAATTCAAAAACGATATTCTATTTCAGTGGGTATTATCGGGTTTCGCTGTGTGACAAAGGACCGGAAACGCTACATTCATCTGCAGAGAACTGTTGAAATAAGCTGTTAACACAGGGCTTTCTTTGTCCTCAAACACTAC
>NW_006291481.1:0-513 GCF_000327345.1 Myotis davidii | reverse complement strand
TAGTGCTGCCAAAGAGGTGGGAGAGGCTCCTGCCACCGCCAATATGCTCACCAGCCCTGAGCCCTGCTTCTGGCTGAGCGTCTGCCCCCTGGTGGTCAGTGTGCATCATAGTGGCCAGTCATTCTGCTGTTTGGTTAATATGCATATTACCTTTTTATTACATAGGATTATTATATAGCATGTTAATCTCATTGAGAAATAACTTATGAACAATCAAATGCACCCATTTAAGGTATACATTTGATGAATTTTGCCTACTTGAAACCACCAAAACATTAAAACCATTCCCACAGTAAAGATACAAAACACTTTCATCATGCCAAAGAATGCCTAGTGCTCTTTTGCCATTTCTGCCTCCCTCTGCCCATCCCCAGGCAACCAATGCTATGTTTCTTGTTGCAATAAATTTGTTTGTATTTCATAAAAATGAAAGCATACCTCATGTATTATTTTACTGATACCTTCTTTCACTCAGCAGGATAAATTTTTTTTAATATATTTTTTATTGATTAA
>NW_006291480.1:0-309 GCF_000327345.1 Myotis davidii | reverse complement strand
AGAGACGGAAACATCAATGATGAGAGAGAATCAGGAATCGACTGCCTCCCTCATGCCCCCTACTGGGGATGGAGCCTGCATCCCAGGCAAGTGCCCTGACTGGGAATCAAACTGTGACCTCCTGCTTCCCAGGTAGACGCTCAACTACTGAGCCACCTGGCCAGGCCTACAGGGCATTTGTGACCACCCCTGGTCTCTAGGCTGTCACGTGACTTGATAAACCCTCTCCCACAAGGAGCTGCCCCACCACGCAACACTGAGGAAGCACCTGCCTCCTCTCCTGCAGGCCCACCTGGGCTGCCTCTGTCC
>NW_006291479.1:0-290 GCF_000327345.1 Myotis davidii | reverse complement strand
AGGGTAATATGCTAATTAGACCGGTCGACCAGCATCTTCCAGACATCTGACTTCCTTCTGGAAAAAGCCATGGTGGTGGGGGTTGAGGCAGAGGCAGTTAGGGGCAATCAGGCCGGCAGGGAAGGGCAGCTGGGGGCAAACAGGCCAGCAGTGGAGGGCCATTTGGGGCAAGATCAGGCTGGCAGGGAAGGGCAGTTAGGGATGATTAGGCAGGCAGGTAGGCAGAGAGGTTAGGGGAGAATTGGCAGGCCGGCAGTGGGGTTAGGGGCAACCAGGCAGGCAGGCAGGCA
>NW_006291478.1:0-289 GCF_000327345.1 Myotis davidii | reverse complement strand
ATTCCAGTCAAGGGCCCATGCCTGGGTTGCAGGATTGACCCCTAGTAGCGGGTTTCCAGGAGGCAGCTGATGAGTGATTCTCTCTCATCATTGATGTTTCTACCTCTCTCTCCCTCTTCCTTCCTCTCTGAAATCAATTAAAAAATCTCTATATATAAAAAGCCAGTGACTAGAATGCAGTGGGCCAACCACCCCACAACCCCTCCCCCAGGCCATCCCCGCCCCTGATCACCCCCACCCTAATAGGGGGTGGAGCCAACCCCTCCCCATGGCTGGTCCCACCCCCAGT
>NW_006291477.1:0-902 GCF_000327345.1 Myotis davidii | reverse complement strand
CCCTATGTAACATGTATGTCTTTATATAGAGTAGAAAACTATAAAAGACAGTTTGTCTAAAGGTGCCCTCTAGTGATAATAACAAAGGTCACAATCAAGAAAGTAAATTTACCAAGTACCTGATTGTGTTGGAGTAACTTAACCCATTGTGTTTAAGTTGTTATCTTAAATGTTTCTAATTAGGGCAATTCTGACAAGCAATTTTATAATAGTACTAGAGGCCCTTTGCACGGAATTCATGCACTCGGAGTGGGGGGTCCCTCATAATGTTTTCTTCTGGAAACTAGTAAACATCCACAAATGTGGTGAGGAAACTACAACACACCCTCTTAATTCTGACAAGCGATTTTATAATAGTCCTAGAGGCCCTTTGCAGGGAATTCATGCACTCGGAGTGGGGGGTCCCTCAGCTGGGCCTGTGCCCTCTTGTAGTCTGGAAGCCCTCGGGGGATGTCCGACAGATGGCCTAAGCCAGTGATGGCGAACCTATGACATGCGTGTCAGAGGTGACACATGAACTCAGTTTTTTGGTTGATTTTTCTTTGTTAAATGACATTTAAATATATAAAATACATATGAAAAATATAAATCTTTGTTTTACTATGGTTGCAAATGTCAAAAAATTTCTATATGTGACAGGGCACCAGAGTTAGGGTTTTTCAAAATGCTGACACGCTGACCTCAAAAGGTTCGCCATCACTGGCCTAAGCTGTCAGTTGGACATCCTTAGCACTGCTGTGGAGGTGGGAGAGGCTCCTGCCACTGCCGCTGCACTTGCCAACTATGAGCGCAGCTCCTGGCTGAGCAGTGCTCCCCCTGTGGGTGCGTAATGACCACCAGCGGTCAGCTTCTGCATTGAGCATGTTCCCCCTGCTGGTCAGTACGCATCATAGCGACCAGTC
>NW_006291476.1:0-438 GCF_000327345.1 Myotis davidii | reverse complement strand
GGTCATAATAATTTGGCCACTCAGTGTATATTAAGCAACCAGAAACAACAATCAGAAAGAATATATGCACCCCTATCTTCATGGCAGCACAATTTACAATAGCTAAGATTTAGGAACAGCCCAATCAGCATATGAGTAGATAAAAAAAGCTGTGATACATTAACATGATGGAACTCTATGCAGCAGTAAAAAAGAAAAAAGAAGAAGTCTTACCATTTGCAACAGTATGCATGGAACTGGAGAGCATTATGCTAAGCGAAATAAGCCAGTCAGAGAAAGATAAATATCACATGATCTCACTCAATTTGTGGAATATAATGACCAAGATAAACTGATGAACAAAAATAGATACAGAGACAGAGAAGCATCAAACAGACTGTCAAACTTCAAAGGGAAGGCAGTGGAGCGGGGGTGGTAAGAGATCAACCAAAGGACTTG
>NW_006291475.1:0-203 GCF_000327345.1 Myotis davidii | reverse complement strand
ATCAGAGGAACAACAGCAGCGTACAGCCAGCCCCCATCAAAGAATCAGCAGCCACATGAGCAGTCTGCCCCAGTTCAAGGAGCAGCAGCTAAATGTGTAACTTGCCCCCATCCAAGGAATAGCAGCCTCGCGATCAACACACCCTCTGTGTGAGGAACAACGGCTGTGCAAAGCCTCCCCCCACCAGTCAGAGGAGCCACCAC
>NW_006291474.1:0-246 GCF_000327345.1 Myotis davidii | reverse complement strand
GAGGGAACTGTAGGTTTAATATTAGGATGGAGCCTACCTCGTTACAGAGGATCTTAGTCTTACAGGGTATCTTAGTCATCCCAGGAGTTGTTGATGCAGACTACACAGGAGAAATACAGATTTTACTTTCCCCACCCACCACAACTATACAGATTCAGCCCAACCAGAGAATTGGCCCGCTCTGAATATGGACCTCTGCATATGGACCTCTGCATAATTGCCCAATTACTCCTGTTACCAATACAT
>NW_006291473.1:0-260 GCF_000327345.1 Myotis davidii | reverse complement strand
TCAGATCACAATGGCATAATATTAGAAATCAATGAAAATAAAAAATAATTTCAAACACTTGGAGGCTAAATATCATGTTATTAAACAACTAGAGGCCTAGTGCATGAAATTAGTGCACTGGGGGTTATCCCTCAGCCCAGCCTGAACCCTCTCCAATCTGGGACCCCTCGGGGGATCAGGTCTAAACCGGCAGTTGGACATCCTTCCCACAATCCAGGACGGCTGGCTCCCAACCACTCATCTGCCTGCTTGCCTGATTG
>NW_006291472.1:0-611 GCF_000327345.1 Myotis davidii | reverse complement strand
GCCAAACTGGCCAGGGCAACAGTTTATATTTTTTAAAAAATGTTTAAAACCTGGGGCTGTGGGGTGGGACAGCGCTATTCCACCTGCCCAGCTGCCATCCGGGCCTGCTATCTGCGACCAGGGGCAGCAGGCGTCCATGTGGGACCCTACCTGAGGTGGCCGGGTGGGGCAGCAGCGATCGGCAGGCCAGCCCGGGCTTCCCATGTGCGACCCGACCCAGGGCGGCGCTCCAACCCCAGATCAGCCCTGTTGTGTGTGAAACCCAGGGAGGCGGAGCAGGCCCCGAGGGATAGGGCCTGCCATCTGCCACCCAGGGAGCGGGCCTATGCCAGCAGGTGGTTATCTCCTGAGGGGTCCCAGACAGTGAGAGGGCACAAGTGGGGCTGAGGGACACTCCCCACCTCCCCTCCCCTGTCAGTGCACAAATTTTTAAGCACCGGGCATCTAGTATACACACACATACACACACACACACTCTAGAGGCCTAGTGCATGAAATTCGAACATGGGTAGGGTCCCTAGGCCTGGCCAGCGATCAAGGCCAATCAGGGCCCTCCAGCTGCCACCTGGAGCCTTCCATCCCCCTGCTGCTGGCTGGAGCCTTCCTTCATT
>NW_006291471.1:0-256 GCF_000327345.1 Myotis davidii | reverse complement strand
GAAGCCATCTGGTCCAGGGCTTTTGTTTGCTTGGAAGCCTTTTGATTATATTTCAATTTCATCAGTAGTTATTGGCCTATTTAGGTTTTTTGATTCTTCCTGATTGAGTTTTGGAAGCTTGTATTTTTCTAGGAATGTGTACATTTCATCAAGGTTGTCCAGTTTGTTGGAGTAGGGTTGTTCGTAGTACTTTTTGACAATCCTTTGTATGTCAATAGGGTCAGTTGTTCACCTCTTTCATTTCTGATTTTGTTTA
>NW_006291470.1:0-658 GCF_000327345.1 Myotis davidii | reverse complement strand
TCGTTCAGTGGCTGCTCCCTTGGTGGCAGTGACACTTGGTATGTGGTTGCTCTTGGGGTGGTTGTGGTAGCAGCTGCTCTTCAGTTGGCAGAAGCTCCTCTGGTGGGTGCTGTTCACAGCTGTGGTGGCTCTTTCGGCTGGGGGGGGGGGTTCGGGCGGTTGCGGTAGCAGCTGCTCTTCAGTTGGCAGCAGCTCCGCTGGTGGGTACTGTTCACAGCTGTGGTGGCTCTTCTGCCTGGTGGGGGGCGGTTTCACGTACAGCTGCTGTTCCTCAGCCGACGGTGTGGTGCTCAGAAGGCTGCTGTTGCTTGGATCTGCTGTGTTGATCTAAAGGCACAAAATACAACACATCAAGGCACCACGTACCAGGCACTAAACACAAATATATTCATGATATTAATAAGCCCAAATAAAGGTGACCACCCAAATTAAGAAAATTGGGGGATAAGGAAGAACGAAGAGAAAAGTTAAAAGAGAGAAAAGAAAAGTACGGACCAAAAAAAGGAGTGCAAAAAATGAAATTGGGTAAAAGGAGGGGGGAAATAAAAGAGAGAAAAGAAAAGAAAAAAAAAGAGCGAAAAGAGTGAATGAAGTGGAAGAAGGGAAGAGACTTTTGCTACGAGGTGAAAACTCCTATAGAACCGCCACTAATCCCAAC
>NW_006291469.1:5102-5572 GCF_000327345.1 Myotis davidii | reverse complement strand
TGGGGTCCTGTCTCAGGCGCTTGGGTTCTGGGTTTCTCCCCAACATGCCGGGCAAGAGCCCCTTTTATGAGCAGGAGGAGAGCCCCATTTGCATGGAGTCTGCATATAAGGTGCAGCTGGGACCCTGGGCTGCATGCCTGACCTTGTCATCCTAGGGGCGACCCCAGATGGGAAAGGACTGAAGGACACAGGCCACAAGGGGTACTGTCCTGACTCCCCTCCCTCCCTCCTTTCCTGAGACACGTCACCCTGACCCCATTCCTTTGGGGGCAGCTTCCAGGACTGAGAGTCCTCCTTCCTTGGGGTTTTGATGAGGACCCAGGGGTGCTGACTCGGAGGTGCATGGATGGGTTTTCCTCTCGCTCTCCTACCCCCGCCGTGGTCCATGTTGCCTTTCTGCAGTTTGGGAATAAGAATTTTCACTGGATGATGCTTTTATTTTTAGACGGAAAGATTCTTCTTGTTATTTT
>NW_006291469.1:0-1250 GCF_000327345.1 Myotis davidii | reverse complement strand
GGCATATGAATGAACAAACAGGAGCTCCTTCCCCTCCGTCTGCAACAAGAATGCCCCAGCCCCAGACACCTCCCCAGACGGCCTCAGGCTCCATGCCCCTCGGAGCCCTCTGTTCAAACCAAGTTGGAGCCCGGCAGCGCCGTCCGCCCGGGCCTCTCCCTGAAGGTTCCTGGAGTTCGGGAGCCTTGGCGCCTGTACCCGTGGCCTGATGGGCACGCGATACTTGCTTGTTGAATGAGAAACAAATGACTGAAGGTGGGAGAAGGAAGGGGTGCTCTTCTTATGATTTTTAGGAAAGATGAATGGGGGTGGGGGGAGATAGTTTGTAACAAAATTTGGGTGTGATGTCAACTTCTAGTCTCCTGTCCTGTGATAGGAGTCAGTCTTCACTGGCTGATGACACTTTTCCCATCGAGGGGACATATGACATTTAAGCTCCTTTTGGGGGGTCCGATCTTAGGCAGATCAGGAGACTTCAGTGAAAGCGTCTTGGTGCATTTGCTGTTTGTCAAACATCTGCAGGTCAAGATTCACAAAATAAGAACACGGCATATGTTGGGGTGGCATGTTCTCTGACCTTCAGAATAAACCCAACAAAAGCTTGTTTCCTCTCTTAGATGATTTGCCACAGTAGCGTTATTCTCTGGAGACAGTATTCTGACCACCCTTCCTGCTTCAGTGAAAGCCTCTTGGTGCATTTGCTGTTTGTCAAACATCTGCAGGTCAAGATCATCAAAATAAGAACACGGCATATGTTGGGGTGGCATGTTCTCTGACCTTCAGAATAAACCCAACAAAAGCTTGTTTCCTCTCTTAGATGATTTGCCACAGTAGCGTTATTCCCTGGAGACAGTATTCTGACCAGACCCTTCCTGGGAGAGGTCATAACATACCCTGTGCTTGTAGAAAGGTGTGGGCCATAGCACTAAATAAATCAGGGTCAGTTTTCTCATCGTTTGGAAATGGAGATAAAGTTATGAAAGTTTATCTCCCTTTCCACAGTTTTCCTGCAGATTTGTGTCTCCGCTGCAGCCCCAGTGGTCCCAGTGTTGCTGTGGAGCTTGGGGCTACTGGATGCCGGGGTCCCCTGCAGGCTTGTGTTGTTGCTCCTCTGGCCCCCGCAGCAGTGGTGAAGAAGCAGACCGAGAGGCCCTCCGTGGGAGGGGTGTGGCAGAATGCTTTCATCATTGCCATGGAGATGACACAAGTGTCCCAACCCAGCTGCCCCCATCTTTTTTTATGGACTGTCA
>NW_006291468.1:0-284 GCF_000327345.1 Myotis davidii | reverse complement strand
CTAGGCAGAGTTTCTGAGTTAGAAGGGATTTATTTACTTACTTATTTACTTATCCTCACACAAGGATATTTTTTCCATTGATTTTTAGAGAGGGTGGAAGGTAGGGAGAAAGGGGGAGAGAGAGAGATAAAAAAAAACATCGATGTGTGAGAGAGAGACACATTGATTGACTGCCAGAGTTCAAACCTGCAACCCAGGTACATGCTCTGGACCGGGAATCAAACCAGTGACCCTTTAATGCAAGGGCCGACGCTCTAACTATAGAGTAACACCAGCCAAGGCAA
>NW_006291467.1:0-861 GCF_000327345.1 Myotis davidii | reverse complement strand
CAGATGACACCTCCTATATTGTTCTCTGGTCATTGCATGCTCTGCCCTCAGAAGAACCTTAGTTACTTGCCATCACAGGTCTCCAGGCTGTGTTGGTGTTCAGATGTGTGTGGAATGACTAGGTTATTGAAACACATATATGGATTTCAGAGAGAGAGAAATAGGGATATATATATATTTACACTAATAAAAACGTAATAAGCTAATTTGACTGGCAGACCTTCCAGAGACCTTCTGGATGTCTTTCTGGACAAAGCCAGGTGATTGGATGGCCTGCAAACCACCCCCAATCGGCCCTCAGCCCCTCACCCAGGCCTGCAAAACTTCACATCGGGGACCCTCACACCGATGGGGGCATGGCTGGCCTGCATACTGCCCTAGTTCCTCGCCCAGGCTGGCACTAAACCCAGTGGGGACCCCCACCCTGATGGGGGCATGGCTGGACTGCAAACCGCCCCAGGCCCCTCACCCAGGCCAGTCCCATCCCCCCAAGGGGACCCCCACCCTGATCAGGAACTCCCTTCAGGGCAGACCAGCTGGCCTCCACTTGTGCATTAGGCCTCTACTATACTAATAAAAAGGTAGTATGTTAATTAGACCGGGAGACATTCTGGACATCCTTTGGGACAAAACCATGGTGGGGCTGACGCAGAGGTGGTTAGGGGTGATCAGCCAGGAGGGGAGGGCATTTCGGGGTGATCAGGCTGGCAGGGAGGCCAGTTGGGGGCGAGCAGGCCAACAGTAGGGGAAGTTGGTGGGAAGCACGCTGGCGGGGGCGGAGGGGGGCAGTTGGGGTGATCAGGCCGGCAAGGGGGGCGGTTGGGGGCGAGCAGGCTGGCAGGCAGAGTTGTTAGGAGCAAT
>NW_006291466.1:0-206 GCF_000327345.1 Myotis davidii | reverse complement strand
ATGACAAACACACACTACTGGACTGTGGTTTAATCACACCCTCCGGCCGTAGCCAGTTTTGTTCAGTGATCAGAGCGTTGGCCTGCCGAGTGAAGAGTCCCAGGTTCAATTCCCAGTCAAGGGCATGTCACTGGGTTGTGGATTCGCTCCCCATCCCAGGTTGGGGTTTGTGAAGGAGGCAACCAGTTGATGTCTCTCTCACATCA
>NW_006291465.1:0-429 GCF_000327345.1 Myotis davidii | reverse complement strand
TTTCACCAGTCTTTTCGAGGGCCTTACTAAATTTATCGGTGGCTTCTAGACAGTTCTTGAGAGACCTTAAAAGTGTGGTTTTGAACTCTATATCCAACATTTTGCTTTCTTCCATTTCTGTCCTGTTTCTTTGTCTCTACATTTTTTAGGCTTTCTTGGTGCACCCCCCCAGTGCACCCCCTAGTGGTCTTTGTGCATAGTCTTGTTGTAGTTAAGCCTTGATTGTTGTAGGTAATACCGGGGGTGATTTGACCTCCAGGGCAACTGGCTGTGAGAATCAGCTGTGTCTCTAGTGAGAGAACTTCTGTCCTCTGGGTAGGTGCTAATCTAGGCTTTGCCTGAGGCTATCCAGCAAATGTCTCTGGGCAGAGCTTGGGCGGGGCGGGTCGCACGAGGTCAACAGGGCAGGCGGAGCGAGCAGTTATGGCT
>NW_006291464.1:0-295 GCF_000327345.1 Myotis davidii | reverse complement strand
AGGCATGAGTGAAGACTGAAGGCTGTGCCCGAGCAAAGACTGAAGACAAATTGAAGATGACTGAAGACTGAAGAGGCTTGCCTTCTCTGCTGCAGATGGAGCAGAGAAGCCTCCAGGCTTGGCTTCTCCTCTTGGGCCAGAGCGAAGGCCTGGGTCCCTGGTGCCATAGGAAAACCGGTGCCAGCAGCCAGGGGAAGGAAGGCCTATTGCATGAATCTCTTCTTACAATGGGTCTCTAGTATTTACTGTAAAATTCTCTGAAATATAACTTTGCATTGTATGTCAATTCAGGAAT
>NW_006291463.1:9709-10598 GCF_000327345.1 Myotis davidii | reverse complement strand
AACCCTTCTTGATCCCACTCTGTTGGGAGATGCTTACTGGCACTTCCAGAAAAGGAATTATTGTGACACAATAAACATTGACATAAACAGTAAGCATTCTTTGTGTCCCACTTAGGAATGGCTCAGCATGCAACTAATGAGACTCTAAACAGCAAAGGATAACAACAAAAGTACCTTTCACAACTATAGGCCCTTGTTGACCCCTTGTGGCCTTATATAGTGAATACTGAGCACCATGCTCTGCTCCTAGTCCTGTCCTCCCTCCCCAGCGCATGACCGGAGCCCGGGCCCCTCTGATCTACTTCATGATCCTTTAAAGTCCTCCAGAAAGGCTTATGTTGGGCAAAGATGTGTGGCCCATGGCAAAGCCTTTCATCTTTGAAGGCAAGAATACACCTTCGGACAGACCCCAGTCCATTTTGAGAGGTGTCGACAGCACCCTCTCCTTAATGGTTTCCCCACCTTGGTAGGAACACCTTGGGACTTAGCGGAGATGGAAGCCACCTGTGGTGCCCAGAGAAGACCTCTGACAGAGCATGGAACTCTCAACTCCCCACAGGTCTCTGGGTAAGGAGAATCCCATGGAGCTTGGACTAGAGGTTAGCTCATGACAGCTATCCACAAGCCATTGAACTGTGACGATCATAGTTGCTAACTTCTGGGTCCAGTTATGCGGCTTCTGGTTTAGCAGTGGTGGCAACTTGAAAACGTCACCTGCCTTCTGTGCTGACAAGAGTAGGTGTCTGAGAAAATTGCAGTGTCAGTGACTACCCAAGTCAAAGGTATTGAGAACCTATGGATCGGGAGCTAACATCAAGCCCCTGTCCTCCTGAAGGGTGTACACAGCCCCTCTCCCCTGAAAACATATAACATGTCCTTTTTCTTACCC
>NW_006291463.1:692-2197 GCF_000327345.1 Myotis davidii | reverse complement strand
CCATGCTGACCATGCCTGGGCTGCAGTTGGAGGACGAGGCTAATCATTACTGTTGCTCACATACAAGGAGTGCCACTCTTTACACAGTGGAGCCATCTCATGGGACAGTGGGAACTAAACTGGCCCTGTGCTCACAGGCTCCCTTCATGTTCTGAAGATACTTCCACAGCATTCATTCACAATGGGCTGGAGAAACATTGCAGGAGCCTCTCTCGCATGGCATGCAAACCATCTCTCTAGCTTATTCTTTTGGGACAGTGACAGTTTCCTCTTTATCTCTGTCCCAGAACATGCAACTCTTTCCAACTCTAACTGCAGTCATGGGGAGAAGAGGGCATGCATGTGTGTGGCCATTTTACCATTCTCAGAAGAAACTCCACTTTAAGTGCTTTCATCTCTACTGCAGAGCAGAGTGCCAGAGATGGATTATCTTCTACTGTTGCCCTCTTCAGTTCTGTGTGCCCAGGCTCTCTTGGCAGGATGCCCCTCCTCAGTGGGTGGTTCCTCTCTGTGGCCGTTGCTGAAAGAAGAGCAACTGAGAAATGGTGACTGTGTTGCTGAGGGACTGAGGAGAGTTAGGTGCTCTCAGTCTTCTGGGATACCTCATTGTGACACCATATCCAAGAAGGCTGAGCAGTAAAGGTCTGGAGTTGCAAACTGTTTTACAGAGCATGTCCTCTCCCTTAGAGCAATGGACTCCTAATCTGGAGGCAGTTCTCACAATCCCTGTCTCCCCATCACCTGGCCTCTTTCCAAAATGGCTCCTTTTTCCCCACAAGGGAATGGATACCGGGTGTGTTTGTGTCCTCTTTTCAAGGACCCTCAAGAGGTCTGCGATACGTCAATGAGTTTCTGCCTGGCACATATGTATTTCTGCTGTGTATATATACAATGCCAGGAACTGTTTGGACATCTCAATCAGCCTGGCATAAGCACAGAAAAAAACTGCACTATGACTGACTATTGGCATTTTCCCAGAATTTTCCTGGTTTTAGCACTGAAAGCGTATATTTTAGCAAGGTCCTCATTCTCAGGGCAATTTGGATAGGTGTTCATGGTGAAGATTAATTTAATGGTTATCTTGAGTGGGCTACGGGGTTCTGGGATTACACATTATTTCTGGGTGTATCTGTGAGGGTGTTCCTGGCTGTGACCTACATGTCACTGGCTGACTCAGTTTAGCAGACACATTGCCCTCCCGTGAGATTGAGCTCAAACCCACTGAGAATCTGAACAAAAGGCCAGGTAAGAAGGATCTGACCCCACCTGTGTCTCTAGGAATGAATGGGGACATCTCATCTCACCTTCTGTTCTCAGACTGAAATTTACATCATCATCTCCCCTGGTTCTCAGGCCTTTGTAGTGAAATTGAGTGTCAACACCAGCTTTACTGTCTCTATAGCTTAGTGGGCAGCTCCTGGGACTGTCCTGCCTCAGTAATCAATAACCATGTGAGAGCCTATTTTATATATCCAGGGTGTAGCAAAGGTAGCTTCCTAGTTGTA
>NW_006291463.1:0-304 GCF_000327345.1 Myotis davidii | reverse complement strand
AATAATAATACAGGCATAAACTCTGTGTTTCCCATACTCACAGTTGTAAACCTGCCTGTGCCCCATCTGTGTGTTTCTGGCTCAGGACAGACTGAGCCCAATGACAGAGCTGAGGGAATCAAGCCCGCCTTGGGGTGTCCTTACTTTCCTTTTGCAGGAGTTACAGTGCTGAAGGCAGATGAATCCTAGGACACCCCCCATTACTGTGTGGGACAAAGTTAACAAGAACCACACAGGACTGCTGGGGTTTGGGCGATCCAATTCCTGCCCATCTCGGGGACCACGGGCAGAGCTGGAGATTGGT
>NW_006291462.1:0-345 GCF_000327345.1 Myotis davidii | reverse complement strand
GGAGGGTGCGGTCGCAAATTTTTTTCATTTTCGTACATCTGGTCAACCCAAGTCTAATGGATGTTCTGATGTAAGCCTGCCCCCCTCCCCCAAAAGGGTGAGTTATCAAACAGCTGGGTAAGCCACCCCTTAAATTCTTAAATATTCCTCATTCATCAGCTCACACTTGACATCTATCCATAGCCTCTCATCCGAAGAATCATCGGAGCTTAGAAGTGTTAATATCATGGAGAAATGCATCCAATAAACCTCAACACACAGCCTTCTCCCTGCTCTTAAAAAAGACAAATTGTATTCAATGACAGACACAGACATCCCTGAGAGTAAAGTTCAAAAAAAATTTAA
>NW_006291461.1:443-971 GCF_000327345.1 Myotis davidii | reverse complement strand
GCCTCCCAGCACCAGGGTCAGCAGAGCTGCGAGTTCTCCCATACCTGGGATCAGCAGAGCCACAAGGCTCTTCCGGCACTGGGATCAGTGGAGCAGCGAGGCTTCCTAGCACCAGGATTAGCGGAGCATGGAGGCCTCACTGCCCTGGTGTCAAGCAGAGCCGCAAGGCCTTCCAGCACCGGGATCAGCAGAGCAGCAAAGCCTCCCAGCACTGGGATCAGCGGAGCAGCGAGGCCTCCTAGCACTGGGATCAGTGGAGCAGAAAGGCCTCCTAGCACTGGGATCAGTGGAGCAGGAGGGCATCCCAGCACCGGGATCAGCAGAGCAGCAAGGCCTCCCAGTACTGGGGATCAGTGGAGCCACAAGGCCTCCTGGCCCCTAGAGCAGCATGACAGAGTCAGCGCCCAAACCCCCTGATCGACCCTGAGGCTCTGTGTGTGACAGGGTACGGGGCCACAACCCCCCCGTCCGCCCTGCTCTGTGTGTGACAGATTAGAGCCATAACCTCCCCATCGTCCCTGCCCTGGG
>NW_006291461.1:0-261 GCF_000327345.1 Myotis davidii | reverse complement strand
AATACCCTATCGGCCCTACTGTGTGCTTGACACGGGGGAGCCCCCCAACCCCCTGATCGGCCCTGCTCTGTGCGTGACAGTGGAGAGCTCCCCAACCCCCTGATCTGCCCTGCTCTATGTGTGACAGAGGGCAGTGCCTAACCCCCTATTGGCCCTGCTCTGTGCATGACAGGGGGTGGAAATGCAACTTCCAAATCAACCCTTCCTTGAGTGTGACAGGGGACGGCACTTCAAGCCCCCAATTGGCCTACCCTGAGCATG
>NW_006291460.1:5394-5643 GCF_000327345.1 Myotis davidii | reverse complement strand
CTACCAACATATTCCAGGATTATCTGGCTTTTCGGTTTGTTATATGGCATTATACTAATTCATGTTTAGGGTGCGGTCAACTCTGACCTACAGCTTTTCTTCTTTAATTCTTGTACCCAGACAGTTGAACACCAGCCTGTATCTGTAGGATTTTCTTTTTTTTTTTTATATTATGAAATCTTTATTGTTCAGATTATTACATTTGTTCCTCTTTTTTCCCCCCATAGTTCCCCTCCACCCAGTCAGGGG
>NW_006291460.1:0-1099 GCF_000327345.1 Myotis davidii | reverse complement strand
ATGTGCCCTTACTGGGAATGGAACCCATAACCTTTTTGGTGTATGGGGGATGCTTCAACCAACTGAGCCACTCCAACAGGTCTGTAAGCTAAATTTTACATATTGTTCTGTTGAGTTGAATCTTTTTAAATGAAGTTACCTTCCTTATACCTAATTATATGTTTTTTTTGCTTTAACTTCTTTTTTTTAAAGCATCTATATATGTGCAGGAAAGGGATAACTCAGCAGGCCTGTGTGGTCAAACTACACATTCCCCAAATTGGCCTGTTTTTAGTACTGGCCCATGACTGCCTCCTGGAGGATAAACTGGGAGTATTTTTCCTGATAAGTGTTTTTGTGTGCCTGAGGCCTTGGGACACACTGTATTAGTTTGATCTCTTGAGGGCTGGAGGCTGAGTAGTTAAGATCAGTCATGTGAGTGCTTCATAACTAACCCCCAATAAAAACTCTGGACCCCAAGGCTTGGGTGAGCTTCCCTAGTTGACAACACTTTGCATGTAATTGTCAATACTGTTGCTAGGAGAATTAAGCATGTTCCCACATGACTTCACTATGAGGAGACCCATGGAAGCTTGTACCTGGTTGCTCTGGGGCTCTATCTGATTTGCCTTTTCCCTTTGTTGATTTCAATCTGTATTTTTTCACTGTAATAAACTATGAGTATTACAACTTTTCTGAGTCTTGTGAGTCCTTTTAGTGAATCATCAAGCCTGACTGTGATCTTGGGGGCCCTCTACACAGTATATATGCCCTTTTCCATGCTTTTACTTACAACCTTCTTATATTCTTGAGATTTTATTTTTAATGTTTCATATGTGTTTATTGTTGATAGCATATGGTTGGATTCCTTGCTTCCTTTCTTATCCATTTCGATAATTTTTTTAAGTAGAGTATTCGCTCTCTCTCTCTCTCTCTCTCTCTCTATATATATATATATATATTTGCATTTATATACATCCTCTTATTTTTTACTTTCTACTTATCCTAGGTGTTTGGTATTTTCTTTTTAAGCTTTATTTTGGATTGATTATTTTTTTTGTTTTCTTTTTTTTCAAATGGGAGAATGATAATTTTTATTTTTTTAAATATATTTTATTGA
>NW_006291459.1:1856-2659 GCF_000327345.1 Myotis davidii | reverse complement strand
GGGCTTAGTTGGAAAATCTGTAAGGAGGATTCTTCAAAAGATCGGGGGTCTCTAGGAGGACTTTGACAAAGGCTGCAGCCCCTGCCTTGACTTTTCCAACCAAGTTCCAGCTCCAGGGTGTTTTACTGGAATCTCTATGTTTGGTCTTTGAAGACTTGACCTTGTAGAAGCATGTGCTTTCTCAAGGATACTTATACTACTGATTGTATCTAGGGTTAATTTTAGGTCAAGCTGTTGTTACAATAAAAGCCTAAGGAGGCAGGCAACCTGGGCTGTTTTGATGCCTCCTGCCAAGCAGCCCCTAAGCTTTTTCTTTCACAGAAATGTGTGTCAGAGTAATCCATTCATCCATCACTCAGGGGCTGCTGGTCAGTCCTGGCACAGTCTCAGCCCATCATCTTCATCATCGTCATAGTCATCACTGTCGTCATCATCATCATCACAATTTGCTTCCTTATAATCATTCTTCTCATTTTCCATAGACATGGTGGTTGTACACACACAATTCCTTTTTATCAGAAAAGAAAGCAGGTATATACTCTTCAGATGTCATTGGGATTTGAGACCCCAGTAGCCCCACTGTAAGTTGACACAGGCCTTTGAAAAACCTGATGATAGATTGGTGGGAAAGTACAGATTCCCACCAAGACATTGGACCAAGATTCCTTTCCAAATGTATTGTCATTATCACCAACACCACCACCACCACTACCATCATCACTGTCATCATCAGCATCACTATCTTAATTGTCATTTGCTTACTTATAATTATTTTTCTCATTTTCTTTAGACCTGGTTTTTCT
>NW_006291459.1:0-1476 GCF_000327345.1 Myotis davidii | reverse complement strand
TGGTGAGAGAGAATCATGGATTTGCTGCCTCAACATGCTCCCTGCTGGGGAGCCAATCTGGTGGTCATGTGCCCTCACCCGAATCAAATCACGACCTCCTGGGTCATAGGACAATGCTCTAGCACAGAGCCACACCAACTGGGCCAGACAGTGTGAGCTTAAACCCGAGGGCACTGATGTCAGTGCTGTTTCCCTTTGAAGGAAATGTGTTCCCATCAGGTATGTGAGAATCATCAGGCTGATCTGCTCATGGAGAAGGTCCTGTAGGGAACTGGTGAAGAGAACCTCTAGTGCCTGCTCATCACTCACCTGCAAGCACAGTGCTTCTGCTCCTTCCTGGTCCCAGTGATAAGTGAGAACTTACAGTTTCAAAGAAAAAGACATGCCCTTCCCTGGGAGAAAAGAGCAATGTTGAGAGGCAAGGAAAACACTCATCACAATAGGAAGCCTGCCCCTCTGCACCTGCCCAAGAATAGGGAAGTGTGACTTGCAGGTCCTGAGCTCCCCCTGCTGGTCCTGAGCGCCTCCTGCAGCCCAGCCCTGCTGTCTCCTCAAGGAGGTTTGTGTCAGGGCTCACAATGACTTCCTTTCACTGTGTCTTGTACAGTAATACACGGCCGTGTCCTCAGATGTCAGTTTGGTCATTTTAAGAGAGACTGTGTTCGTAGGGTTGTCCCTGGAGATTGTGAATCTTCCTTGAACTGCTGGAGCATACCACTGATCCTTTCCAGTTGGTTTACTCACTCTTGCAACCCACTGCAGCCCCTTCCCTGGAGCCTGGCGGACCCAGTGCATGCTGTAGTTAGTGAAGGTGAATCCAGAGGCTTTGCAGGAGAGGCTCAGAGACGCCCTGGGCAGCACCACATCTCCCCCAGACTCCACCAGCTGAACTTGGCACAGGCCACCTGCAAACAGACACAGACTGAGAACTGCCCCATATCATCCAGTCCCCATGAGCCTGATGAACAGGGACACACCTTTGACAGCAAAGAGAAGGGCAGCCCAGATGACTGCAGACCCCATGGTGTGGACACTGAGGGGCTCACTCAGGAGGCTCCTCTCCAGGGTTCTGCAGGGACCTAGCCTGGCAGGCTTTCATGAGCAGGGCAGGCGCTGAATTTGCATGTCTTTCCCTGAGGACCTGTCTGAGCTGTCAGGAGGCTCCTCCCTCCCTGTGGTCACATGGGGAGGGAGGATGGACCAGGGTGCCTGGGACAGGACTCAGGGGCACACGGATGGTCTGGACATTCTAGAAGCGTATCTGTGAATTGTGATAGACACACTCTGCCAGGACCGAAAGTGGGACTTTTAAGGTTCTCCAGTGCAGGTTGCACATAAAACCTCTCAGGAAACAACCTGGGACAGGATTGTGGAGATGACAGTGTCCCCTAGTGGTAGTTCTGAGCCTCACAGTCTGAGGACAGGTGTCCGAACCAGCTTCTGGAGACAAGGCAGGCATGTCTGCCACAGGGAAGC
>NW_006291458.1:0-421 GCF_000327345.1 Myotis davidii | reverse complement strand
GATGTAAACTATAAAGAGATCTAAGAACACCAACCTACCCTAAGAAGAATTAAAATAAACATTAAATCAAGCCACAATAAAGTCAAACTGGTAAAAAAGATAAAATGCCTAAGGGCAGCAAGGAAAAATCCACACATGAGTCAAGGAACAAGATTAATGGAAACATCAAAGGTCACAGGATAAACTACCCAAACCAGAAGACAATGGAGTGATGACTCTAAAGAGCTGAAGGAGCATTGAAGGAGCATCAAGGTAGAATTCTAAACTAATGAAAATGTATGTTAAAACTGGAAGGAAATGGAATTGCAAAATATCAAATTTTGTGAGATGCAGCTAGAGCAGTACTTAGAAGGAGAGGAGGGTAGAAAGAGATGAACCAAAGAATTCTTATGCATATGCATTACCTATGGACACAGATAGG
>NW_006291457.1:0-222 GCF_000327345.1 Myotis davidii | reverse complement strand
TTCAATCATCTCTGGCTCTTACCAATCTCTCAGTCCTCAAAATTAGAAATTCCAGTTGGCCCGAGATAAAACACCAATCCAGAATCCAACAGCTTATATCACCCCCACAGTCACCCTCATGGGCCACTTACCATCTTGCTCACCACAGCAATCTCCATTATCGACTTTCTACCTCCTCCCTCACAGCCTTTTGGTTTCTTATGCTCCAGCCACCCAAAGTCT
>NW_006291456.1:0-613 GCF_000327345.1 Myotis davidii | reverse complement strand
CTGGCTTTACTGGTTCCATACCCCATACTGAAGCCTTCTGCCTATTACTAGTTGAACAGGGAGGCAAGACTCCCTTGACATCTTTGGCATAATCCCAAAATTCCCACAGAGGGGCACGTTTGTTTGTGGATAGGTGTCTAATTAGTTGTTACAAAATGGGAGAGAGAAAAAGAGAAATATCTTATACACCATAATGCTGATGTCAAGAACTGTATTTTAAAGGACAGGAGAGTAGATAAATATTATAAAACTAGAGGTCTGGTGCACAAAATTCATGCACTGGGTGGGGTTCCCTCAGCCCAACCTATACCCTCTTGCACTCCAGGACCCCTCAGGGGAATTCCACTGGCTTAGGCCCCTGGGGATCAGGCCTAAACCAGCAATCAGACATCCCTCTCACAGTCCAGGGTCTCGCAATCCAGGGCCCCTCGCTCCTTACCGCCTGCCTGTAGAGGAGGCAGGAGAGGCTCCCATTACTGCTGCTGTACTCACCAGCTGTGAGCCTGGCTTCTGGCTGAGCAGTGCTTCCCCTGTGGGAGCACCACTCAGCCAGAGGCCAGGCTTGCTGCTCCTAAGCGCTGCCTCTAGTATCTACACTAATAAAAGAGAAACA
>NW_006291455.1:0-270 GCF_000327345.1 Myotis davidii | reverse complement strand
AACACCTGCAAGGCCCCCCGTGTTACATCACACGACGCCCAAGACCAGGAAGCACATTTATGTTCTGCAATAAGACCCAGGCTCACTCTACTTAAAATGTGCCAAATGCCCTGGCCGGTGTGGCTCAGTGGACAGAGCATCAGCCTGCAGACTGAAGGGTCCCGGGTTCGATTCCGGTCAAGAGCACATGCCCGGGTTTGGGGCTCAGTCCCCAATGGGAAGCGTGCAGGAGGCAGTCGATCAACGATTTTCTCTCATCATTGATGTTTC
>NW_006291454.1:0-719 GCF_000327345.1 Myotis davidii | reverse complement strand
CATAATAATCTGGCCATTCAGTGTATATATGTATAGATAAATTATATAGAATCATTTAAATTTTTAATGAAAATTATAGAATACATACGAGTAAGTACCTGAAAAGAAATAAACACATTTTAGAGAATAATTATTAAATGTTAAAACACTTAACCACCTCCAAGTCAGAAAGTGGTAAATGATGATGATCTGCAAGTTTCATCTATAACCTTTCTGATTTCACCTTGCCTCGTTCCTTCCTAAATATATCAACAAAAGGTACCCACTGTACTCACCAACCCCCATATCTGTAACACAGTCAATCAGAAATCAACGTTCTCTCTATATACTGTGTCATTTCCCGAAGTCTCGGAATATTTTAATGTTATCGTTCATTTGACTGGAAGACAAGGGAATTGAGAGTACATGAAGCATAGGTCAATGTATTTTATGAGTCAAAACATGTTCCATTAAGCAGAAGTATATAACAGTATCAAGGAATTACCTGTGAGCATTAGAATTATAGTCTAGCCTTACATAGTACAAAAGGAGAAAATATTTGGTGAAACCCCAGATAGTCTTTCTCATGATCTTCCTGGTCCCTATTCCCACTCTGCTGAATTGAGTGCTAATACTCTTGTATTTGTTTTTGCTTTGGGTTTTGTTGTTGTTGCAGTTTTTACTATCTATTAGTATCACAGTAATATAGTATCCCATTGTATGAATATCACAGACCATAT
>NW_006291453.1:0-434 GCF_000327345.1 Myotis davidii | reverse complement strand
AAAAGCCCAGAGAGAGCAGAAGGAAGGAGATAAAAAAGATAAGAGCATAAATAAATGACATAGAGACAAAACAAAACAAAAAAACAACAATACAAAAGATCAATGTAACCAAGAGCTGGTTCTTTGAAAGGATAAACAAGATTGATGAACCTCTAGCCAGGCTCACCAAGAAGCAAAGAGAGAGGAACCAAATAAACAAAATCTGAAATGAAAGAGGCAAGATAACAACAGACCCCATAGAAATACAAAGTATTGTTAAAAATACTATAAACAAGTCTGTTCCAACAAACTAGATGACCTGGAGGAAATAGACATATTCCTAGAAAAATACAACCTTCCAAAACTCAATCAGGAAGAATCTAAAAATCTCAATAGGCTGATAAGTATCGAAAAATTCAAGAAGTCATCAAAAAGCCTCCAGCAAACAAAAGCCC
>NW_006291452.1:0-612 GCF_000327345.1 Myotis davidii | reverse complement strand
TGACGTCACAGAAAACTCTCCCCTTCTTTCCACTCCCAATCCTCCGAGGATTTGTTGATAAAGTAATATCATTAGCACAGGTACCCAATGTGCACAAGACACCTTCTCTATCTGTTACTCTGCTTAATAAGGTAAAAAATACATAGAACTTTGCCAGGGCTGACCAGCAGACCCTGAGAGACGGATGGACAGATTACTTTGACACATGTACCTGTGAAAGAGAAGGCTAAGGGGCTTGTTTGGCTTTAGGAACCCAAACAGTCATGATTGCCTGCCCTGTTAGCCTTTTATTGTAACAACAGGTTTAACTAAAATTAACCTTTAGATACAATCAGCAGGGTAAAATGCTTCCTCAAGGTTGGGTCTTAAAGACTAAACATAGGGATTCCAGCAAACCACCCAGGAGATCGGACATTTTTGGAAAAGTCAAGGAAGGGGCTGCCTCCTTTGGGAAGGTCCCCCAGATGTCCCTGATCTTTTGGAGAATCCTCCTTACAGACTTTCCAACCAAGGCCCATACTTCCCCACAGAACTTGGTCTGCTCTGAATATTACTCCTTGGGGAGGAGGAACTAGGAGAGAAATGATGTTTGGTTTAAAATTGATTACATGG
>NW_006291451.1:0-212 GCF_000327345.1 Myotis davidii | reverse complement strand
ACACATCATAATTACCATGGCAAATGATCAGGATAAAGAGAGAATATTAAAAAATGCAAGAGAGAGACAGAAAGTTACATACAAGAGATCTCCCATTATATTATCAAATGATTTCTCAACAGAAACACATCAGATCAGAAAAGAATGGAAGGAAATTACAAAGTGATACAAAGCAAGGAACTGAAACCAAGAATACTCTATCCAGCAAGGCT
>NW_006291450.1:0-418 GCF_000327345.1 Myotis davidii | reverse complement strand
GACATTTATATAATTTATGAAGTGAACCCTCGGAAATGTTTAATACCCACTTAGCAACATGCAGTATTATTGACTATATTCTCTATGCTTTATTTAATATCCCTGTGACTATTTTATACTATCAATTGGACTGTTATGCCCTTCCTTCATCTTTTTCACTCAAACCCCAACCTCCATCCAGTCTGGCAACCATCAGTCTGTTTTCTGTATCTATGAATCTGTTTCTGTTTTGTTTATTTTTTACATCGTTAGAGTCCACATATAAGGGAAATCAAATTGTATTGATTTTTCTCTGCCTGACTTATTTCACCTAACATAATACCCTCTAGGTCCATCCATGCTGTCTCCAATGGTAAGATTTCATTCTTTTTTATAGCAGAGTAATATTCCATTGTATATATGTACCATTTTTTCTTTA
>NW_006291449.1:0-362 GCF_000327345.1 Myotis davidii | reverse complement strand
TCCTTCCTCTCTGAGATCAGTCCATATATATATATAAAAGCCAAACATGTGTGTGTGTGTATATATATATATATATAAGCCAAACGACCAGCTGACTGGCCAGTAGCTATGACACGCACTGACCCCCAGAGGGCAGATGCTCACACAGGAGCTGCCGAGCTGCTGTCACTTGGCAGTCGCGGTTCTCAGGTGATGCACCCAAAACCCGAGAGGAGGAAGCCCAATTCTGGGGTGTGTCACCTGAGAACCACCCTCTCGCAATCCGGGACCCCTCAGGGGGTGTCGGAGAGCCGGTTTCAACCCGCGATCCCCATAGACCAGGCCGAGGTACCCCACCGGTGCATGAATCCGTGCACTGAGCC
>NW_006291448.1:0-313 GCF_000327345.1 Myotis davidii | reverse complement strand
GAATGTTTGGTAAAACTTTTCTGTGAAGCCATCTGGCCCCAGGCATTTGTTTGCTGGACGTTTTTTGATGACTGCTTCAATTTCCTCCTTAGTTATTGGCCTGGTGAGATTTTTTGATTCTTCTTGATTGAGTTTTGGAAGGTCGTGTTTCTCCAGGTATACGTCCATTTCCTATAGGTTGTCTAGTTTGTTGGAGTAGAGTTATTCATAGTATTTTTTTTTTACAATCTTTTGTATTTCTGTATTGTCTGTTGTTATTTCAATTCTTTCATTTCTGATATTGTTTATTTGGTTCCTCTCTCTTTGCTTCTTG
>NW_006291447.1:0-233 GCF_000327345.1 Myotis davidii | reverse complement strand
TTCATGCATTGGGTCTCTAGTGCAATAATAAGGAAAGAGGGAGTTCAAAGAGTGTCAAGAATAAGGGAGTATATAATTTTAAGAACTCTATTTTTAGTTTCAAACAAAAACTATTACAGCAAATTAAATGTTCGTGAGGACTAGCAAAATCAGAAACGTGGAAATAACAAGTGTAGGATTGGGGTTCCACCCCCCCCCCCAAAAAAAAGTTTTACTAGAGAGGGAAGAGACTG
>NW_006291446.1:9425-10070 GCF_000327345.1 Myotis davidii | reverse complement strand
CCCCCCCGCCCCCTTGCATGGCAAATGTTTGTCATGATTCAGGTGAGTCCACACGAGGGGTCTGATCTGGAGTCTTCCTTCTACTCCTTTGGACGAGGTGCTTCTGCTTTTCAATTTCTCAAACCACCACCATCTCCATCTACACCTGACAGGCTGGTTTCCATCACCCCATATCTCAGGTAGGGTGAATTCTCACCACATTTGTAGGAGCAGTGTTGGTATCACAGGGCTACAAATGAGGGAAGTAAGACCAAGAGAGGAAGCAGATTGCTCAAGTATCCTCCAACCATTCAGGCTGTGGTAGAGCCACAGTAGTTATTTAAAGTATGTTTCTCAGTGTGTCTTACTGCCTTGGAACAGGGCTCTCATGAATGACAATTTTTTTTCTGAAACCTGAAAGTTCTCTACAGTTTGAAGAGAAAAGTGACAGCCGGCATCAAAGGCGCTCTGAAGGGGCAGAAATGACTCAGATGATTGGCCACCAGGAGATGGAGAGATCCCACTGCTCACACAGACAGAAATTCAGATGGAACCTGTGTCAGACATAGGACCTGTGTCCAAGGGCCAGGAAGAGGTGCTGAGCTGCCCTGTGGGAGCAGGTGCATCTTGCACAATCCCAGGCTCCTCCCCCCCCCCACCTTGGGT
>NW_006291446.1:6938-7916 GCF_000327345.1 Myotis davidii | reverse complement strand
TGTTCAATAAATATTGGTTTATGGACGAGTCAAAGACCAAAAGTCAATTCTGTTCATGGGAGGAAATTAGTAACTTCTATTCAGAGGATCGAGTCAGGACAAAGTCCTGGGTCCCCGAGTAGGATTTCAGATCCAGCGGAGACCTGGGAGTCAGAAGAGACTCCAGATCAGGGCTGTTTCTCTGGAGGCCCTGGGGTCCTCCTGAGCCCTCATCATGGAAAAAACCCAGAGCCAGCCCAAAGAAGGGGCCGTCCCCGAGCTGTGGGTCCACAGCTGTGACAACCCGGAAGGGCGGCAGCAGCTCCTGATTCGCCACATCCTGTGCGTCTCTGTCCTTCAGGCCCAGACCTCCTCCATCTTCAGAGCAGGAGCCCTCAGAGCAGACGCCATGACGTCCATTCTTTCTGCTCTTCTCTGCCTCGGTCAGTTGTGGACATGGGGACGGGGAGCAGGCGGGAGGGGGAGGCTCTCACTCTGTTGCTCAGGGGGAACCTCAGGCTCAGGCAGCTACAGTGGATGGGACCGTGATGGGAAGGGATTCAGCTGAGACATCCGGGTACAAATCTCTCACAGGGACTCTCTTCCAGGGCTGAGTCTGGACCAGAGGATCCACGTGCAGGCAGGTGAGTCCTCCCCAGGCTCCATGTCTTTCCTCTAACTTCAGCCACTGAGGCTCAGGAGGGAGGACAGAGGTGCTGGGATGAGGTGATAAAATGAGAGGATTTGGGTTTGAGCTGGGGGAGGAGGGTGGTGAAGGTTTTTGTAAAGCAGCCTCTGCTTTCCTTTTAGGGACCCTCCCCAAGCCCACCATCTGGCCCGAGCCAGGCCCTGTGATCCCCTGGGGGAGCAATGTGACCATCTGGTGTCGGGGGACCCTGAAGGCTCAGGAGTACCGGCTGTATGCAGATGGCAGCCCTCGGTACTTGGACAGACAGAAATTGCTGGAGCCTGGAGACAGGGCCAAGTTCCTCATTATAG
>NW_006291446.1:3771-6627 GCF_000327345.1 Myotis davidii | reverse complement strand
ACTGGGGTGGGAAGTGGTTAAATGGGCGGGGGGAGTGTCTTCGGGGATCACAGAGCAGATGTAGGAGAAGCGATGGGGTGATTTGGAGACTCCAGAGTGATCCCCAGCCTCACCCCTTTCTATCCTTATTTCCAGGACCCCCGGGAGGCCCCAGCCCCGAACCCAAAGGGCCCACCTCCACAGCTGGTGAGTCCCGGGGAGCTCTGCTCAGAGGGAGCACAGCCCACCCAGCAAGTCCTGAGAGTCTGTCAGGGGTTTGAGTGACCCAGATCCTCAAGGACGGGCTTGTGTCCCAGGGGGGCTGGGAGTCCCAGGGTGTGAGGCAGGTGATGGGTGGGGTTATCATGGCAGAGGGAGATGTGGGGGCGCAGGCTGGGGAGGGGGAGCTGGGCTCATGTGGGGAAAAGGTAGTCCCCACCACTCACCTGTCATCCTCATCCCTAGGAGGCTCTGAGTCGGGCCCACAGACGGGTAAGTGAGGGGGTCTCTGGGGAGGTGGTGGGTTCCTCCATGGGAACAGGGGCTGAACCATGTGGGGGGGGTTGAGGGGTTCAGGTCCTTCTCGATTCGCTGACTTGGATACCCCTTCCCCTGTCTGGGCCTCAGTGTCTACAAGTGTGAAAGGACAGGATCCTTGTCTAGAGCTTAGATTTCCTGTCAGTTCTGGCCCTGACCTCCTGGGAGAGGGGCCTCACAGGGAAGCTCCCAAGATGTTATGTTATGAGACCTGTCCCCTCTGACTCAGTTATGGCAACACTGTATAGGGAGAGACACAAAGGACAAGGGTCCGGGCACCCAGTCCTACCCCTCAGCTCAGGCTCAGCTCAGAGGAGGGAACAGGGTGGATCAGCCCTGGATCAGCTCCTGGCTCTGCTGCTCCTGCTGTGGGGCTGGGGGGTCCCTTCTCTCCTCTGAGTGTCGGGTTCTGTCTGCTCATCCCTGGTCCTACCCTGCTCACAGGCTGCTGGGAGATGAGGTGACATAAGGGCCTCACAGCTCCCAGCCCAATTTGACCTTCCCAAGGGGGCATCAGGGCCTGCAGAGTGGAGATAGATCCCCGAGAGACTCAGAGTCCAGCCCTCACCCTGCCCTTTCCTATCCCTGCTGTGCTGGGGAAGGGTAATGAGGAATGACCCTCAGCTCCATATGAGACCTGGACAGGCCCCTGCAGAAGAGGAGCCCAGAGCAGGAAGCTGGTGTCCCCCTGGGGGGCAGCGTGAGGACAGCACAGGGAACCCACAGCTTCAGGTTCCAGTTCCAGCCCTGCCTGCCCCATCCAGGCTGGGTGACTTGGGGCACGTGATTAACCCCTCTGAGCCTCAGTGAAGTGGGTGGGGTGGTCAGCCATTCCTCATGCATGACTGTTGTGAGGTGAGAGGAGATGAGTGACAGACCCTTGCATGTACTTCTCACACAGTAGGGGCTCATTAAAAGGCATCATTGCCTCATTTATGACATCACTTGTGTCCAAGGTCTCCCATGGAACCTGTATGTCCTGACTGGGGTCTCGGTGGCCCTGGTCCTGCTGCTCTCCCTCCTCCTCCTTCTCCTCCTCCGACACCGACATCAGAGCAAAGGCAGGTTGTCAGGTGAGTAGGCTACTGGGTTACCTGGGTCATAGGAGGGGGGCTCAGAGCACCTGCCACAGGAAACCAAATTGATGGAGAAGGTCCAGCTGGGAAAAGGATTTCTCTAGAATCTCAAATCAGAAAATCTTGAAAGAAAACAATGTCAGCACCGATATACAAATGTAATCTTTCATCATGTTCAGTCTCATGAAATATGCACACAAGTGAGTGTTAAAGTTCCTTCTTTCCTGTGGAATCACAGGGGAAGGGGAGTCCTAACCTCCCAGGGCTGATTCTGTCCCTCTTGACTAACCCAGAGAGGGTCTTATGTCCAACCTCCTGCAGGGATCACAGACTCAGAGCCCAAGGACAGAGGCCTGCAGATCATGTAATTCCTGCCCCAAAGACCCAGGACTCCTACAGCCCATAGCCTCCCTCCCCTGGTCCCTAACTCTCCTGTCTCCTCCCCCAGCTGCAGCCCAGCAGCTGATGCCCAGGACGAGCCCCTCTGTGAGATGAAGAGACAGCTTCCCTGGGGGAGGGGGCACAGGGATTTCAGGAGATGATGGGGGGAGGGTTAGGCTTGGAGGATGGGGGTTTGGGTGAGAAGGACTGAGACCCACACTGTGTGACCTGGCTCTGCACCTCACCCTGGTTTAGTGCCCCATCTGGAAGCAGGTGGGGTCTGCAGCCCTGAGATATTGGGGACCTGCCAGGAGACACCCCCCACCCCATTCTGCCCCAGCAGATGCTGCCATGAAGGACCCACAGCCTGGAGAGAGCATGGAGCTGGACCCTCAGGTGAGACCCTTGCTCCTGTCCAGGCCACCAAGGACCTTCTGTTGCCCAGTTTAATCCAATGGACCCTTCCCTGTCCCACCTCACCTGGTTCTCAGCAGCGTCCACACTGACCTCCCCTCTGGGCCCCCAGGTCGTCCTGCTGTGACTCACTCCTCCTGGTTTCCTTGTGACCTCATGGCCCCTCCTACGTGGTCACCTTTGCTGGCCCCTCATCCTCTGTCTGACCTTGTGCAGCCCCAGGTCTTAGGAGGAGGCAGGGATGAGTGACTCACCCACAGGTCCCCAGGATCCCCTTCACTCATTCACCCAGCAGATGTGACAGGGCTGTTTCCTGGCTCCATTTAGGGCCCACGGTGCAGCCCGCACTGTCTCCACACGCCTCAAGCTCCCCTGTGGGTGACAGAGACAATATGCAAACAAGCAGACAGTGTCCCAGAGAGCAAAGTTCTGTGAAGGAACATAAAGCAAGAGGAGGGGATAGATTGGA
>NW_006291446.1:0-1052 GCF_000327345.1 Myotis davidii | reverse complement strand
CGGTTAGGAGGCAGTGGTCCTGGATTGTGTGAGAGATCCCAGATTGGAGAGGGTGCAGACCGGGCTGAGGGACACCCCCACTCTTGCATGAATTTCGTGCACCAAGCCTCTAGTACTTTAATAAAAATATTCAATTAAAAATCATTAGTAAGAGAAGAGCAAATTTTACACATGAAGATGTAAGGAGAAACACGATAAGGACAGGAGGAGGAGGGGCGACTGCTGAGACAAAAACCCAGGAAAATCCACAACCCCCTTCCCCCCAAATTCAGTTTTGAAAACATGAACCACAGGAATAAATCTCAGACTGAATGCCCGAGAGAACATGGGAGAATGCACACATGTCTAATACGAACGATGGAAGGGCAGACAGCACGACCCATTGTGCAGGCTTCAAAAACACAGTAGCAGGGCATCCTGAACAATTGAATGGCCACGGCATTTAAAATGGACACCTTTGGGTGCAAAATTTACTCAATGGGCACAAATGACAAACAAATCTCTATTGCCGTCTACACCAAGCATGTCAAACTCGTGGCCCGTGGGCCGCATGTGGCCCACAACAAATATTTTTGTGGCCCAGCCAATATAACGGTATGTACAAAATGTTTTAATAAAAATTTTGTAAATTCATTTTTACAATATCCTGTTATACATAATTACCTAGTTTTTACAGTATCCTGATATACATAATTATTAATAACTAACTACAACGTTTGCTAATGACTGATGACTATAATTGTGTTGCTTTCATTTCCCTTACGTGCCTATGTGCAGGTGCACCATTTCTCTCCGCTAATATCAGCAGCGAATATTTTAGTGGATATTGCAGATGGCCACATCATTAGTCTTGTACTGACTTATTTGGTGTGTGCAACAGGATATATTCTGCTTTCAGAGAACAAGAAAAATAGGTTTTTTGCGTGATGCTTTTTAATCTGTGCAGTTCTTCAGTGTCTGGTAGGTTAATGTTCAATAAAAAATATTAATTTTTGAAAAAAATGTTCTATTATTTTATGTGACTCATTTATTTTAGCCCTTTGTATTCAGCA
>NW_006291445.1:129511-135402 GCF_000327345.1 Myotis davidii | reverse complement strand
CTCCGCCCTCACGCTCTGTACCTGAGGGGGGCTTTTCCTCCACTTCCTGGCGCCTTAGCTCCACATCCTTTCCTCAAGCCCACATCCTTTCCTCAAGTCCCTGTGCGCACGCGTACCTGGCTCGACGCTCCCTCTCGCAGGAACTACGAGCCCTGCGCGCGCACCCACGCACGTGGCGACGCGTCCGTTCACGTGCCAGCCCTAGCAGACGCCTAGGGAAGCCATCCGCGCCGCGCAGGCGCACGCCCCACAGCGCCGAGTTTCCACAGGAGCGTCCGGTCTCCTAGTAACAGGGGCTCGCCCTCTTCCATGGCAGTGGTACCTGGATGGAATGCGCATGCGCATCCCGCAGCTTTCCCAAAGCTTTGAAACACCTGCAGCTTTGCTGCCAAGAGGTCATACCACTTTCCCCATAGATCAGGCGCCGATCTGGACCCAGTGGAGTCCTTATCCCCCTGAGCTGCTCGTGGGTCCTGGGAGGTTGGCGCGGTCTCCTGCCGCAGCCGAGTGTCAGGGAGCCTCCCAGGCCGGGTCCTGCCAGAGCACCCAGGGAGAGGGCCGGTCTGTTCTATGGGCGCCAGGGGCCTGCAGTCTGTGAGGGTCAGCTCTGTGTCAGGGTTGAGTTGGGAAGTGGCAGCACTAGCAGTGAAAGCGTAGATTCCTGATTGGTATCCTTTCTGTACATGCCGGTCCCTTTCGAGAAAAACTGGTGGTTAACCAAAAAAAGGAAAGGGTATACTCCACTATTGATATTTAATGTTGTATCGACTGTTTTCCTGTCCAATTCTCTTATTTAGGGAACACTATTTTAACTTAACCAGGAATAATATTTTTTGGCCATTTTAATTATGTTAAAATTAACCCATTACCTAAAAGTAGAAGTTTTTAGTGAAAAAGAATGAGAACTGCATTTTATTCTGCTAAATTTTTGGAGCCTCACTTGAAATGTCAATGTAGTATTTCTTAATGTTTAACATGCCCCACCTTTCTTAACACAAGGGCTTCTCAACTTTATTGGTGGCTCTCTCTCTCTCTCTCTCTTTCTCTCTCTCTCTCTTCACAGATAAATAGATAACTAGGTTTTTAAAGCTGTTTTTTTATTATCTTGATTTAGTATTAGCATGTGCATTTCAAAAATATGAAGAGACTAACAATTCCTGTTTTTGCCTGGTAAGTATTCCATTTTCCCCCTCAAAATGTTATCGACAGACAAACAAATTTTAAGTTAGAACAAATTCTTCATAGAAGTGCATTTAAATAAATATAAGTGCCATATGTTTTCCATTCTCTGCTCTGATTTTTTTTTCATTATGTGTGCTGTAACATTTTCTCCTATTTTGTAGCATTTATTTTCAGATATCCTATCGTTTGTAAGTATAGCTAGATACTAAAAAATTAAATTGAGTGTTGCTGCTATTTTAGATAAGTCAGAGGTCCTGTTATTGGGGAGCCACCTGTTACTGGTGGCTGTGGAGCTCTTGGGGTGCCATGGGAGTAAGAATTTCCTGAAGCCCCCATGGGAAAATGAGTTGTCATGGAAAGATTTATAGATGATGTAATTTTAAGGGAGTTCCCCTTCAAGGTCCCATCTCCCTTCATCTCCCTATGGAAGAATTCCCATTTTTGTCTTCAGCAGGGTTAAGATCAAAACCAAAGCCCAGAGTCTCTGTTCCATATTCAAGTCCAGTCCAGCACATGGCAGGCTAGCGTGGGTCACAGAGCAAGTGAGTGCAAGGAAGCAGGAACAAAGCAAGAGAAACAAGAACCGGAGAACTCTCTGTCTCAGGGTTATAACTAGGAGCTTAACAGGGAACCCTGCAGGATTTCACACACTTGCATTGGCTCCACCCCCTAGCTAAGATCTTTGTTCTGCAGGCTAGACTAACAGCAAGCACCTTCCCTAGTCACCCCAACTGCACTTCACTGCGCATGTGCCCATCATCCCCCTGCCCCCTAGGGATCCGCAGGGAATGGGCCAGTGGTTCCCTCCAAGTGTGAAATTGCAGCTTCCTGGTGAAGCTGCCCAGATGACCATGCTTACAATGTCTGGCCTTCCTTTTGCTCCTTTTTATTATTGATATTAACTAGCTAGTTACAACAGTAACAGTACCAAGAGGTATATGTCCTCTGAAATATAATTATACCTAATTGATAGAATAGGCTACAAAGAAGCATGAGCTCTCAAAGACCAACCTAAAAAGTTATTTTGGGGAGAACAATATATAATCTTATTTTCTCTTCAGATACTAAAATGATTTTGAATAAAATGTTATCATTATCTAGCATTATTGAAAAGAAATAGGGAAAAATGTATGAACCTCAAAACTCTGAGAGTTGCAGACCTGGGGAGATGAGGGGGGTTTTAATATAAGAGGTAGAAAGGTACTTGCCTTAGGGAAAACAACTAAGCATTTATGTACCCTGCCTAGATGTTACTGAAAATTCTTTGGAAATAATGTAGAGAAAAAATATCATTTTATTGCCAAAGCAGTGCATAAAGATTTCACTTTTTCTTATCTGATTGATTGCCTCTCCCAGCCCAAGAAAATGAAACATTTCTTCCCTCAATGAAAATCCAAAGAGTGGTCAGTGTTCAATCCTGCCCCAACTAACCCTTTCATATTACCTCTGCGCTCTCCCTTGTGACACACTCCGACACCATTCTAAGGTCTGGGTTTTCTATTCCCTTTGTTTCTCCATCATTTCACAAGCTTCACTACAAAAAACACACAAACAAACAAACAAAACACTTCTATTTTGTCTTTTATCCTGAATACCTCCCTGGTCTCCTCTGGGGCTTCAGTTGCACATATATTAAGCTGCTTGATGCTCTGTTTATTTTTTTTTCATGGTATAGTTTCTGTATATCTTTAAGTTCATTGTTCTTTTTTTTTTTGATGGTGTCAACCTCATCCACAATGGGATTTTTACAGGTCAGGACTGTATTTTTAATTTCTGGAAGTTTGACTTTTTAATATGTTCCATTCTTTACCCCATCCTGTTCAAGCTTTGCTCTACCTTCTTGGAAATATGGAATATATATTAAAATAGCTGTTAAGTTCAGTGCATACTAATTTTATCATTTGTGTCATTTCCAGATATGTTTCTATTTCCATCAACTGACTTTTTTCTCCTATTTATGGCTCATATTTTTATGCTTGTTTCCATAGCTCATAGTTTTTATTGGCTACCAGGCATTGCAGACTTTACACTGTTACATGCTGCAGGTTTTTGTTCTTCTTTAAATATATTTAGACTTTGTTCTGAGATGAAGTAAGTTTACTTGGAAATATTTTGATCCTTTAGAGCTTCCCTGTTGAAAATAGTAATCACTAAATACATATGTCTATTTGGATTTATGTTAATAAAATTAAGTAAAATTTAAATTTCAGTTCCTCATTTGTACTATACACATTTCAAATGTACACACATGGCTATTGTCCAATATAGTATTGTTCAATATAGTATTGGACAATATAGTATAGTATTGTCCAATATAGTATTGGACAATAATTGAAGAAAGTTATGTTGGTCAGAGCTGCTTTAGAAGCTTGCTTTTAAACTTTGTTAGGTCCAAAATAGTCTTTATCTAGGGCTAATTTGGCCCCATTACCGAGCCAAGATCTTTGTGAGGACTCTATTCAGTGCTCCATGTATTAGGAGCTCTTTCCATTCTGGCTGGTGGGAATGCTATTCTTGGCTGTGTGTCTGCCTTCCCCTTTTGCTGGTTCTTCCCCAGGTCACAATAGTTTCCTTTCACGTATGCACTGATCAGCACTCAGCCAAAGGATTGTGGGGAATCCGCTGCAGCTCTCTGGAGCTTTCCCTCACTGTTCCTCTCCTCTCTCCAAATTCTAGCCACTTTGGTCTCCACAAACTCTGAACTCCACCTTCCAAACTCCTTCAAATAACTGACTCAATTTGGGTTCCCCCTCCTTGCTCAGTGCCTGGAAACTCCAGGGCTCACCTCGTTAATTCCCGTTCTGTTGAGAATTACTCCCCTGCACTGCCTATTGTCTAGTATTTTAAAACCATGCTTTCATGTGTTTTGTCTTTTTTTTTTTTTTTAGCATGTTCAGGGCATGAGGATAAATCTGGTCCCTGTCTCTTGTCATGGCTGAAAGCAGAAGTCAGCTGGCTCTTAGTCTCAGGCCCCATATCACCAATCATCCCCAACAGAAATGCTTTGTGATTCAAAACCTGCTTCAGGCTGAGGGCACTGGAAGTGCACAGGCCCTGACACCGCAGAGGGTTTGGCATGGCGTGTGCTTGAGGAACAGCAATGAGGTCATGGGGTGGATGAAGAGGGAGTGAGAGACAGGAGTCTGAGATGGCAGCTTTTTATTTTGTGTATCTGTTTCCTACTGCTGCTGCAACAACTTAACACAAATTTGGTGGCTTTAAGCAACACACATCTATTACCTTACAGTTCTGGAGGTTAGAAGTCCAAAATGCATCTTGCTGGTCTAAAAAAAGGGCAGCAGCACGCATTCCTTCCGGAGGCTGCCCACTGTGTTTGGCTTACGGCTCCCTCCTATGTTCAAAGCCAGCAATGGCCTGTCACGTGGTTCCCACATTGCATCACAGTGACACTCCTGCCTCTTTCACTCATGAAGACTCTTGCAGTTATATTGGTAACCACCAATTTCCGGTATCATCTCCCTACCTCAAGGTGAGTTCATTAGCAGCTTTAATTCCATCTGCAATCTTAGACGTCTTTGGAGGCCATTATTCTGTCTATGCTGAAGATAAGATATGTAGAGAATTTGGCTTTTACTCTGAAATACAAAATTATTCCAGCATGTTGAGTAGAGAATCGATGTGATCTGGCTTCTCATGAAAATAAAGTCAGTAACACCGAGCCTGCACTGCTGCGTGGCAGCAGCTGGCGAGAGCTGCCCTGGAGGGGTAGCCTCTCTTACTTCCCCTGCCCCTGCCTGGCCAAAGTGGCATCTGAGGACACAACTCTGCTTTGAGGTCACCTACCAACCTGGGCTGTCCCCCACCCAGATTCTGTGGGCTCCTCCCACCAGAAGATGTGGAAAAGGCCTCTGACTTTAGGATAACTGAACACAGCTACCCTGCGCTTTTCAACACCCCTGAGTAGCAGTGATCGGAACCACCCTACTGGGCCCCCAGAGGCACTCAGATTTAGGCAGGGTGACCAGGGTGCAGGCTGCCAGGGGCACACTGAGGGAGCGGGAGGACACGGCCCTCACCTGCAGGGCTGCGTTGAAGTGGCTGGTTTGGTGCCCGGACGATGTGAAACTCGCTACTTGTGTTCATGGCCGACTGGATACCCCATTGCCACTGTGGGTAGGTAGCCCACGGTGTTCTTGTCCAGGGTCCAAACCAGGTAAGGCCAGGTCGGATTCCGCTCAACGAAACTGCAGAGCCCAGTTGGTCGTCACAAAGCTGGAAGGACGGGCAGAAAGGGTTCTGGGTGGTGCCCGGCTCTCAGCTGTTCGTGGCCCCTTCCTTTCTGCTAAGACCCTGCTCACATCGCATCCATTACCTCTGGGCCACCCACAGCATGGAAAGCAAGAGGCCAAACCTCTACATAAGAGGGAGATGGAGGGTGACTCAGTGGAGTCTTTCTGGCTGATCGCTCTCCATCCCACACATTCCAACTGTGGCCACACCCAGAGAGGCACCTGAATGTCTGCTCCCCAGCAGGGGAGCCAGTCCTGCTGCAGGTTAGGATCACCGGGGAGGCTCCCATAGTCGGCCACACACTAGAACCATCTAGAACAGGGGTTCTCTGCCTTGGCTGCACATTAGAATCACCTGGGAATCTTTTTAAAATCCTGATTTCTGGGCCTCATCCTCCGGAAATTCTGTTTCTTTGTTATGGGGTGGGGCCACAACATTAGTAACAAAGAAACAGAATT
>NW_006291445.1:98170-129334 GCF_000327345.1 Myotis davidii | reverse complement strand
GTCTTTTCTTTTCTTTTCTTTTTTAATGACAGTAAATATCTTTTTAAAAAAAATATATTTTATTGATTTTTTTACAGAGAGGAAGCGAGAGGGATAGAGAGTTAGAAACATCGATGAGAGAGAAACATCAATCAGCTGCCTCCCGCACACTCCCCACTGGGGATGTGCCCGTAACCAAGGTACATGCCCTTGACCGGAATTGAACCCAGGACCCTTGAGGTCGCAGGCCGATGCTCTATCCACTGAGTCAAACCGGTTAGGGCTAGAAATCAGGATTTTAAAAAGATTCCCAGGTGATTCTAATGTGCAGCCAAGGTTGAGAACCACTGATCTAGAAAATGCTGATGGTGGGCTCCTGCTCCGGGTGTTGTGGTCAGAGTGTTAAAAGCTTGCAGGAGATTAAATGTGCAGCAGAGTTTGAGACCCACTACCCAGAGCTCACCCCAGACAAATTAAGCCAGAATGTCCGGGTGGGGCCCAGGCAGGAAAAGTGCCCATGGGATTCTGACGCATATCCACAGACTGAAGCTAGTTGAAAAACTGGTGCACAAAGTCCTCAATGTCCTCGATAGGTTCTGTGACTCTTAAGCTACATGACATATAATGAAACCAGTTTAACCACAGGCTAATGGAAACAAACAGGAGTTAAGTTCCTATGGCATCTCCTTAGTGTTATAATGAAACAGTGGTGAAAGATGCAACCTTATGCCAGCACCTGCCTCACAGTAAGCCATTCCAGGAAGGCCTCTGAAGTTGTTTCCAGGGAGCCAGCCCCACCTTCTGGTTAAAAAGGGGTATTTCATTTCAATAGCAAGGAAACTCACCACTTGACTCGAGGTGCTAAAAGGAGAGCAAACAGGGTGTCATTGTTAACAGCCCCCTTCCCCCCGAAGCTCCCCCCCCACACACACACACTAGATTGCCTAAATTTAGTTTCTCTCTTCATCCTAAGCTCTGGAGGTGTCACTTTTGCAATTAAAATAATAAATGTGCTAACTCTGATCATATTCCTACTCACAGACTTCCAATAGCTCCAGGGCAATTGAGTTAGTTCTACTCTCCTTAGGCCCCAACCCAACCTCTCCTCATTTCACTCCTCCTCAAGTCGCACCAGGAGGGCAACCAGCATTTTCTGCTTTAGTCACACTGGGAAGGGGAAGGAGCAAGCAGGAAGAGAGACAATGTCACAGTGACATTTAAAAGAACCAAAATATAAAAAGCCAGATCCGTTTATTTTTATCCAGCATGTCCTAGAGACAGACTGGCAAGGCAGGCCTGCACAGGGAGACCAAGAACATTCCACAGAGCATCTCTGCCTTTCTCGGGCCGATTCCACACCAATCTGGACTCACAAGGAAGTTGGCCCTGGGGTTAGAGTACCCTAAGATCAGACACTGCACATAGATGAACGAGTGTCCTTGTTTATATCTTTAATCAAGTCTGCTAAACTGGAGGCTATGATGAGATTTCCACGCCTGCAGAGGCTGATGACAAGCTAGTCCTAGACCCAGGTGACCGCTCTGTGGGCACTCTGAGGCGCAACTAGAGGAAATGGCCAATGGATTTTCTTCAAAGAAGTGTCTCCTCGTGTGTTGGATCTTCAGAATGCCCTGCTCTGCTTGCTCAGACGAGGGGTTGGGGCAGGGATGTGCACTTTTAGTCAGCATCAGAGGTGACAACCCTAAGCAGACAAGGTCAGGGCCATGCCGACTTGTATATAAGACACTGTTCACCTGATGCTCTGGTTAAAAGTATGAGTCCTCCCGGGCGAGTGTTGCTCAGTGATTGAGCACCAACCTATGAACCAGGAGGTCACAGTTCGATTCCCAGTCAGGGCGTATGTCCAGGTTGTGGTCTCAATCCCCAGTGTGGGGCATGCAGGAGGCAGCTGATCAATGCTTCTCTCTCATCATTGATGTTTCTACCTCTCTTCTCCTTCTCCCTTCTTCTCTGAAATCAATAAAAATATATTTAAAACAAAAAAATAGGTGGCATTTTTATACACCACTAATGAACTATCAGAAAGAGGCACTAAGAAAACAATCCCATTTACTACTGCAACAACAACAAAAAAGTACCTAGGAATAAACTTAACCAAGATGATAACAGACCTGTACTCATAGAACTATAGGATAATGAAGAAATAAATTGAGGAAGAAACAAACTAGTGGACACATATACCGTGTTCATGGATTGGGAGAATTAACATCATTAAAATGTCCATACTACCCAAAGCAATCTTTGGATTCAATGCAATTCCTATGATAATACCAATGGCATATTTCACAGATCTAGAACAAATAATTCTAAAAATTATATGGAACCAAAGAAGACCCCAAATATTCTCAGCAATCTTAAGAAAGAACAAAGTTGGAGGGGTCACAATACCAGATATCAAACTATACTACAAGGCCATGTAATCAAAACAGCCTTGTACTGGCATGGGAACAGGTATATAGATCAATGGAACAGAACAGAGACCCCAGAAATCAACCCACATCTCTATGGTCAATTAATATATGTCAATGGAGTAAAAATGATCTCTTCAATAATTGGTGCTGGGAAAATTGGACAGGTACATGAAAAACAATGAAACTAAATCACCAAATTACACCATACACAAGAATATACTCAAAATTGATAAAATGCAGGGCACGAGTAGGGGGGTTGGGGGGCGATAGGGAGATAAGGACACATATATAATACCTTAATCAATAAAAAATTTTTTTAAAGAAAAAATAATAGATTTTAAAAATTGATAAGATGACTTAAATATAAGTCACGAAACTATAAAAATCCTGGAAGAAAACACAGGCAGTAAAACCTCAGACATCTCTCACAGCATTACGTTTGTTGGTATAGCTTCTAGGGCAAGGGAAACAAAGGAAAGAAATGGGACTACATTCAACTAAAAAGCTTCTGCACAGCAAAGGAAACCTTCTAAAAGATGAAAAAGGAGCCCACCTTATGGGAGAACATATTTGCCAATGATATATCTGATAAGGGGTTAATTTCCAAACTATATAAAGAGTGTATATAACTCAACACCAGGAAGACAAACAGCCCAATTAAAAAATTGGCAAAGGACCTGAATAACACTTCTATAAAGAGTACTAGTATATACAGATGTCAATAGACATATGAAAACATGCTCAAGGGGACTAATCATCATGGAAATGCAAATTAAAAGGACAATGAGGTATCACCTCCCACCTGCCAGAATGGCTGCCATCAATAAATTAATAACACCAAGTGTTGGTGAGGATGTGGAGAAGGGGGCACCATAGTACTGCTGGTGGGATGCAGATGGGTACAGCCACTATGGAAGAATGGTGCAGGAACTGTGGGGAACAGTATATGGAATTTCCTCAAAAATTAAAAATGAAACTGCCTTTTCACTCAGTGATCCCACACCTGGACATATATCCTAAGAATCCTGAAATATCATTCAGGAAGAATATATGCACCCCTATGTTCATAGCAACATTATTTGCAATTGCTAAGATCTTGAGACAGCCCAAATGCCCATACATAGATGAGTGGATAAAAAAGCTGTGGTACATTTACACCATGGGATATTACACACCTGTAAAAAAAAAGGAACTCTTACCTTTGCAGCAGAATGGATGGACCTGGAGATAATTATGCTAAGCGAACTAAGCCAGTCAAGTACCATATGATATGGTATTAATATGTGGAATTTAATGACCAAAATATACTAGTGAACAAAAAAGAGCCAGAGGCACTGATACATGGAACAGCCTGACAAATGTCAGAGGGATGGGGTGGGGGGACTGGATAAAAGAAGGTGGAGCTTAGCCAAAGAACATATATGCGTAGCCCCTGGACCCAGACAACAGTCAAAGCATGCACACAAAAAGGTGTAAGACCGGGGGTGGAGGTGGGGACAGGGGGAGTGGCTGGGTGGAGGTGGGCAATGGTGGTGGGGGGAGAAGAATGGGGACATCTGTAATAGTGTCAACAATAAAAAAAGAAAACAAGTGTTGTCGAGGATGTGGAGAAATTGGAACCCTCATATGTTGCTGATGTAATATAGTGCAGATGCTTGGAAAACTGAAGATTCCTAAAAATAATACTGCATAACCCAGGAAGCTCACTCTTAGGTGCATAACCATGAGATAGAAAACATAGCCACACAAAGGCCTGTCCGTGAACATTAAGCACATTATTCATAACTAGAGGCCCAGCCTGTACCCTCTCCAATCCAGGACACTTTGGGGGATATCTGACTGCTAGCAGTTGGACATCCCTCTTGCAATCCGGAACCGCTGGCTCCTAACTGCTCACCTGCCTGCCTGCCTGATAGCCTCTAACCACCTCTGCCTGCCTGCCTGATTCCCCTAACTGCTCCCCTGTCAGCCTGATCACTCCTAACTGCTCTCCCCTGCTGGCCTGATCACTCCTAACCACCTCTGCCTGCTGCCCCGCCACTGTGGCTTTGTCCGGAAGGACTTCTGGTCTAATTAGCATATTACCCTTTTATTAGTATAGATAATTGACTCTCACTTCCTTGTTTCAAAACTCTCACCTCTATAATGCTTATGAACTTGATCTAGTAATTCTCATCCCCTCAGTGGATGTCCTACTGATGGCCACAGTCTGGCAGCAGAGGCGTCTCATGTGTGTGTGTGTGTGCTGGGGGCCTGCCCCCAGCCACACCATGGAGGCTTGGAGCAGGAGCCCCTCTGTTAGTATCTCTCAGGCTCCTGGCCTCCAATACATGTTATACTCTCCCTTGAGCTATGGCCAGGATGGGGGTGCTGCTTGCAAGCCGGGCTTTCCTGCTCCTGGATCCTCATGGCAACCGGAAAGCAGGCCCAGCTGGGGGATGTCCACAGGCAGGGCTTGCTTTCCTGCTCCCGGATCACCATTGCGACCAAGGAGCAGGGAAAGTTTGGGGCTGCCCACAGGCCAGGCTTGCTCCCCTGCTCCCGGATCCTCATGGCGACCAGGGAGAAAGCGCAACTGGGGGCTGCCTGCAGGCCGAGCTTGCTTTCCTGCTCCCGGATCAGGTGCAGCTGGGGGCTGCCTACAGGCCGCACTTTTCTACTTACCAATGGCCGGATCACCACAGCGACCCAGGGCCCAGCGGCACTTTCCTGCTCTCCAATAGTCATAGGGTCCCAGCTGGGGGCGGGGCTTAGCAGTGTGGGGCTTAGGTGGCACGGGGGTACCGGCTGGGGGCTCAGGTGGCACACAGGGGTCCAGGCTGGGGGCGGCCCCGCTGCCCAGGGCTGCACATGGGACCCGGATGGCAGCTCGCGCTGTCCTGCCCTGCCTGTAGTATAGGATAGAGGCCTGGTACACGGGTGGGGGCCAGCTGGTTTGTCCTGAAAGTGTCCCAAATCAGGGGGGGGGTTCCACTTGGGTGCCTGGCCAGCCTGGATGATGGGCTGATGGCTGTTTGCAGCTGGTCACACCCCCTTCAGGGTGGGGGTCCCCACTGGGGTGCCTGGCCAGTCTGGGTGAGGGCCTGAGAGCCGTTTTCAGGCTGGAGGGCAACTTAAGCTCCCAGCCTCTTCTTTTTTTCTTTTCTTTAATTCTGGGATTTATTTACCTTCTATAGCTGTCACTGGAGCTGAGGGCCGGCTCCAGCTCTGAGGGCTGAAAGCAGGTTTCTGGGCTGTTTGGCTTCTATAATTGAAACTCTGTTGCCATTACAGCAGCTCTAAGCTCTGAGGCCGAAGCTGGCTGAAAGCAGGTCTGTTTAGCTTCTATAATTGCAACATAGTTTCTTAGAGTGCAGCTCAGGGCTGGGCTGCAGCAGGCGGGGAACCTTGGCTTCCTCCATCACTGGAGCAAGCAAGCCTCCTGTTCGCTTCAGCTGCATGGCTCTTTGCCACCATCGTGGTTGGCAGTTAATTTGCATATCCTGCTGATTAGCCAATGGGAAGGGTGTCGGGGTTATGGTCAATTTGCATGTTTCTCTTTTATTAGATAGGATAGCCAAAAAGTAGGAAAAAAAAACCAAATGCTTGTCAACTCATGAGTAAACAAGACACATTATGTCCACACAATGGCATTTCATTTGGCAATAAAATGAATGAAGTACCAATACCTGCTATAGTATGGAAAACCCTCAAAACATTATGTACATGAAAAAAGCCAGTCACAAAAGACCACATATTGTACAGTTGCTTTTATGTGAAATGTCCAGAGTAGGCAAATCATAGAAACAGAAAGTTGGTTAGTAGTTGCCGAGGGCAGGGCATTAGGCATGTGGAGGAGAATGGGAGTGAATGATTGCTAATGTGCATACTGTTTCTTTTTGGGTGACAACTCAAAGGAAATTATTTGAGGGACAAGAACAAAGTGCGTGTATTCTCAGTACCAGAGAACACCACAGACAAATAGACCCTGACGTGTACAAATAAGAGAAAGAACATTCATTAAATAAATGAGAATAATTAAATAGAGTGTTGTAAAGGTATAAAAGTGTAAATGTGTCCCACTTTACACCAGAGCACTGTAGGTTGCTTTGGAAAATTAGTTTGGTATTCTGATGAATCTGGTTATCTTGTTCAAAATTGAGAGATCTGATATTGCACTTCTGAATCATCTTAGCATTTACTAAACACCTACTTACATTTTCAGCATAGCAAAGATGGAAAAACTTAAAAACTGGGTCTCTGTATTATATCTGATGAAAAAGCAAAAAAGCATTCAGTGGGGACCTAGCTACATACGCTGTCACCCATGCCACATGTATTTAAACTAGAGGCCTGGTGCACAAAATTCATGCACTCAGGAGGGGGAGTCCCTCAGCCCAGCCTGCACTCTCTCGTAGTCTGGGACCCCTTGCTCCTTACTGCCCGCCTGCTTGTTGCTCCTTACCACTCGGCTCACTGCTCCTTAGCACTGCTGGAGGTGGGAGAGGCTCCCGCCACCACCACTGCACTTGCCTGGTGTGAGCCTTGCTTCTGGCTGAGCGGCACTCCCCCTGTGGGAGTGCACTGACCACCAGGGGGCAGCTCCTGCATTGACCGTCTGCTCCCTAGTGGTCAGTGAGCGTCATAACGACCAGTCAGTCCACTGTTTGGTCTATTTGCATATTAGCTTTTTATTATATAGGATACTGCTTGTCATATACAAAGCACTGTTTTGAGTAAAAGAAGGCTGGGGATAAAGATAAAAATGGGTAAAACTTCATATTCCTTCATTTCAAAACGTTCCACGTCTATTAGAAAATGAAAGCATGTACACAAATAGATGTAATACAAGGAATTGTGTGATAAATGCCTAAAAAGGTAAATATTTTAATGGAAAGTCAGATAAAGGTAAAATAATCTGGGGTTGATGGGATAGAGAAGACACAAAAACTTTCTAGCTATTGATCTGATTCTCACCTTCTCTCTTAAAACAAAAACTTAATATTTATGCATTTAACTTTATCAAAAGTAAAAAAAATTCAAATAAGTTCTACAAGGTTATCAAAACAATTGTTTGAGTCAGCCTCATTCCCACTGATGAATTTTTCCCTCCCAAAGACAACCAGTTTTATGTGACTGTTTTAGTATCCTTTTCTCTAAGTAAGACACTTATATCACTATGTCTTGCTTTTTCAGTTCCAGGCATTATCAATTGGCTCCTCACTATGAAAGAAGAGAATTTACCTTTATTTCTTTCCCAGGCCTTTATGACACATTGCTTCTTTCCCATTCCTTCATCCTGTCCTTAATTAATTTTGTAATTTTGCTTAGATGTATAGTCAGTGCTTACATTATTAAGACTCTGAAGCACTATTTATAATTGAGCCATCTGTAAACCTTGGTTAACCTTTCCCTCCCTGAACTGGTTTTTGTTTTCCCTATCTTGTTTTTCATTTGTTTGATCTCCTAACCCATACCTGCTGAGGACTACCAAAACTTTTCTCCAGCCACATTTCCCCTCTTGAATCTCAAACCCATAGATTTCTGTATTAGTTCCACAAATAATAAATATATCTACTGACTATCTACTCTATCTCTGACATTGTACAGAGACTAAGTATTATAGGTCTATTATCTTGGTTAATCCACATGATACTATTTTAAGTTGGGTTCCATTATACATATACCTTTAACAGATGAGGAAAATAATGTAGAGAAAGCTTAAGTGCTCATTTGATCAAGTACACAGCTAGGAAGTATGAAGACATGATGTAAAGTCAAGCAGCAGGACTCTAGAGCCTATGGCCCTAACCACCTATACGCTCTATTCTTTCAGTGAATATATGTCAACAAGAAGCCACCATGAGTCTGGTATGGTCTGTACCATGAAAGTAATCAGTCTTTCATGAAGTTCACTGCCTAGCAGGTATGACTCACAAACAAGACTGTACAATAAGAATGCAATGAAGCACACAGGATATAACAAATAGAATATATAGAAATTAGACAAGAAACAGGAAAACTTTAATTTTTTTTTTAAAAAAACAAGTATTTATTAAGCACATACTATGTGACAGGCACTGTGCTAGGTGCTGACAACGCATTTTTAGCCAAACAAGACTTTTCCAGGTTGGAAGGGAGACTGGGAGAGAGAGAAATGAGTGATCCAGGCAGTGGAAAGAGCATGTGTAAAGGTCAAGAGATGCAAGAAAATAAACTGTTCCTGGTATCAAACACAATTCAGAATAAATATATATTTATAAAGTGGGTGGGGAGCAGTATGAAGCTGAAAAAATTAAAAAATAAAGAACCAAATCAGACAGGTGAAGGCAATCCTATATAATAAAACCCTAATATACAAATCTACCAAACGGCAGAACAACTGGTCGCTATAACATGCACTGACCACTAGGGGGCAGACACGCAATGCAGGAGCTGCCTCCTGGTGTCAGTGTGCTCCCATATGGAGCCAGGCTCATGGCTGGTAAGTACAGTGGCTGTGGCAGGAGCCTCTCCCACCTTTGCTGCAGGTGGGTGGTAAGGAGCGAGGGGTCCCAGACTGCGAGAGCCACGTCTGCCTGCCAGCTTAGGCCCAATTCCCCGGGGGGAGCGGGCGTAAGCTGGCAGGCAGGCAACCCTCGAGGGGTCCCAGACTGCAAGAGGGTGCAGGCTGGGTTGAGGGATCCCCACCCCAGTACACGATTTTCGTGCACCAGGCCTCTAGTGTTAAATAAAGAGTTTGGACTTTAGTCTAATTTGTAAATTTGGTACTCACAGGGTACATGTGCAGAGAGAGATGTGATCGTATTAGTGTTTTAAAACTACTACTTTGGTTACAGTGTGGAGAATGAAATAGACCGAGAGAGTGAATAGGAGATTGTCATATCATTCTAGAGATTAAGATGTTACTATGGTTTGGATTAAAGTGAGAATAGAGAAAAGTAGATTATTTCAAAGATATTTAGGAGATACTATATTTTTTAGGAATTGGGTACAATTCGTTCCTTCATTTCAGGGTTGGAAACATCTATAAGGCCCAAGAAATGATTTGGTCAGGACCTGCTAAGGCATTAGGGGTGAGTTAAATGTTTGACCAAATATAGTAGGCTAATGTTTAAGTTGATAATTTTGTATGGCCCGTGAATGATGTTATAAATACCCAAATGGCCCTTGGCAGGAAAAAGGTTCCCCACCCCTGCTTTATTTGTTCCATAAGTATTTATAGAATACCTAGTATGTACCAAGCATTGTGCTATATCCTAGGAGATACAATGGTGAAGACAGATATGATTCTTTGCCCTGATGGATTTTATAGTACAGAAGGAAAGACAGATATTAGACAAATTATTACACAAAAAAATCAATTACAACTATAGTAAGTTCTTCAAAAGAGAAATACTACTAGACACTTTTGCAGGAGAACCTGACCCAGTCAGACCAATGCTAGGAGTCAAAGAAATTTTGAGAAAGTGGCTTTTTTATAAATTGTGGTAAAATAACAAAATTTAACATTTTATTAACTGTTTGAAATTGTACAGCTCAGTAGCACAATGCAGTACAACTATTCCCAATACCTAGTTCCAGGACTTATTCATCACCCAAACAGAAACCCTGTGCCCACTAAGCAGCCCCCACCAACCCCCATTGCCCCTGGCAACCACTAATCTGCATTGTCTCTATGAATTTGCCTATTTGAAGACTTCAAATGAATGGAATCACAAACTATGTGGGTTTTATCTCTGGATTCTTTCCCTTAGCACAGTGGTTCTCAACCTTCCTAATGCTGCGACCCTTTAATACAGTAACTCATGTTGTGGTGACCCCCAACCATAAAATTATTTTCGTTACTACTTCATAACTGTAATTTTGCTATTGTTATGAATCATAATGTAAATATCTGATATGCAGGATGTATTTTTATTGTTACAAATTGAACATAATTAAAGCATAGTGATTTATCACAAAAACAATATGTAATTATATATGTGTTTTCCGATGGTCTTAGGAAATTCCTGTGAAAGGGTTGTTCAATCCCCAAAGGGACCGCGCCCCACAGGTTGAGAACCGATGACTTAGCACAATGTTAAGTCATTCACAGTTATGACTGAGAATATTCCATCATAGGGATGTAACATATTGTGTTGATCCATCCATCAGTTGTTGGACATTTGGGTGGGTGGTTTCCAATTAGAGCTAATATGGATATTCATGTACAAGTGTTGTTTGAGCACATTTTCAGTTCTTTTGGGTATATACCTAGAAGTTGAATTGTTGGGTCATATGTTAACTCCATGTTTAACTTATTGAGGAACTGCCAAACTCTTCCACAGTGGCCAAACCATTTTATATTTCCATCAGCAATGTATGAATTTCTCCACATCCTCATTGATACTTGTTATTATCATATTTTCCATTCTAGCCATCTTTCTGTGTGAGGGGTTATATTATAGCTTTGATCTCAATTACCCTAATGACTAATGACATTGGGTGTCTTTTCATGTGCTTATTAAGCATTAGTATATCTTCTTTGGAGAATGTCTACCCAAGTCCTTTGCCCATTTTTAAAATGAGTCATTTTTTATGGTTGGTTTATAAAAATTATATATTCTAGATACTACACCATTACCAGATATATGATTTGCAAATATATTCTTCCATTATTTGGTTGTCCTTCATTCACTTTCTTTGTAATGTCTTTTGATGCACAGGTTTTTAATTCTGATGAAGGCCAATTTATCTATCTTGGAAGTTTTTTTGTCATTTAAGTCATATTTAAGAAACAATTATGAAGTCCAAGGTCATGAAGGTTTGTCTGTATGTTTTCTTTGAATAGTTTAATAGTTTTAGCACTAAAATGTAGGTATATATTTCATTTTGAGTTGATTTTTGTAAGTGGTGTGTGGTAAGGGTCCATCTTCATTCTTTAGCATGTGGTTTTCCAATTGTCCCAGCACCACTTGCTAAAGGGACTGTTCTTTTCCCCCAGTGAATGGTCTAGGCACCACTGTTGAAATCAATTGACCATGGAAGTATGGGTTTATTTCTGAACTCTCAATCTATTCTATTGATCCTTATTTATTCTTACGTTAATACTACATTATTTTGGTAACTGTAGTTTAGCAGTAAGTTTTTGAAATTGTAAATGTGGATCTTCCAACTTTGTTCTTCTGTTTCATGATTGAGCTATTCTGGGTCTCTTGAGATTCCATATGGATGTTATGATTGGCTTTTCCATTTCTGTGGGGGAAAAAAGATGGACTCCATTGGAATTTCAAAATGAATTCTATTTAATCTGAAGATGGCTGGGAGGAACATTGCCATCTTAACAATATTTGGCTCCCACTCCATGAACACAGGATGTCTTTCCACTATTTAGGTTTTCTTTAATTTCTTCAATATGTAAGAGGAAGTGACATTTAGGTTGACTAAATTGTGCAGTGAGAAGGGAATGGAGTGACTTCTAATGGCATCTGGGCTAAGGATTTAGGCATCTGACATAGTATCTATGTGGGAAACAAGGGTAGAGACTGCAAGAGGACGCATTGTTGAATTTAGTTTAGATGTATTGAGACTTAGTGCCTGTGAGATATTTAACTCACAGGGTTAACAATTCTCTTTCAAAACACCCTTACTTCAGCAAGAATGGATGTTTTGGATTAAACATGACATTTCAAAGTTGAGAGCTCTTTTTCAGATTTCTTTGTTATCAAAGAAAAAATATGTATTGTGCATTTTATTGCATTAGGTGATCTCAACCTTATCAATAGGTTAATATATATTTATATCATGTGACATGAATCTGATTTAAAATAATGAATGTCTATAAATATACTTATAAGAAAAAATATTTTCTTTGAGTTTAACATAGAATACAGTTGAGGTTTCCCTACCTTTGGATAATATTGGCCCCTTTATACTTACCAAATAATTTTCCTTTTAAATATTCGGTAATTAATGGCACAAGTCAAGTACAGTATACTTTTAATCAAGTATGGAAATATTTGCTTACATACTTCATTCTTATTTATCTCATGCCCTTTTCCCGACATACTGCCCTCCACATACAACATGTAAAGTATGTGTGACAGGTGACACTCAGCTCCTTGTCAGGTCATCTAGGAGGTGGACAGATTGAAATTAATGTTGTAATGACATAGTGCTCAGGTCATTGCATCACTAGCAAAGGTTAATTTTGCATATTTATTAATACATTATTTAAATTAGCACCAACAACTTTTTTAACCAACAACTCTTTGTGTATTATTGTCTAAAATGTTTATAAAAGGACATCATATTTTAAATTATTCAATTTTTAAACCAATCTGTAATGAGAGTCTTAAATTAGGTGAATAAACCTCAAGGTTTTTAAATATCAAACTAAAGTAAATATGTAGTATGGCCTTATGGTAAAATATCACGGTGTTAATGATTAAACAAGACCTACACCAGGGACCTATCCTTCATTACTGTAGTCATACTGAATAGTGACTGTATACAATGAGAAACTGTCTACATCCTATGAATACTATTAATGACAGATTTTTAAAAGTAAATGGCAAGAATACAAACAGCTAATGTTAGTAAAATGCATTAGTGTTCAGACTCTTAATTCAAAATCAATGGACAGAAAAAGGAAGAGATTTAGGCAATTTTAGTGGAAATGAGGAAAGATCACTGGACTTACTCTATATAACAAACACCTACCACAGGAAAAAAATAAAAAATAAATAAAATGGCAATTAAGTTGATTGCAGTACTTTAATGTTTTAAAGAAAACTTATTAAAAATACAGATTTTAAAAAAATCTTACATTCTTGACAGATATAGCATCACCTGCCTTTCTAAAAATAGTATGGTAAACACAATTGCAGAAATGTATGTTAATCAGTGGTACAATATTATGGTTTTAAAAATCCTGACACCCTCCTACTATCTGCTGCTTTGAAGTCAGATTATGGCCTGGAATTTACATCAGGCTGGGTCCAAAGTGGCATATTGGGACCCAGGCCAGGATCAATAAACTGTGCCTATTTTGGCAGAACTTCTCCAGCCAAGAAAGGATAAATAACAAAGAAAAAAAACCCGTGCAATTATATGAGAGACCAAGAAAGGAAAGAAAATCAGTTTTGTAAAGAACACTTTTCCTTCTTTTTACAAGCTTCTTTATTTACTCCGGATAGTTAACATAACAGTATTCAATAGTGAAGTAAGTGGATTTTACACTCACTATTACTGTATGGGTAGAAAGAGCCACATGCATTTTTGTTTTATAAGTCATCTCTGATCACTGTAATATGGCACATGAGAACAGAAATTCAGAGGCACAAAGTTAATATATACATTTAACATTGTCAAGGATTCAAAAGATAAATGCAATCATATAGCAAAAAAATCAGATTGACATTTTGACCTTTCCCAAGGATGTGAAGAATCTTTTCGCATATCAGAAATCTCTATAGCAAAGATTCCTATGAGAGAGAAGAAAATTTGTGCAGATTAACATTTTTAATTCCACGATTTCACCATCTATAAAATTAAACTCTAACATTACTTTGGCAATACTTATGATTTTTCTCCCAGCTTCTGTGAAGAAAAACAGATACAACGTATTTTTTTGCTCAGTGTTTATAAACTGTAATACATCCATATCTTGGAATCATATCTATATTAAAAAGGAAATCAACTATCATTAAATACAACTTGAATGGATCTCATGGGCATTGTGTTAAATAAAAAAGTAAATCTCAAAAAGTTACATAGTGTTTGTGATTCTATTTATATAACATTCTCAAAATGACAATTATAGAGGTGAAGAAAAAATTAATATTTTCTTGGGGGACTGTATGTGTGTGCTTTGACTAACTATAAAGTGGTATCATGAGAGAGTGAGTGCCTTGGTGCTGATGGAACAATTAGGTGTCTTGATTGTGGTGGTGAAATATGGGTTGTGTATAAAAAAACGCACACTATAAATACACATAAAATGAAAACATGGAAAAACAAGTGGAAACTGAATATGAGTTAAAATTAACTGTATTTTACCAATGTTAATTTCCTGGTTTATAAGATATTACCTTGTAAGTTGGGCAAAGGATATGGGGAACTCCCTTTTTAACTATTTTTTATAACTCCAGATAAGTCTATAATTCTTTCCAAGTAAAAAAAAATAAAACAAAACTGGTAGATCCCTACAGTAGAATACTTTTCAGTGGGTAAAAGGAATATTCAACAAGATCTGATGCATACAACAACTTGAAAAAATCTGAAATATATTATGTTGGGTTAAATTTAGCCACTAGAGGCTACATATGATGATTCCATTTTTATGTCATCTGGAAAAGGCAAAACTATAGGGACAAGAAACAGACCAGGTACACTCTTAAAAAGCCAACACACAAAATCTTGTTCACAGCTACACACCCTGAGCACCGAGAGAGGGAGGGTAAAGCAGACTAGAGTCCCATGAGGACAGACTGGGGTTTGTGGCTCTGGGGAGAGAGCTGAAGAGACAGCCACCAGGATCTCTGTGCTGAGTCCCTTTTCCACACTGTAGACGCCATCCTTCCTCAGGGGAGGATTCCTCTCCCTATGGCATCAGCCTGGGTGAATACAACAGCCCTATCCTCTGGATTTCCGGCTGAGGAGCATCTTTCTGGGCCAGGGTGCAGATGTATGAGCTGACTCAGGTACTGAGTTGTGTGGCTTTGTGGCGGGTCCATTCCCCCCACTTTCCCATGAAACTGACCAGTGCCTCCTCTCACAGCAGAAACATTAGCCCCACTCTCTAGGCTCCAGGTGATCCTACCCCCATGACTCCAGGCAGCTCCGTCCTGCCGAGGAGGTCTGGGCAGGATCTAGGACAGACTGTGTTGTGTCGCACTAGGACAGGGTCATTTTTTTCCCTTGCATGCCAAACTGGTGCAGAGACCTTCCTTTAACAGCCAAATCTTGGTGTGTTTGGGCCTGATAAAATCTACTATCCTCATCCTGATGACTCCCTGAGACACCACCCCACCACAAAAGTCTATGGGCACTTGGCAGGGAATATCTAGGTTTAGTATAACCTGGGACATTTGCCGAGCGGCCTCAGTCCCAGCATTGGCATGAGTTTTGACCTACATCAATATGGTGAGCACCACTCATCCCCACCTATAGGCTCTTTTAGTGACTGAACCTAACAGGCAGCTGGCAGGTGAAGGCTGGTAGAGATGGATCTCTGGGCCCTTTATGCCATTTGCTGACCTGCCCCCGGGCTCAGCAATGGTGGAAGCCAGACATGGTGCACATACTGATCCATCTCACACACACCAAGGCCCAGCAGAGTTAGCCACAAACTGGATTGCTTTGTAGCTCTAAAAAGGTTGCCCAAGGCAGGTCACAGGCAGTGTCTGACATTGACCAGGGTACCTCCCAAAAGGCACCAGAATAGACATATCCAGTGGACAACTTCAGATAACATCAAAGCAGGATACAATTAGCTTAACAAGTAGCATAACCAAAGGCAGATCTCAGTAGGCATCAGATCCTGCTGGTTCACATGGTCAGCACCTGCACAGCAGCTTGTACACTGTGGTCAAGATGAATAGTCATAGTCAGCAAACTTGAAGATAAAACACACACACAAATAGGACTATAGCAAACTCAACACTAAATTATGACAAAAGAGCTCACATAACATACACAAGAGATATTACTGGAGTACCCGGCTCAGGTGATCAAGGAGACTGTGCCATTAAGTTCCACAGGACACCATCCTACCAAGATTGGGAGACATAGCAAATCTACCTAATACACAGAAACAAACACAAAGAGGCAGACAAAAATGGGGAGATAAAAATACAAACTAAATGAAAGAACAAGAGAAATGTCCAGAAAAAGAGCTAAATTAAATGGAAACAAGCATTGTACCAGATGAAGAGTTCAAAAAAATGGTTATAAGGATGTTCATGGAACTTAGTGATAACTTAAATAAGAGATAGCAAGCATTAAAACAACAACAACAACAAAACATAGAAACCATAAAAAAGAACCAGTTGCAAAAGAACAATTTGATATCTGAAATTAAAAATACACTGGAAAGAATAAACCATAGATTGGATAAAGCTGAAAAGCAAATCAGCAATTTAGAAGACAAGGTAGCAGAATATACTCAATTAAAGGAGCAAAAACATTTTTTGATATAAGGACAGTTTAAGAAATATTTGGAACAACATGCAGCTTATCAACATTCGCAATATACAGAGAAGAGCAAAAGCAGTTTCAAAAACCTATTTGAAGAAAAAATGGCTGAAAATTTTCCTAAGCTGATGAAAAAAAAATACATACAAGTCCAAGATGCATAGAAAGTCCCACACAAAGTGAACCCATAGAGGCCCACACCAAGACACATAATAATTAAAATAGCAAAGTTTAAAGACAAAGAAATAATCTGAAAACCAGCAAGAGAAAGACAGTTAGTTACCTACAAGGGAACTGCTATAAGACTGTCAGCTCATTTCTCAACAAAAATTTCAGGCCACGAGGCATTGGCATGAAATATTCACTGTAATGAAAAGCAAGGACCTATACCCAAGACTACTTTACCCAACAAGGCTGTAATTTAAAATTGATGTAGAAATAACGAGCTTCCCAAACAAGAAAAAGCTAACGTAGTTCATTACCACTATACTAGTATTATAATAAACTAGACGCCCGGTGCACAAAATTCGTGCACTTGGGGGGAGGAGGGTCCCTGAGCCCAACCTGCATCCTCTCACAGTCTGAGACCTCTCAGGGGATGTCTGATTGACAGCTTAGGCCTACTCCCTGGGGGGAATGGGCCTAAGCCGTCAGTCGGACATCCTTAGTGTTGCCACAGAGGCAGGAGAGGCTCCTGACACCACTGCTGTGCTTGACAGCCGTGAGCCCAGCTTCTGGTGCTCACCACCAGTTGAGCATCTGCCCCCTGGTGGTCAGTGCACGTCATAGCGACTGGTCGTTCTGCCATTCGGTCAACTTGCATATTAGCCTTTTATTATATAGGATGTTAAAGGATCTTCATGAAGAAGAAGCAGAAGGAGCAGAAGAAGGAGGAGAAGAGGCACATAATAATAAAGAATAAAATCATAATAAATTTGTACCTTACAATAATCACTTCAGATGAAAATGGCTTAAATGCTTCAATCAAAAGACATTGGGTGGCTGAAGAAATAAAAAAAAAAATCCATATATATGCTGTCTACAAGATACCTCATAATGAAAGGTACACAGAAAGCAAAAGTAAAAGAATGAACAAAGATTTGTCATGCAAATAAAAAAGGGGGAAAAACTTGGAGAGGCAATACTTATAGCTGACAAAATAGACTTTAAAACAAAGGCTCTAATAAGAGACAAAGGAGGACAATATAATGGGAAAGAGGATATAACCGTGTAAACACTTATGAACCCAACATAGAAAAAAATCTTGAGGGACATAAAGGGAGCGATCGACAATAATATGGTCATAGTAGGGGATTTTAATACCCTAATTACATCAAGAGATACATCTTCCAGACAAAAAATCAACATGGAAACAGTGACCTTCAATGACATAATAGATGGAATAGGTTTCATTGATATCATCAGAGCATTTCACCATAAAGCAGAAGAATATACATTCTTATCAAGGGCACATGGAACATTTTCTAGGAGAGACCAAACAAGTCTCAAAACAAGTCTCAATAAATTTAAGAAGATTAAAATCATATCAAGAAAATTCTCTGACTATAATGGATGAAACTAGAAATCAATCACCAACTGCCCCCCCGCCCCCCCCTCCCCTGCCCAAATCTGAATAGCACACAAAGACACAGAGGCTAAATAACGAATGGGTTAAAATGAAATCAAGGATGATTTCTTAAGATACCTTGAAATAAAAGAAAATGAAAATCAACAACCCAAAATCTATGGGACATAGCAAAAGCAGTCTTAAGAGGAAATTGCACATTACAAGCCTATCTCAAGAAATAAGAAACATCTCTAATAATCTAACTTTACACTTAAATAAACTTGAAAAAGAACAACAAACAAAGCTTAAAGTAAGTAAAAAGAAAGGAATAAAGATCAAAATAGAAATTTTAAAAATAGAGTCATAAAAAGGAACCCAAAAGATCAATGAAACTAAGAGCTGCTTCTTTGAAATAATAAGCAATATTGACAAATCTTTAACCAGACTCATCAAGAAAAAAAGAGAGAGTACCCAAATAAATAAATTCAGAAATGAAAGAGGAGAATTAACAACTGACACCAAAGAAATATAAAAAAAGTGTAAGAAAACATAGACAACTATATGCCAACAAATTGGGCAATCTGGATGAAGTGGATCTATTCCTAAAAACATACAATCTTCAAAAACTGAATCAGGAAGAATCAGAAAATCAGAATTGACTGGTTATACTTGATGCAACTGCAGCAGTGATAAAGAATTTTTAAAAAAACAACCTCCCATCAAATAGAAGTTTTGAACAGGAGGGCTTCATAGGTGAATTTTACAAAACATTCAAAAAAGAATTAATACCTATACCTCATAAACTATTCTAAGAAATTCAAGAGGAGGGAAGACTCACCAGCTCATTTTACGAGGCCAGCATTATCCTAATTCCAAAACTAGATAAAGGTATTACAAAAGAAGAAAATTAAAGGCCAATATTCCTGGTGAACATAAATGCTAAAATCCTCAACAAAATAGCAAACCAGATCCAGTAATATATTAAAAATTAAAATACATTAAAAATACCATACACCATGGCCAAGTGGGATTTATTCCAGGGATACAAGGTTGGTACTATATCCACATCAATAAACGTGATACACAACATTTTTAAAAATGGATAAAAATCACATGATCATACCAATACATGCAGAAAAAGCATTTGATAAAATCTAGTACCCATTTATGATAAAACCTCTTAGCAAAGTAGGAATAGAGGGATCATACCTCATAATAAAGGCCACATATGACAATCCCACAGCCAGCATTATGCAATGGGCAAAAACTAAAAGCATTTCCCTAAAGGTCAAGATAGAGATGTCTGCTTTCACCACTCTCGTTCAACATGGTATTAGAAGTCTTAGCAACAGCAATCAAACAAGAAAAAAATAAAAGGCATTCAAATTGGAAATTAAAACTACCACTCTTTATTGGTGACATAGTACGGTACATAGAGAACCCTTAAGATTCCACCAAAACACTACTAGAACTGATAAAGGAATTCAGTAAAATAGCAGGATACAAAATAAGTATCCAGAAATCAGTTGCATTTTATACACCAATAATGAACTACCAGAAAGAGAAACTAAAAAAAAAAACAAACAAACAAACAAACAAAAATACACACACACACACACACAAATCCCATTTACTATTTCATCAAAAAATATGTATGTACTAATAAATTTAACCAAGGATGTAAAAGACACGACAATGGAAAATTAAAAGCAACTGAAGAAGATACAAATAAATGGAAGCATATACCATGTTCATGGATAGTAAAAATTAATATCATTAAAATGTCTATACTACCCAAAGTAAACTATGCAATTCCTACCAAGATGCCAATGGCATATTGCACAAATCTAGAACAAATATTCCAAAAATGAACATGAAACTGCAAAAAATCCCACATAGCATCATAAATCTTGAGAAAGAGAACAAAGTTGAAGGAATAATGCTACCCAATATCTAACTATACTACAAGGACATGGTACTAGAAACAGCATGATCCTGGCATAAAAGCAGAATAGAGAACCCAAGGTAAAGCCTGCCTTTATGGTCAATTAATCTTTGACAAAGGAGGCAAGAACATACAATGGGGTAGAGACAGTCTATTTAATAGTGTTCAAAAATTGAACAGATATATGCAATAAAAATGAAACTAGACCACCTTCTTACACCATGCACAAGACTAAATTCAAAATGGAATAAAGACTTAAATGTAAGACTCGAAATCATAAAAATCCTAGAAGAAAACATAAGCAGTAAAATCTTGGACATGTCTCAAGCAAAGAATAAATAAATGGGACTACATCAAACTAAAAAGTTTTTACACAGCAAATGAAACAATCAACAAAGTGAAAAGCCAACCCACTAAGTGGGAGAATATATTCACCAATGATACCGCTGATAAGGGATTAACATCCAAAATTTATAAGGAATGCAGACAACTCAACACCTTAAAAAAACAAACAAACAATCCAATTTAAAAATGGGCAAAACATCTTACTAGAAACTTCTTCAGAGGACATACAGATGGCCAATAGACATATAAAAAGATGCTCTGTGTCACTAATCATCAGAGAAATGAAAATTAAAAGCACAATGAAATATCACCTCAAACCTTCATAAAGGCTCTCATCAATAAATCAATAAACAAATGGGACTACATCAAAATAGTAGTTCATGCACAGCAAAGAAACCATCAACAAAACAAGAAAACCCACTGCATGGGAGAACATATTTGCCAGTGTTATCACCGATAAGGGTTTAATCTCTAAATTTACAGGGAACTCATATAACTTAACAAAAGAGAGATAAACAACCCAATCAAAAAATGGAAATGGACCTAAATAGATATTTTTCAAAAGAAGACAGAAGGAAGGCCAAGAGACATGTGAAAACATGCTAAAGTCAGTTATCATCTTAGAGATGCCAATCAAAATGACAATGAGGTACCATCTTACACCTGTAAGAATGGCTATCATCAACAAATCAACAAATGACAGGTGCTGGTAAGGATGTGCAGAAAAGAGAACTCTTGTGCACTGTTGGTGGGATACCCATCAGCAGATGTTTGGATTAAAAAGCTCTGGTACATTTACACAATGGAATACTACTCTGTGGTAAAAAAATAAAGAAGGAATTCTTACCATTTGCAAAATCATGGATGGACCTGGAGAGCATTATGCTAAGAGAAATAAGCCAACAAGAGAAAGATAAATATCACATGATGTTACTCATTTATGGAATATAATGAACAACATAAATTGATGAACAAAAACAGATCCAGAGACAGAGAAGCATCAATCAGACCATCAAACCTCAGAGGGAAGGCAAGGGAGGGTGGGGGTAAGGAGGAGGATCAACCAAAGGACTTGTATGCATGCATATAAGCCTAAACAATGGACACTGACAACAGGGGGGTGAGGGCATGAGTGGGGGTGGGGGAAATAAGGACAAATATGTAATACCTTAATCAATAAAGAAATTAAAAAAAAGAAACCATCAACAAAATAAAAGGAGCCCACTGTATGGGAGAACATATTTTCCAATAATACATCTCATAAGGGCTTAAATTCCAAAATATATAAAGAACTTATATAACTCAAAACCAGGAAGACAACAACTCAATTAAAAAATGGGTGGTGTGGCTCAGAATTGAGCGTGAACCTATGAAACAGGAGGTCACAGTTCAATTCCCGGTTAGGGCACATGTTCTGGGTTGTGGGCTCAACCACTTATGGGGGGTGTGCAGGAGGCAGCTGACCACGATTTTCTCTAATAATTGATGTTTCTATTTCCCTTTCCTTCTCCCTTCCTTCCTAAAATCAATAAAAACTTTTTTTTTAATGGGCAAAGGGAGGATTCCTACATGGTGGCTGGCAGGACTGGAGTGGGGGAGAGTGTGAGTGAGTGAGTAAGTGAGTGAATGAGTGAGAGGGTAAGTGTGTGGATGTGCATGGGTATGTGTGTGTGTGTGTGAGGGATAATCCAATTGTGCCGGAGTCTCAGGGTGGGCTCTCCTGGCCAAAAAGTCCTTGCTACTGCCACAGTCACTCCCCTAGTGTGGCTCTGGCTTGGAAACCATGCCATCTTGAAGGGTTTATCAGGTTCTCCTGGGGAGGAGGCCTTACAAGACACACTTAGATCAGGTGAATCTAACTGATATTTACAGAACATTTCATCCCAACGCAATAGAATATACATTCTTCTCAAGCACACAAGGAACATTCTCAAAGACAGACCACATGTGAGGGCACAAAACAAGTCTATACAAATTAAAGAAAATTGATATAATATCAAGCATCCTCTTGAAAAACAATGGCAAGAAGTTAGAAATCAACTACAATAAAGAAACTCAAAAACACTCAATACATGGAGGCTAAATAGCATATTATTTAACAATGAATGGGTTACCAATGAGATCAAGCAAGAAATTACAAACTCCCTGGAAACAAATGAAAATAAACACACAACCACCCAAAACCTATGGGACATGGCAAAAGAAGTCCTGAGAGGGAAGTGCATAGCATGTATTTCCATAGCATTTATTTCAGGACTAGCTCAAGAAATAAGAAAAAGCACTAATAAACTATCTAACTCTACAACTAAATGAATTAGAAACATAGCAGCAAGAAAAGCCCAGAAGAAGTAGAAGGAAGGAAATAGTAAAGATCAGAGTGGAAATAAATGAGAGAGAGAGAGAGAAAAAAATAACAATACAACAATATAAAAGATCAATGAAACTAAGAGCTGGTTCTTTGAAAAAATAAACAAGACTGATGAATCCCTAGCCAGACTCATCAAGAAACAAAGAGAGAGGAACCAAATAAATAAAATCAGAAATTAAAGAGGTGATATAACATCAGACACCACAGAAATAGAAAGAATTGTAAGCAAATACTATGAATAACTTTATGCCAACAAACTGGACAACCTAGGCAAAATGGACAAATTCCTAGGAACCTATAATCTTCCAAAACTCAATGAGGTACAATCAGAAAACCTGAGTAGGCCAATAACAACTGATAAAATTGAAGCAGTAATTTAAAAACTCCCAGCAAACAAAAATCCTGGACTGGATGTATTTATAGGAGAATTTTACCAAACATTCGAAGAAGAACTAACATCTATCCTCCTCAATTTATTCCAAAAAAATTCAACAGGAAGGAATACTTCCAAGCTCTTTTTACAAAGCCAGCATTATCCTAATTCTAAAACCAGATAAAGACACTACAAAGAAAGAAAATTACAGGCCAATATCCCTGATGATATTGGACATACAATGGAGTAAAGACAGTCTCTTCAACAAATGGTGTTGGGAAAACTGGACAGACACATGCAAAAAGATGAAACTAGACTACCTTTATCTGAGAGGAGGATGAGAAGAAGGAGTAGGAGGAGGAGGAAGAGGGGGAGGAAGAAGAAGAAGAGAAAGAAAAAGAAGAGGAAGAAGAGAACAAAATAAGAATAAAATGTCAACATACATGGCTATCAACAATTGAATCTAAAAATCAAACGCAAAATAAAGTGGAATCAGAGGCACAGGAGCATGGAGCAGACTGGTAATCTCAGAGGGAAGCAGGGGCAGAGTGGGAAGAGATTTACTAAAGATCTGGACACAGATAGTAGTGTGGTGAAGGCCTGGGGTGGGGCTGGAACTGGGTGGAGGGAGGTAATGGGGGTAAAAAAGGGGACATCTGGAATATTCTCAACAATAAAGATTAAACACACACACACATACACACACACACACACACACACACACACACAACACCCCAAGTGATGAAAAACAAGGACCTACAACCAATATTACTCTAGCCAGCAAAGCTATCATTTAGAATTGAAGGTCAGATAAAGAGCGTCACAGACAACAAAAAGCTAAAGGATTTCATCACAACCAAACCAGTATTACATGAAATGTTGAAGGGTATTCTTTAAGAAGAGGAAGAAGAATAAAAAAGAAAAAAAAATATGAACAATAAAATGGCAACAAATACATATCTAACAATTGAATCTAAAAATCAAAATAGACAAGGAATCTAATGAACAAAATAAACTGATAAATAATAAAATAGAATCAGAGGCATGGAAACGTGGAACAGACTGATGAATCTCACAGGGAAGAGGAGAGGAGTGATGGGAAAAGATTAACCAAAGAATTTATATTCATGGACACAGACAATGGGGTGGTGAAGGCCTGGGGTGAGGGGGGAAGAGAAAGAGGGTAGAGGGGGGCAATGGGGGAATAAAGAGGGACATCTGTAATACTTTCAACAATACAGATTTAAAATTAAAAAATAGTCACTTTTCCAAATAGGATATGGCCAATAGACATATAAAAAAATTCTCAATGTCAATATTCATCAGGTATGCAAATTAAAACTATAATGAGATATTATCTCACACCTATCAGATTGATTACCATCAATAAATCAACAAACAACAAGTGCTGGTGAGGATGTGGAGAAAAGGGAACCCTAGTGCACTGTTGGTGGGAATACAGTATGGTGTAGCCACTGTGATATTTTATTCCTTTTTTTTTTTTTTTCAGAAAGTGGAGGAGAGGGAGAGGGAGAACAAAGACAGAAACATCGATATGACAGAGACACATCTATTGGTTGCCTTCTGCATGTGGGGGCTGAGGATCAAGCCTGCAACCAAGATATGTGCCCTTGACTGAAAATCAAACCTGCCAGCCTTCTATCTCTGGGCCAATGCTCTAACCATTGAGCAACCAGCCAGGGCCAGATCCTGAACTTTTAAAAAATGTTGGTCTGCTTATTGTAGTAACATAGGTGAGAAATTTTGAAACATTTTTTATGCATTCTGGGATTAAAGAAAGGAGTAACTATGCTGATATGGAGTAAATGTGCTAATGAGCCAGCGTACCCACTGTAGAAGAAAGGACTTACAAATACAGAATGGAAGAAGGCAAGGTGAGGATGGTTTGGAACTTGAATTATTGTTTTTTTCGAAAAACGTGGGTATGGAGAGAGAGGAAGCATGTGCAAGAGTGTGAATGTGTGAGACAGCACATGTATTGTCTCAAACACATAAAAAGCAAATTTGGGGATCAAATTTTAACGATAGAGAATATGGGTAAATGGTATACAGATGTCCATTGTGTTATTTTATTTTTATTACTGCTTGTAAATTTAAAATTATTTCCAAATAAAAATATTATTATAAATTTGTGACATATAGAAATGTATCTAAAATCTTGCCTCTAATATTATTACTTTCATAAAGCATTCACATTTAGGGTGGTATAAAAATAAACCAATATTTTATTAATCAAAGTTAAATTATTTAATTAATTTATCAATTAAAATTAATACAAATTGATGTAAAAATAACAATAACATCAGATTTAAAATATATAATTATGTAATCATTACTAAATGATTACATAATTATATATGTAAAATAGACATGTTTCACTTTAGAATATTTATACAAAACTAATAGTCAAAATACTTTCTTTTTATGTGAACATAAGTAATCATGTTTCAATAGCATTATTCTTGACAGACTGTTACTGAGTTTCCTTACATCCTCAAATAGTCACTGTATATATTGCTATATGGTCCCCAGAGAATGGACCCTAAACCACTCACTCTTCTAGAGATCGATCCAGGCCTCGGTCAGGAGATCGGTGGTGAGCACGTTCTGGTGAATGACATTTTGTATTTGGCTTTAGTGTAGAACTCAAATAATAAGCATTACTTGAGTAGTTCTGGCGGCGAAGTTCTTGCACAGCCCTATCCCTAAAGCAAAATGTTTAAAATAGAATTTCTTAAACTTTATATCCAGTGGCATTATTAATCCAGTGGCAAAACTGAAGTTCAATTCACACTTTAAAACCTAGCCATCATGGGATAACCAGAATCTGTTGTTATCTAAGAAAGAATGCTCCCAGCCTAAATACTGGATAGAGACCAACTTACCTTTCAAAGCGCTCGGTCCCTAGCTGTCTTTTGGTAATGTCTAAATCAGCTTCCAGTTGTGTGACGACATTCCTGAACTGGGCCACATCTCTACTCTGGATGGCCCTGTGTAAAAGAATGTAAGGGAGAGAGTTGATTAGACTTTTCAACGTCTAGAACTTCTGAACCATGTTGGCAATGTTCTCAGCTGGATCCAAGCCAAACTGTGATCTTTATGGACGAATATGCCAATTTTAGGTGTAGTAAATGTACAAGGTAGCCTATTTGAAAAGCTTAAGGTGTGCCAATCACACTCAGTTAGTTAAACTTTGTCTGTGTCAGTTTATTTGTGCTTACATGGAGTAATATTATCTATTATCAATCTCTATTACCTATTTACTGCACATCTATATATATAAAAGTCTAAGCGACTGGCCGACCAGCCGACCTTCCGACTGGCTAACCAGTGGCTATGACGCGCACTGACAACCAGGGGGTAGATGCTCAAAGCAGGAGCTGTTGAGTGCAGTGACTTGGCAGCTGCGGTTCTTGGGTGATACACCTGGAACCATAGAGGAGGGAGCCCGATTCTGGGGTGCATCACCTGTGACTCGCCCTCTCACAATCTAAGACCCCTCAGGGGATGTCAGAGAGCTGGTTTCAGCCCAATCCTCACAGGCCACGCCGGCGGACCCCACCAGTGCATGAATCTGGGCACTGGACCTCTAGCCCATTGGCTCCCTACTTCAGGTCTGGCTCCCCACTGGGCCTCTAGCCCATTGCAGAGGTCATGGGTCTGACCCTTACAGTAACTTTTTGACTCAACTAGCTAAATGATGAGATATGCAGGGCTTACTAGCTGTGGCCCCGATGTCTGGTGCCCACACTGGCCCATGTGCTTAATATCAATTTCCAGTGGAGGCAGTGAATTTTCCCACTACCATTCTCAGCTGGGAAACTGGCTGCGGCTTCCCTCCTTCTAGGCAGACAGTAGCACCAGCAGGCAACCTCCGAGGAGGGAAGGAGGCAAAGTAGCAGCTCAGTTGGGAAGAAGGAGGTTCCTACCCCCACAGGACTCCACCTGGGCGGAAGGGCCAGGGCAGGAGCCTGACATTGAGCAGGGTCCTGCCCTAGGCTGACTAGATTCCAGGCTAAGTAAATCCTGTTAGCTAAATAATTGCATTTTACAGCTAAATGCCCACAAGTTGTCAGTTACCACCAAACTTAGAGTAAAGTGAGAAGAAAGAAGCGAGACAGATACAGAGAGAAAGTGGCATAATATTGGGAGAAGAGAGGAGGGAATCTGATTCTGGGGTGTGTCACCTGAGAACTGCCCTCTCGCAATCCGGGACCCATGGGGGATGTCAGAGAGTCGGTTTTGGCCTGATCCTCACAGGCCAGGTCGAGGAACCCCACCAGGGTACGAATCTGTGCACTGGGCAATCTAGTTATTTTTATAGAAGTACTTTAAAGGATTGTACTCTCGCCGAAACCGATTTGGCTCAGTGGATAGAGCGTCAGCCTGCGGACTGAAGGGTCCCAGGTTTGATCCCACGCACTCTCTCCTCCATTTAACGGGACCTCCTTTAGGGCTAAGCCATGCCACAAACACCCATAACACGGCGCCCTGTCATCAGGAAGATAACGACGGAGACGAATGCTGCTTGGACGGAGCACTCCTCTCTCTGCTTGTTCCCAGGACAGCACTCTAGAGCACACAGGCTGATTGTGTTTACCAGGGTAAGGGAAGTACTGATCAGCCAGTCTAAAACAGAAGGTAGTCTTTAAGGTTACATTCTTAAGAGATTTCCACCTCTGGCTTGAGAAAGTGACCTGGCAGAACCGGTTAAAGGTAGCACAACAGCCCAGCGGCAGTGACTAAGGACTCAGTGACAGCTGCCATAACCTGGGAAACAATTTCTGAAGGAACTGGCTTTGGCTTTACAGGTCGGGCTCAGTCAGGGGCTCCTGTGAGTGGCTGATTCCTGAGACCATGATTCCTGTCCCTCCCCAGACCCCATGCTCAGACAGGAGGGCAGAGTTGAGGCTGGATGAAAAAGTGTTATAGAGGAGACAGGTAAGAACAGAGCCTGGGGGTCCCCATGCCTGTTTTTGGTGAGAGGTGACCAAGTTTAGAACATTCACTCTCCAGGCAGGCATTTCCACCCACCCTTCCAGCAGAGTCATGGAAGAAGCTGCTAATGGTGCTGGGATGCTGAAAGAAGCAGCCACAATCATGCTCTAAGGGAAGTCTTCAGTATTCTGTGAATGCAGGAGTCCTTGCAGGTACCCAGTATGTACAATTATAGGTACACAAGCAAATACAGTGTGACAAATGGAAAGATTAGGGAGCAACACCAGGTGGGCTCATATATAGAAAAATTCTTCTGGTTTCAGAAGTGTATATTTTTCTAATCTGGTTATAATATTTCCTAAAGACAATATTTTAGATCAGACATCTTATTATACCCAAAGTTCTATTGGAAACAACCAACACAATGGTTAAACTTAAAATTAAATCAATTTAGCTAAACATATAATAGAAACTAGCACTAAATTTTTGGCAAATCACAATATTTCTGGTGCACAGTTTAATTAATGGCTAATTATGGATGCTTAAATTATATAAATTCCAGCTTTAAAATTCTACTAACCAATAAAGTATCAAAAAATTTAAGAGATATGACTTTGTTATTATACTGCTAACAAACTCACATTTTATTTTCTGCCAAACACAGGTGTTCTTTAAGCAGCTGAATTTCAGATTCTTTTTCTTGAAGCGCTATCTGAGACTGATATTCTTTGTCCCGATTGGCCACCAGCAAAGCTTCTAGATTCTGCATGGAGATTCTCTCATTTGTCATCTGACTTCTGAGGAGTTCTATTTCAGAACGAGCAGAATCTAACTCATTCTCCATCTGTACAATAATAGGAAGATATCTATACTTATTCCCATTCATCACTTAACTGATAGATTATCAAAGACATAAAATTTCTGTATTATGTAATAAGAACCCCCTTTAATTTCTTTCTTTTTCAAAATCCTCAACTGATATTTTTTTATTGACTTTAGAGAGACAAATGTGAGAAAATGAGAGAGAGATAAACTTTGATGTGAGAGTGAAACATTGATCAGTTGCCTCCCATTTGCGCCCCCACAGGGAACGAACCTGCAACCTAGGTATGTGCCCTGACTAGGAATCAAACCCACAACCTTTTGGTATATGACGCTCCAACCACCCGATCCACCTGGCCAGGGCCCTTTTAATTTCTTGAATAGAAATATTGTCCTCCTCCTTACCAAATACACATATACACACAGAGTTTCATTTCTTCCAACTTTTTGATCATATCAGAAAATTCATTAAGTAATGAGTTATTTACCTCAAACTGCAAACAATTTCCAATTCCAGCTTCGATATTTATTTATATATTTCTGCATGACTGACATGGTGATACCTGTGACTACCGCATTTACTCTGTTAGGTGAGTTACAAACATCTAACTACATTATGGAGTGTCATTGCACTCCATTGTTAAGGAAGACAAGGACTCATTACACATGCCCTCCCTTGCATAAACCCTTGGAAAGTTTCATTTTTTTGAAGGTTATCTTGAACCTGAAATACACTGTGTAAGCCAAATGTTTCTCCAAAAGAAAGAAAAGCAGACATTACTATTTAGTAAAAAAAGTATTCCTAAAATTATCTCATAATACACATTATAATAAATTAAATTTAAAAAGTTAAATGTGGCCCTAGCCAGTTTTGTTCAGTGGATAGAGTGTCGGCCTGTGGACTGAAGGGTCCCAGGTTTGATTCCAATCAAGCACACATGCCTGGATTGCAGGCTCAATCCCTAGTACAGGGTGTGCAGGAGGCAGCCAATCAATGATTCTCTCTTATCACTGATGTTTTAATCTCTCTCTCCATCTCCCTTCCTCTCTCTGAAATCAATAAAAATATATTTAAAAAATTTAAAAGATGAGATTAAAGCAGGAGGGGGAGGCAGCTGGGGGAAAAACTTCCTGAACTATATAAAATTAAAAAGTGATGTCTGACCAAACAAAAACATATTGATAGTCTATATAAAGCTTAAAATTTACAGGAAAACAACAGGAAGAAAGTAAACTCAGTAAATAAAATAAAGAGTTAATATCTTACTAATATAAGAAACTCATGCAAATTGAGAAATGTGAACAGAAACATAAAATATATCTGATTAATTATTAAACATAAGGAAAAATAACTTTATGAATAATCAAAGAAATATAAATTAAAACAAAATGCTATTTCTAGTTTCTTAACCTTGACAGTGGCGACCTTTTGGGTTGAATGAGTAAGTGGCGAAGGGAGCTGCCTATGCCTCACAGTGTGCTTACAGCACCCCGGACCTCTACTAGAGGCCAGTGGCATCCCCCACCCTAGCAGTAACAACCACAAGTGTCTCCAGACATTGCTGGATGTCCAGGGGGAGCAAAATCTCTGATCCAGTTTAACAAATTAGTAAATTTCTTAGTGTGTGTTGATTAACTTTAAAATGGGCAATAGTAATTTCATACACCCTGCAGGAATACAAAATGGAGCATCACTATTTTTGGCAACAGCTTTATTGAAATATAATTCACATACCATATATAACTCAGGCATTTAAAAGGTACAATTCAATTTTTTTAGTATATTAAAAGAATTGTGCAACCATACCATAACTAGAGGCCCGGTGCACAAAAATTTGTGCACTTGGGGGGTGGAGGGCAGTCCCTCAGCCCAGCCTGTTCCCTCTTGTAGTCTGGGATCCCTCGGGGGATGACCACCTGCTGGTTTAGGCCTGCTCCCTGGGGGATTGGGCCTAAGCTAGCAATCAGACATCCCTTTGGCAGCCTGGCAGCCCTCGGGGAAGGTCCACTTGCTAGCGGGGAACAGGCCTAAGCTGCAGTCAGACATCCTTAGTGCTGCTGAGGAGGCGAGTGTGGCTCCCACCACCACCACTGTACGGGTAGCCATCAGCCTGGCTTGTGGGTGGGCAGAGCTCCCTCTGTGGGAGCACAATGAAAACCAGGGGACAGATCCTGCATTGAGCATCTGCCCCCTGGCAGTCAGTGGGGAGCACAGTG
>NW_006291445.1:84285-98111 GCF_000327345.1 Myotis davidii | reverse complement strand
CAAGCCTCCTGCTCGCTCCAGCTCTGTGGCCATGGCCAGCTGAAAGCAGGTATCTGGGGTTTATTTATCTTCTATAATTGAAACTTTGTTGCCTTGAGTGGAGCTCAGAGCCAGCTGTGGCAGGCGGGAAGCTTGGTTTCCTCCATCATTGGAGCAACCAAGCCTCCTTCTCGCTCCAGCTCCGTGGCTGCCGGCCACCATCTTGGTTGGGTTAATTTGCATATAGTCACTCTGGTTGTCTGGTGGGCATGGCTTAAGGTGTACCAAAGGTATGATCAATTTGCATGTTTGTCTTTTATTAGATTAGATTGCACACTTTAGTGTTAGAATTTTTCATCATCCACAAATAAAATCAAGTACCCATTAGCAGTCTCCCCAAACACCTACTGTCCACCGTCCCAGCATCTGCCTGAAACAATCCCTAATCTACTTTCTGTTTCTATGATCTGTCTTATTCTGGACATTTCATACAAATGGAATAATACAATGTGTGTGTGGTCTATTGTGACTGGTTTCCTTCACTTAACCTAATGTTTTCAAGAGTCATCCATGTTTTAGAAGGTGTATTTCTTTACTACACTTATTGCCAAATAATATTTCCTTGCATAGATGTAGGGACACTTGAGTTATTTACTTCTGGCTATCCTACATAAAAAGAGCCTAATATGCTAAGTGTCTGGTCCTCTGGTCAGCCATTCAACCAATCAAAGCATAATATTCTAGTGATATGCTAAGGCCACTCAATCACTTGCTATGGTGTGCACTGACCACCATTGGGCAGACGCTCTGACTGGTAGGTTAGCTTGCTGCTGGGGTCAGGCTGATCAGGACTGAGTGACACGGGTTGGACATCCCGTGGAGCCCTCCTGCGGTCCCTCCCCAGTCCTGATTATGCACTGATGGGGTCCTCGACCTGGCCTGCGCCCTCTTGCAATCTGGAACCCCTCAGGGAATGCTGGAGAGCCAGTTTCTGCCCAATGGCAGAATGACTGGTTGCTATGACGTGACTGACCACCAGGGGGAAGATACTCAACGCAGGAGCTGCCCCCTGTTGGACATCCTCCGAGGGCTCCTGGACCATGAGAGGGCACAGGACAGGCTGAGTCCCCGCCCCCAGTGCGTGAATTTTGTGCACCATGCCTCTAGTTATAATGCTCTAAGAACATTTATGTACAAGTTTTTGCACATACCTATGTTTTCAATCCTTTTCAATAAATAGGAGTGGAATGTCTGGGCTCTATGGTAATTCTATTTTTAACATTTTAAAGAATTGCCAAAATGGTCTCTTTATTTTACATTCCCACTAACAATGTATGAAGGTTCCAAAATCTCTAGATCTTTGCCAACATCTATTACTGTCTGTCGTTATGTTTTTTTCATTGTAGCCACTCCAGAGCTTGTGAAATAGTATTGTTTTGATTTGCATTTCTCGGACAATTAATGATGTTGAGCAGCTTTTCATGAACTTATTGGCCATTTACATATCTTCTATAAAGAAATGTCTCAAGATGTTTTGCTCTTTTCAGTTGGGTTATTATCCTATCTAATAAAAGACAAATAGGGTAATTAACTGTACCTCCGATATGCTTCCCATTGGCTAATCAGGGCGATATGCAAATTAACTGCCAACCAAGATGGCGGCTGGCAGCCATGCAGCTGAAGCGCACAGGAGGCTTGCTTGCTCCAGTGATGGAGGAAGCCAAGATTCCCTGCCTGCCGTGGCTGGGCTCTGAGCTGCACTCTAAGTAACAATGTTGCAATTATAGAAGCTAAACAAACCCCAGATACCTGCTTTCAGCTAGCTGGGCCTCAGCAAGCAGGACCGCAACAGTGTTTCAATTATAGAAGCTAAACAAACTGCAGATACCTGCTTTCAGCAGCTGAGGTCTCAGAGCTGGAGCTGGGCCTCAGAGCTAAAGCCAGCTCTCAGCTCCAGTGACAGCTATAGAAGGTAAATAAATCCCAGAATAAAAAAAGAAAAAGGAAAAAAAAGGAGAGGTTGGGAGCTTCAGTCACCCGCCAGCCTAAAAATGACCCTCACCCCCTCACCCAGACTGGCCAGGCACCCAGTGGGGACCCCCACCCTGAAGGTCAAATTTGTTAATTCTTCAGTTACACTATGCAACTTGTATACATATACTTTAGGATCTGAGTTCCATCTCTCTCTCTAGATGCATCTCCAGCCATTTTCACCCATGCATGCTACACTGGCCATTGAAAATTACTTACTATTCACGCAAGAAATAGCTTTTACCTCCATTCATTCCCTATGTTGTTGTTCCCTCTGAATGAAACACCTCATCTCTTCTGTGCTCATTAGTATGTCCACTCCCTCCCGACACCCACAGGCTGAATAGGATCTCCCTCTCTAAATCGTATTTCTTATTAGAACATTCATCCCAATGCCAATACTGAAAGGTCTGTGAGAGCATCAGCTTGTATCTTTTGAACATTATAGTCACAGTGGCAAACACAATGTCAGGCACACGGTAGATATAATCAACTGAGTTACAGTTTAAAAGAACCCAATTAGTAAATAAATTTAGCTAAAAGAATGTCATTAAAGTTATAATTTAGCTGGATGGACCTCAACCTCATGGTTCTTTACTGATTGGCATGTAAAGATGTTTTATAATTCTCCTAGGACCTAGACAAAAGTAAATATAAATTAAATGCTCAGAGGAAGAGTTATGTTACTTACTTGAATTGTTGGAATATAGCTGTCAAATTAATCTCTGGGACTTAAAAAAGAAATCTAAAGGTGAGAGACAGGCTTGATGTAATATTAAACACAACTTTTTTCTAATCCTGTAGTAATTTTATATACTAGAAATATGAAAAAATAAAACATTTTAAATGCATTACATACCATTTCAATTTCTTGATCTTTAGCAATCAGCTGCCTATTAATAAGTTCCTTGCTTGAGTCAAGTTTAATACAAAGTTCCCTTGTGGAAGACAAGTCTGCAAGGGCAGACACCTTTTCAAACTGAACCTTCTGAAGCTCCTCTTCCATCTTCACAAGAGATTTATGCAAGGTACAAATCTGGGCCTTGTAAGACCTTTCTGCATTTAAGTGCTACAAAGACAAAATTATTATTATAGTTTTTAACTTGGAAAAAAAACTACAACATAGAGCACAAAATGGGGCAAATCTTTTACTAGTAATGATAGTACACTTACATTATAAGGAACTTTAGATGCTATAGGTAGTAACATATGTACAAAACACTATGACACACACATTTGGGTTTCAAGTTTCTATACACAAAGCCCATGAGTAAGGTGGTCAACATATTTGGAAAACAACTTTTCCCACTTAAAAGTCTCAGCCCCAAAGCTGGTTGAGATATATACATGTTTGGTCTATAGTTCTGTCTGTTTGCCTCAGTTTCTATTATTCTATAATATAAATATTATTGTTGTCTTTAACAATAAAGTGACAAATGAAACAGCTACTATTTCACTCATAATACTCATTTTCCAATTCTTAAAATATATGTTGATATTGATCATCCTATATAATAAAAGTGTACGTATGCAAATTGTCCCCTTGACCAGGAGTTCATCCGGGAGCTTGACCAGGGGGCAGGGCTGGGCAGGGGAGGGAGGGAGACTCTGGCCGGCAGCCAGCAGCTGCTAGGGACCCTACCAGTGCATGAATTTCATGCATTGGACCTCTAGTAATATAATAAAATGAGGATTGATAACTCTCTAGCACTTACTAATACCTTAGGGAAAAAGACTCTGGGCAAGTATAAATTAAGAATAAATCCACATTATGAGAAATAAGGGTATGTTTTAAAAATGGTATTCAAGTTGTATAAATGAGATTCAAGTTATATAAACGCTTTCAAACATTCAAGATAATCCCTCCTTTTTCAGAAAAAAAATGTCTTAAATACGCTACCATCTACAAAGAAGCATTTGCTATTATGTGAAGATAACAGAACTGAGAGGCAAATAAAGACACTTTTCTACTTTTACAACTCCTTTTAAAAGTACAAAGCACTAAAATATTGCTCCTGGAAAAAATTATTTGGTCACAATTCTCTTCTACCTTTCTCCCTCCCTTCCTTCTCACTCACTGTATTTCTCACTCATTCTTTTTTTTTAAGTAGTATTATTTTTTAATCCTCACCAAGGATATTTTTCCATTGATTTTTAGAGAGAGTGAAAGAGAGAGAAAAAGACAAAGAGAAATATCAATGTGAAAGAAACACATCGATTGGTTGCCTCTTGCAGGAGCCCTGACCAGGGTCTGGGTTGGGGAGGAGCCTGCAACCAGAATCAATCGAACCTGGGACCCTTCCAGCTGCAGGCCAGCACTCTATCCAGCGAGCCAAACCGGTTAGGGCCTCACTCATTCTTTCAATCACCTCCAGTCAATGTGCTTAAATGCATATCCAATGGTAAGCAAAATGGTCTCTGCTCTGACAAAACTTTCAGACTATGGGGGAATCATACATCAGTCAAATAACCAAATGAATATATGTAATTCATAGATAAACTTTTAAGGAAGAAAGAAAAATTCTCACATGCCGAAAACAAAGAGAAAACAAAGCCAGAGCAGGAAGCAAATGAAAGCCTAAAGCTAAGAGTTGGGGGTTGAAAGAGCCACTAACAGTGAATGACTTATATTTCAACATTCAAGCAAGGATAGGAGACAAGATATAGAATTAATGGAGAGTTGGAACTGAGACCTGTACATAATTTGGGGCCCTTTAGAGGAGGCTCTGAGGGGGAAAAAATACACTCAACCTCACCTAGATACAAACAAAAATTTATCTTGACCTATTCTCTGGATACGGAGAAAAATGTCTTCTGTAAGAAACTGAAATCTTAGGTCTGAGTTCACTCAATTTTAAAGTTAGACTTTACACTACCCATCCAAATTCTAAACTTCAACATAAAGTTTGTCCCTTTGTAGAAGCCCACCCAAATCCCTGGCCATATAGGAGTCTATAGAAGAAACAACATTCTTTTTAAAGAGATTACAGTCAAATAGTGAGAGTCAGAGTAACATAGCACATAGCAGGATCAGAGTTCTAGAACTTCAAATTATTGAACAAAATATTTTAGAAGGCATAGGAAAATATGCTTAAAAGTTGTAAAGACATTAAAGAAAAATTAATAAGACACATGTGAAAAAGAATCAAGTAGGACTTCTAGAAAGAAAAAATAAATGAAAAATTAATGAATGCATCAAAGTACAGACGAATATAGTTTGCGAGGGAAGAACAAACTAAAAGATCACAGAACAGAGAGATAAACAAATGGTAACTATGATAAAATATTAATAAACATTTGGGCTAGAAGATTCAAAAGTGTATTTTAAAAGTTAAAAGAAACAGTAGAGTAAATGTGGAGCAGTAATATTCAAAGAAATAACACCTGAGTATTTTCCAGATTCATAAAAGGCATGGATACTCTAACTGAAATAGTGCAACATAACCAAGACATTCCTCCCAAAAAGAATCCATACCTAGATATATAATAGTGAGACTACACACAAAGAAAAAGAGAATACCATAAAAGGAACCAATGACAGGACAGACTTATACAGAATTACAATTACAATGAGAACAGACTTCTCGATAAGACAATTACGTTTAAAATTATAATAGGGAAAAATCCTGAATCTTGAATTCTATATTCAGCTAAACTAATATTCAAGAATGAGAGTAAAATAAAGCCATTTGCAGAAGAGACTGAGAAAATAAACTGACAGGTCAAAGAAAGTAAGTTTAAAGAAAGAAAACTAAACTTAGAAGAAATAGAATGTAAGAAGCAATGATGAATAAAAACTTCTGTAAACATGTGGGTGAATACAAATAAACATTGACTGAAAAGATAATAAAAACAGTAATGATTAATTTTTAAGGACATAAAAAGTATTTCAAGATGGCTGCAGAGCTACATTACAGAGCAATCAACCTGAAAAACCAATTGAAGGCTAGCTGATCTGAAATATTATAACCAAGGAGCACAGAAGCCACATAGAGGCCTGGTAAGAAGGTGTGACCATGGCTGAGAAGCCAGAAGGATATTGTGACTGTGGAACTTCCTCCCCATAGGAGCTAGGGTCTCAACCCCACATAGGGATTCCCAATCCAGAGCAACATGACTGGGAAGAGAAGCCTGCACAGGAATCAGTGAGGATTTAGACTGCCTGGGAGATTCAGATCACACCCTCTTAGAGAAAGCACACTCCTAAAGGTTCAGCACCAGCCTGGGGTGTTTGCTCCAAACGGACTCCAACTGCTGGTGATGCCATGCTGTGACACTCAGGTCCTACAAAGGGGTCTGCTGGTCACACCCAGCAGTGACTTAAAGAGGCTCTCTATTTTGGGGGGAGGCTTTTGGAAGAGACATAGGTGAGTAAACTGTGTGAACAGGGAGAGAAGTGCTCCCACTTATGAGCACTAACTGGTGCCTGCCCCTTCACCTATTGAGTTGCTCAGCCTGCCTTGCCCTGTTTGGCGGTGCAGGGAACCTGTCCTGATGAGTTTGGAACCCATGCAGAGCTCCTGGGACTTTGGGCTCTGCTCTTCTGAGAGCAGTCGCATGGAGAGATCAGAGCTCCACACAGCTGACCTTTGGCCCCATCCTGCCAAGTTTGGTGGCACAGAGGGGCCAGGGAGCCACATAGAGCTGTGATTTTTGTACCGTGTCTCCCAAGGAAACTTCTGTATGGGAACCAGATGGGCAAGGGGCAAGTGCTAGGCTGTGTAACTACATTTGCTGGCACCACCCCCAACAGGAGACTGTTTGGATCAGCCCTGACAAGTCCCAGATACCCGCAATGGGAACAGTTCCATGGGGTTGGGGGTGGGGGGGAAGAGCAGCTTAGAGAGGGGACATTCAAAGTATGAGATCATCAGAGGCTATTGTCAAAGACCAGAACAAAATGCTTAGCCCCCTCCTGTGGACAGGGCTGGCATCATGAGCAATGGGAGACTCTTTTGATTTATGGCCCTGAGCCCAGGGCAACTGAGCTTGCTCCTGAAGAGGGGACAGCTAGCTGTACCCAAACTGACCTGCACTGAGCCCCCCTAGGGAGAACTAGAGTTGGAGACACTGGTAGAGATGGAAGGGTTTGGCTTTGAAGCAGGGGCCACTTTTTGCACATTGAGTTTCTAACTGTATGATCACCAAGTAGGGGGCCCTAAAACCCTATTTCAATTAGGATGGGCTCATCTAACAGTTCTCTTCAGAAAGCTCTGGAGGAAGACCAGGCAGCCCTTATAGTAGTTAGAGTAGTTCTCAGGTGGAGGTGGACCTCGGGAAATCTCATTCCTTTTACAGATCTTCTCTCAGTTCCATACTGGAAGAAGCTGATCCTTTTATACTGATTGATCCTTCCAATGCACATTCAGGTCCAGTAGATGCAAACAGTGAACAGCATGGCAGCTACAGACAGATAGGCCAAAACTGGTTATACACAAAGTGTGACAGCAACCTGTACCTGAATGCCACCCAAATTGACCAAGAACCAATACAACCAGTGATGAGCTTCAGACTACACCAGACACAACTATCCACACAAATGACACACACAAAGGAAGATTCTGGCAGGCACTAAACCCTGCTGGGAACAACTTTGTAATGGGGAAAGCCCTGCACAGTGTTTCATACACAATGAGCAAGGTTTACTCTTACAGCCACCCATCCTGAATGGTTAACTCGACCCATAAAAGAGTCAACAGCATTCAAGACACAACTATAACTGGGGGTGCACAGAACCCACAAGAACATTCTAGGAACATGGAACTCAAGTGATTTGAAAGATTGTGCCAATGAGTAAAACAAGACACATCAAGACACACCTGCACAGCACCTTGCATGCTATGATCGGGGTTGAGTCTGTCAGCCAGTCTGAAGGTTGATCCCACCAATAAATGGACCAAAAGTAACCAAAAGCAAATTACAACAGAAAGGCCCACATGAACCACACACGTGACATTCCTAGAGCAACCAGCTCAGGAGATCAAGGAGAATGTATCACTGGGTCCCATAGGACACCTAATACATAAGGCCACTGAATGAAGGCTTGGAGTCATAATAGTTCTATCAAATACATAAAAGCAAACACAAAGAAACAGCCAAAAGGGGATGACAAAGAAACAGTTCCCAAATGAAAGTTATCCAAAAAAGACCTAAATGAAATAGAAAGGGCAAGAATTTATCAGATATAGAGTTCAAAGTAACAGTTATAAGGATGCTCAAGGAACTTAGTGACAATTACAACAGAATGGGAAAGGGCACAGAAACCATAAAAAAGAGTCTGTGAGAAATTAATACCATACCTGACATCAAGAATACACTGGAAGTAATTTAAAATAGGTTGGATAAAATAAGTTGGATTTGGAAGGCAAGGTAGAAAAAGAAAACCAACCAGAGAGGCAGAAAATAAAAATAAAATAAGGATTGAAAACTTTGGATGACATGATTGGATGACATGTTATGTAACAACATCTGCATCTTAGGGGTACCAGAAAGAGAAGAAAGTGAACAAGTGAATGGCCGAAAACTTCTCTAACTCAGTGAAGGAAAAAGTCAAGTTCAGGAACCACAGTTTCAATCAAGATGAGCCCGAAGAGACCCACACCAAAACAAAGCATAATTAAAATGGCAAAGGTTAAAGACAAAGAAGAATCTTAAAGAGAGCAAGAGAGGGAGTTAGTTATGTACAAGGGATTTTCCATGAAGCTGATTTATCAACAGAAACACTTTAGACCAGAAGAAATAGGCACGAAGAATTCAAAGTAATAAAAAGCAAGGACAAGAAACCAAAACTCTATCCAGCAAGGCTATCATTTAAAATTAAAGGCAAAATAAGGAGCTTCCAAGACCTAAAAAAGCTAAAGAAATTCATTACCATGACACCAATAAGAAATGTTAAAGAGACCACTTGAAGAAGAAGAAACATATAGAGAGGGACATAGGTATAAAGGAAATATGACAATAAGTAAATATCTATTTGTATAAAGAGCCAGGGTCCATAACGACCAAAGGCTCAACCAAGTGGGTGGGGCTGGCAAGCGGGCTGAACTCCTTGAGGTTCCTGGTGGCCGAGGGTGCAGAGTGGAAGTGCCGTGTGGGTGGGGGCATGAGCATGGACTCGAGCGACATACACTCACATGCTCACACTCACAAAGGGCCCTTGATTGCACCACCTGCGCATCTCTGGACTTCACCCTCCAGCCTGAATCCTCCAGGTCCCGCGCTCTGGGGTTGCTCAAGTTCAGCAACAGTTTGCAATTTGCCCAAGGTGTGTTGAACAGTTTTCTCTTAACCCGTTTGTGGGAGTGTAATCTGATATAAAACCAATGGACTAAACAAACGGAAGCACTTTCAAGAAAGTCAATTTAGAAATGTGAATCAAAATTCAAGTGAATTAGCTTTGGGCCAAGAGTTCCATGTCTGTGAATGTGTTCTAAGTAAACAGTCAAATAAGCAATTATGTTCACTGTAGTTGTTGATGCCAGGGAAAACCGGAAACAACCTGCCCCAAATAAAGGGTTAGTGAGGTAAACCATAGTAATGTCAGTCAGGGATAACACTATAGCCATTAAAAACTGTCTGGCCCTAACCAGTTTGGCTCAGGGGATAGAGCATCGGCTTGCTGACTGAGAGGTCCCAGGTTCGATTCCGGTCAAGGGCATATACCTTGGTTACAGGCACATCCCCAGTAGGAGGTGTGCAGGAGGCAGCTGATCAATGTTTCTCTCTCATTGACGTTTCTACCTCTCTATCCCTCTCCCTTCCTCTCTGTAAAAATCAATAAAATATATTTTAAAAAATTATGTCTGTACATCCAATTGGTTGACATGAAAAGGCCATAGCCAAATATTAAGTGGAGGGCAGGGGAAGCTCAGAAGAGGGCATGTATATTTATATGTAAATATATTTTATATGTCAGGGAAATGACAGTTTTAAAAAAGGTGATTGTTCCTGATTTCTGCAATTGTGTTAGCAAATTGTGTTTCAGGTGTGACAGGTGCCTTTGGTGTCCCATACACACAGACATCCTTGCCTGTGATACAGTCTGGACCTTTGCTGGACCTGCCCCTCTCTGTTGTGGCAATGGCCCAATCAGATATTCCCTTTTATTGGGCTGGTTTCCTTTTCTCCTTTGCCCAAACCATGACTTTCCAACAAAAGAATATTAACCAAGCAATCCTAACAACAAGTTTTGGTGCCAACTGCAACTTATGCCCTTTTACACAAATGTTGTTGCTTTCAAGCTTACCAGGTTGTATTTCAACACTTTTATTTTTCTGCAACTTGACCATTTTTTATTCATTTAAAATATTCTGGAGTATTTGAAATACACATAGGAAAGTAGAGAATAATATGACAAATACTTATCTATACTAATAAAAGAGTAATATGCTAATTAGACCAGACATCTTCTGAACATCCTTCCGGACATCCTTCCAGAAAAAGCCATGGTGGCAGGGGCTGAGGCAAAGGTGGTTAGGGGCGACTAGGCTGGCGGGGGAGGGTAGTTAGAGGCAACCAGGCTGGCAGAGGATGACAGTTAGGAGAGACCAGGCCAGCAGGGTAGGGGTGACCAGGCAGGTAGATAGGTGAGCGGTTAGGAACCAGTGGTCCCAGATTATGAGAGGGATGCCTGACAGTCGGACATCCCCGGAGGGGTCCTGGAATGGAGAGGGTGCAGGCTCAGCTGAGGGACTCCCCCCGACCCCGTTCATGAATTTTGTTCACCAGGCCTCTAGTCCATCAATAATAACCTTAAATATAAATGGATTAAATGCTCCAATTAAAAGATATAGGGTAGCTGAATAGATAAGAAAACATGATTCATGTATATATTGTCTACAAGAGACCTACCTTGGAGCAAAGGATATATACAGCAAGAAAATGAAGGCATGGAAAAGAAAATATTCCATGCAAATGGAAACAAACAAACAAAAAATGCTAGGGTAGGAATACTTATATCTAACAAAATAGACTTCAAAACAAAGATCTTACAAAGAGACAAAAAAGGCCACTACATAATACTAAAGGGGTTGACCTAACAAGAAGATATAACCCTTGTAAGTGTATATGTAACCAATATAGGAGCATCTAAGTATATAAAAAACAAAACACAACTTGGTGACATTAAGGGAGAGGGGGATTATTTACCCTACTGTCATCACTGGATAGAATTTCCAGACAAAAACCGAACAAGGAAAAACGACCTTATATGACACACTAGATTGGATGGATTTAATTAATATTTCCAAAACATTTCATCCTCAAATTGCAGAATATATATTTTTTTCAAGTAAATATAGAACATTATCAAAGATGGATCACATGTTAGGACACATAATACGTCTTAACAAATTCAAGAAGACTGAAATCACATCAGGCACCTTCTCGAATCACAATGGCATGAAACTAGAAATCACCTACAATAAAAAACATTCAAACACCTGGAAACTAAATAGCATGTTGTTAATCAATGAATGGGTTCCCAATAAGAGCAAGGAAAACAAAAAAGAATTACCAGGAAACAAATGAAAATGAACATAGAGCTTAAAATGTATGGGACACAGCCAAAGCAGCCCTGATAGGAAAGTTCGTAACACTACAGGCCTACTTCAAGAAGCAAGAATAATCTGAAATAAATAATCTAACCTTACCACCTAAAATAATTAGAAAGAGAACAAAAATCAAAGCCCGGAGAAAGAAGGAAGGAAATAATAAAGCTCAAAGCCAAAATTAATGACATAGAGACTAAAACAACAATACAAAAGATCAATGAAACCAAGAGCTAGTTCTTTGAAAAGATAAAAAAAAAATTGATGAGACCTTCACTAGACACATCAAGAAACAAAGAGATAGGACCCAAATAAATAAATAAATCAGAAATGAAAGAGAAAAAGTAACAACTGACATCATAGAGCTACACAGGATTATAGTAAAATGCTATGAACAACTATATGCCAACAAATTAAAAAACCTGTGTGAAATAAACAAATTACTAGAAACATACAACCTTCCAACACTGACTCAGAAAAAAAACCAGAAAACCTGAATAGACTGATTACAACTAGAGATATTGAAGCAGTAATAATAATAAAAAAAAATTCCCAGAAAATGAAAGTCCTAGACTGGATGGCTCCACAGGTGAATTTGACAAATATTCAAAGAAGAACTAGCATCTATCCTCCTTAGACTATTTCAAAAAATTCAAGAGGAGGAAATACTTTCAAGGTTTTTTGTGGGGTTTTTTTGAGGCCAACATTATCCTTATCTTCAAATTAGATAAAGAAACTGCAAAAAAAAGAAATTGTAGGCCAATATTCCTGAAACATAGGTGCAAAAATCCTGAAAAAAAAATTAGCAAACTGGATCCAGCAATACATTAAAAAAAAATCATATACCATGACCAAGTGTGATTTATTCCAGGGATGCAAAGTTAGTACAATATTCAGAAATCAATAAATGTGATACATCACATAAATAAAATGAAATATAAATATCACATAATTATATCAATAGATGAAGACAAAGCATTTGACAAAATCCAGCACCCATTTATGATAAAACCTCTCAACAAAGTGGGGATAGAGTGATCATACATCAACATAATAAAGGCCATATATGAAAAACCTATAGCCAACATCATATTCAGTGGGAAAAAACTAAAAAACTATAAGTGTTTCTCTTAAGATCAGGAAGAAGATAGGAATGTATGCTTTCACCATTCTTATTTAACACTAGAGGCCCGGTGCATGAAATTCGTGCCTGGGGAGAGGGGTGCCCTCAGCCTGGCCTGCGCCCTCTCACAGTCCAGGACACCTCAGGGGATGCCCATCTGCTGGTTTTCCTCTGACTACTTTTAAGATGTTCTCTGCCTTTGTTTTTGGTGTAGTTTCCCTCTAATGCACCCAGGTATTAATTTTCTTTCTCCTCGCAGTCCTCGCAGTCTGGGACCCCTCACTCCTTACCACCTGTCTGCATGCTCCTTACCGCTCAGCTTGCTGCTCCTTAGCAGCAGGCTCCTTACTGCTTGGCTTGCTGTTCCTTCGCACTGCTGCGGAGGCAGGAGAGGCTCCTACCACCGCTGCTGTGCTTGCCAGCCATGAGCCCAGCTTCTGGCTGAGCGGCGCTCCCCCTGTGGGAGCGTTGAGTGTCATAGTGACTGGTCGTTCCACTGTAACAGTCACTGGGCTTTTATTATATAGATAATACTGGAAGTTCTAGTCACAGCAGTCAATAAGACCAAGTGTGATTTATTCCAGGGATGCAAAGTTAGTACAATATTCAGAAATCAATAAATGTGATACATCACATAAACAAAATGAAATATAAATATCACATAATTATATCAATAGATGAAGACAAAGCATTTGACAAAATCCAGCACCCATTTATGATAAAACCTCTCAACAAAGTGGGGATAGAGTGATCATACATCAACATAATAAAGGCCATATATGAAAAACCTATAGCCAACATCATATTCAGTGGGAAAAAACTAAAAAACTATAAGTGTTTCTCTTAAGATCAGGAAGAAGATAGGAATGTATGCTTTCACCATTCTTATTTAACACTAGAGGCCCGGTGCATGAAATTCGTGCCTGGGGAGAGGGGTGCCCTCAGCCTGGCCTGCGCCCTCTCACAGTCCAGGACACCTCTGGGGATGTCCATCTGCTGGTTTTCCTCTGACTACTTTTAAGATGTTCTCTGCCTTTGTTTTTGGTGTAGTTTCCCTCTAATGCACCCAGGTATTAATTTTCTTTCTCCTCGCAGTCCTCGCAGTCTGGGACCCCTCACTACTTACCACCTGCCTGCATGCTCCT
>NW_006291445.1:83062-84088 GCF_000327345.1 Myotis davidii | reverse complement strand
ACTACAGCTAACATCATACTCAAAGGATAAAAATTAAAACCATTTCCCCTAAGAACCAGAACAAGATGGTGATGCCTACTTTCACCACTCCTGTTTGACATAGTACTGGAAGGCTAGCCATAGTGATCAGATAAGAAGAAATAAAAGGCATCCAAATTGGAAAGCAGAGTACTGGAGAACCAAGATGGCAGCATAAGGCATAAACCTGTGTGTGCTGCCTCCCACAACAACACTGAAATTACATCCATAAGACAAAGCAGCTATCATCCAGAACCATGGGAAAGCTGGCCAAGTGGAAGTTCTACAACTAGAAGGAAAGAAAACAGCGCATTGAGATGGGAAAGGAGCTGCAGACGCACCAAGAACAGAGGTACGAAGGCGTGCACACGGCGGCTGCACCTTGGTGTGCGGTTTTGTTCAATCGGAAGGGGATACAAGCTCTTGAACGCACTGAGCTCATTTAAGGGAAGATTCTAAGGTCCCAGACTTCAACGGGGAGTAACTGGACTGTCTTGCCATGGTTTGGAAAGTGAGGGAGGCTTTCTCGCAGAGCTGCTTGCAGGAATCATTGTTGCTGTTGGGGCGCAGGACTGCAGAGATGTGGAGTCTCAGGGACGCGAGGAATTGCAGACACGCTGACAATAGTCGCCCTGCCCTGGTGATTCTCTGAGACCCTTCCCCACTCAATTTACATCCCCTCCCAACCTGTGCTCATCAGTGCAAAGGAATCACCTTGGCTTTTACAGCCTAATTTAACTGCAGCTGGGTTAGAGAGCTCCAAAACTTCCAAATTCCACACAAAGAGGAGAAATCTGCTGATATCGCTGTAGCTCCTGCTGGGTGGACTCACACAGTGGTTGACGTGGAGATCCAGGAGCCAGGGTACCCCTGGTCAGATACCAGATTTCAACTCCTCACATCCATTAGGGACACACTCAAGAGGCAGACTCAGTGAGCACCAAAGCCCCACTGAAGCAAGTCCTGCCCCATAAGGGTGTCTCCAACACAGCAGTTCTTCTTATAGAC
>NW_006291445.1:79309-82404 GCF_000327345.1 Myotis davidii | reverse complement strand
GTGAATATAATAGAAGCAGGAGCATAGAAAGGTAGTGAACTGACAATTCTTGGGGGGAAGGGAGCGTGGGGGGTGCGGGAAGAGATTGGACAAAAATATTACACCTATGGATGAGGAAAGTGGTGGGGGGTAAGGGCATGGGGTGGGGTGGGAACCAGGTGGAGGGAAGCTATAGGGGGGAAAAAGAGGAACATCTGTAATAATCTGAACAATAAAGATTAATTAAAAAAAACAAATTGGAAAGCAGGAAGTAAAACTGCCACTATTCACAGATGATATGATATTGTTCATAGAAAACTCTAAAAAGACTCTACCAAAAATTACTAATCTAATGAATTAATTTGGCAAAGCAGTAAAATACAAAATTAATATTCAGAAATTGGTGGCATTTTTATAGACCAATAATGAACTATCAGAAAGAGAAACTAAGAAAAGAATCCCATTCACTATTGCAACAACAACAAAAATAAGGTACCTAAGAATAAATTTAACCAAGGCGATAAAAGGCCTATAACTCAGAACATTATAGAAGATGAAAGAAAGAAACTGAGGAAGATACAAGCAAGTAGAAGTATATACTATATCCATGGATTGGAAGAATTAACATCATTAAAATCTCCATACTAAGATTCAATGCAATAGCTATTAAAATATCAATGGCATCTTTACAGATCTAGAAAAAATATTCCAAATATTAATATGAAACCAAAAAAGACCCTGAATATTGTCAAGCAATCTTGAAAAAGAAGAACAAAGCTGGAGATATCACAATACCTTATATTAAACTATACTGTGGAGAGTGCTACAGCGTTTGGACAGGGTCAAGCATCGGACTGATGAGAGGGCACAGTCCTCTTGTGGCAAAGCCACATACAAGTCCCAGCTTGGAGGGCAAAGCCCTCCCAGCACAATTATAGCCAAAGGCTATGGGGTTGTGGGAGGTGCAGCAAGTGTTGCCAAAACAATGTTTGATAGTGTTCATAGAAGTGCAACAACAGGAAAGTAGATTTGAAATTTGCAAGAACATTGTAAACATCTTGACCACTCCCTTGTTTTTCTTTGTGTAATTTGACTATAAAATAAAGACTTGGCTTACAAGCTGTGTCACTGTTTCCTCATCCAGACACTGTGATCCACCTGGCCTCAACTATATTCTTTTGTCTGTTTTCTTTAATCCTTTACTACCTCTCCTCAGGTTCACCATTGGCCATGCTGGATGCAGTTCACTATACTACAAGGTCACTATCATCAAAACAGCTTGATACTGGCATAAGAATAGGCATATAAACCAATGGAACAAAACAATAGCCCAGAAATCAACCTAAGCCATTATGGTCAATTAATATTTGACAAAGGAGGCAAGAGCATAAAATGGAGTAAAGACAGTCTCTTCAATAAATGGTGTTGGGAAAATTGGACATGTACATGCAAAACAAACAAACAAACAAACAACTTATACCATACACAAGAATAAATTCAAAATGGATGGATAGAAGACTTAAATGTAAGTCACTAAACCATAAAAATCCTAGAAGAAAACATAAGTAGTAAAATCTCAAGACATCTCATGTAGCAACTATTTTGCTGTTATAATTACTAGATCAAGAGAAACAAAGGGAAAAATGAACAAATGGGACTACATCAAACTAAAATGTTCTGAACAGCAAAAGAAGCCATCAACAAAATAAAAAGGGAACCCACTGTATGGGAGCAATATTTGCTAATAATACATTGGATAAGAGATTAATTTCCAAAGTATATAAGAACTTATACGACTCAACACCAGGAAAACAAAAACTCAATTAAAAAATGGCAAATTGAATAGACACTTCTCTAAATATGATATACACATGGCCAATAGACATTAAAAAATGCTCAACATCAATAATCATCAGAGAGATGCAAATAAAACCACAATGAAATATTACCACACAAGCCAGAATAGCTGCCATCAGTAATTAAATAGACAGCAAATGCTGGCAAGGATGTGGAGAAAAGGGAACCCTAGTGCACTGTTGGTGGGAATACAAAGACAGTCCCATTTTTATATTTTTATGAATGGTGGAACCACAGTGGAAAACAGTATGGAATTTCATAAAAATATAAAAATGGGACTGTCTTTGATCCAGTGATCCCACTCTAGTAATAATCTTAAGAATCCCAAAACACCAATTAGAAATAATATATGTATCCGTATGTTCATAGCAGCATTATTTACAACAAGAGGCCCGGTGCACAAAAATTTGTGCATTGGCGGGGGAGGATGGGTGAGCGGGTGTCTCTCAGCCCCACTTGTCCCCAGGGCCGATGGGGAGGTTATGGCTCTACCCTGTCACACACCGAGTAGGGCCGATCAGGGGGTTGGGGAGCTCCCCCCACACAGGCACAGAGCAGGGCCGATCGGGGGGTTGGGGTGCCGCCCGGGTCGGGTCACACACGGGACGCCCGGGCGTGCCGGCGGATCACTGCTGCCCTGCCCAGCCACCCCAGGTCTGTCGTACACGGGATGCCCGGATGGAGGCTGGGTGGGCTGGCAGATCGTTGCTGCACCGCCTGGCCACCCCGGGTTGGGTCGCACATGGACACCCGCCACTCTGGGTCGCAGACAGCAGGCCCAGATGGCAGCAGGGCAGGCGGGATGGCTCTGTCCTGCCCTGCTTGCAGTATGCAAATTAGCCGCTATCTTTGTTGGTGGTTAATTTGCATATCACACTGATTAGCCAATGGGAGGTGTAGTGAAGGTACGATCAATTACCACGTTTGTCTATTATTAGATAGTATAGCTAAGATCTGGAAACAGCCCACATGGCCATCAGGAGGTAAGTGGATTAAGAATTGTGGTACATTTATACAATGGAATACTACAGCTTTGTAAAAACAAAGGAAATCCAAAGACACAAAAACAGCAATTATCCTATCTAATAAAAGAGAAACATGGATTTGGCATACAACTGCTACCCTTCCCATTGGCTAATCAGCAAGATATGCAAATTAACTGCCAGCCAAGATGGCGGCTGGCAACCAGGCAGCTTGAAACTAACATGAGGCTTGCTTGCTTCAGTGACAGAGGACTCCAACGTTCCATGCCTGCGCTG
>NW_006291445.1:76310-77480 GCF_000327345.1 Myotis davidii | reverse complement strand
CTTTGAAGAAGTTACATCATAACTATGCCCTTGGGTTCCTCATCTGTCCTATGTATATGATTACTGTATATATGCCATTGAATAAGGATTAGATGAGTTAATAAATGGAATGTCTTAGTATTTGTAAACCGAGAATATTAAAGGAACATACATGTTGAGGAGAAAAAGAAAGGGAAAAAGAAAAGAGCCTTTTCTTTTCAGGCCCATCTTTATATATAAAAGCCTAAGCGACTGTTATGGCGTAACAACCAGAACAGCCAGTTGCTATGACACCCACTCAGCTGGCAGGCAGACGAGCAGTTAGGGGTGAGCAGGAAGGCAGGCGAGTGGTTAGGGATGAGCGGTCCCGGATTGTAAGAGGAATGTCTGACTGCTGGATGTCTGACTGCAGGGATTGGGCCTAAACCAGCAGTTGCACATCCCCTGAGGGCCCCCAGACTATGAGAGGGCACAGGCTGGGCTGAGGTACCACCCTCCCCCCAAGTTCACGAATTTTTGTGCACCGGGCCTCTAGTCCAATATAACTGGTGTCCTTATGAGAAGACAGACAGACAGCAGGGATGCACACACACAGAGGAATGTGTGAGGACACAGAGGTAAGGCATCCATCTGCAGACCAACTTGAGAGGTCTTGGAAGAAACCAAACCTGTGGCACTTTAATCTTAAACTTCCAGCCTCCAGAACTGTGAGAAAATAAATCTCTATTGTTTAAGCCTCCCCAATCTGTGGTATTTTGTTATGGCAGCTCTACACAAACTAACTGTCCATCAACAGGTGAGTAAACAAATTGAGATATAGCTAGACAGTGGAATATGATGACAATATGAACTAATGAAAATCATTGTGCTGAGTGAGAGAAGCAAGACACAATGAGTATTGATTGTGTGATTCCATTTACATAAAATAATAGGGAAAGCAAATCTAATCCAGAATGACAGAAAGCAAGCCGATAGTTGCCTAGCAATTGCAAAAGGGCTTGAGGGAATTAGGGAGATGATAGAATGTCCTAAACTTGATTGTAGCGATGATTGTGCAAGTGTGTTCATTTGTCACAATTCATCAAATCACACTCTTAAAGTGAGTGCTTTTTATTTCTTATAAATTGTACTTCAATACAATTGGCTAAAAATTAGATACACCAGTACTTTATCAACAATAAACAAAGTAGG
>NW_006291445.1:67365-75224 GCF_000327345.1 Myotis davidii | reverse complement strand
CTGCTCTGTGCATGATAGGGGACGGCTCCCCAACTCCCCAATCGGCCCTGCTCTGAGCCCGACCAGGGGCTGCACCTAGGGATTGGGCCTGCCCTCTGCCCCCCGGGAGCAGGCCTAAGCCAGCAGGTCATTATCTCCCGAGGGGTCCTAGACTGCAGGAGGGCACAGGCCGGGCTGAGGGACCTCCCCCGCCCCCCGAGTGCACAGATTTTTGTGCACCGGGCCTCTAGTTAATATATGAAACATACTTCTAAGTAAATAGTGTTAGTTTTTCAAGTGAGTCCTTACACAAAGTTAGAATATTTTCATTAGAGATATATAAAATACTAAACTGGTATGAAACTAATGATTGTCTCAGAAATAAAGCAAAAACCAAGAAAATCATTCAGAGAAAAACGTACAAATCCACATTAATAGAAGAGTATCTTAAAACATTACTTCCACTAACTGAAAGATGAAAAATACAAACTTAGTAAGGATTTATAAGAATTGAATGAAACTATTAACAAACATAATCAGATATATAAATATATAACGTATACTATATATGTATATATAGCTTACAATAAGTGAATACAAATATTCACCAAGCTAGTCTTCAAAGACACCAAAAAATTATTATCACATAAGGTATTTTATCTGATCATAATATACAACAAAATAAAAAATAGAACAATCATCTTAGGTCCTCTGTACATTGAAAAATTTTAAAATAACTTCAAGGATAAAAAATAAATCATAATAGAATTAGGTGATATTGAAAACTGAATAGCAATAACAAAATTACCTCAAAACTTGTGGGAAACAGCCAAAGAAATATTTAGATAGAAATTTCCAGTCTTAAATGCATATAATAGAAAAACATATGTTCAATCACGGAATGCGATCAATTTATTCTAAAATTTATTTAAGGGTTTAATAAGGGAAAAATATAGTCAATATATTTTGGGGAACATGAATCCAACCAGATATCAACACTTAACAAAATTATAGAAGCTCTAAGAGTGTATTGTTGGGAAGCAGATAGGTAAATTTACCAATGGAGCAGAATGTAGGGGGACTTATTTTTATGACAAAGTAGACATAATTCAGCGAAGAAAGGTTGGCAAAGATTCACCCTCAAAAATATAAAATTACCTCTCTATTTTAAGCTATATACAAAATCAACCTCAAGTAAATTAAAGATCTAAATGTGAAAGGCAAAATTTCACATATTTTTAGAAAAACTTTTAAATGAAATTATAATAAAACATCTTTCCAGTCTTGGGATAGTAAAGAAATTCCAAAGAAGACATAAAAGCATAAGCCACATGGTAAAAGGTTGACTAATTCTAGTAGCACAGGAATTTAAAACTTCTGTGTATATTGCAAACACAGTGAAAAGACAGGCTACAGATAAATGTTAATGTATTTAAAAGGATTATCAAGAATAGATTATGCCTTTAAATCAATATGAAAAAGATAAACAACTAAATAGAAAAATAGGAGAGTTTAAGAAATTCATTCCAGCAAATCAAGAGAAAATTCATAAAAGAGGAATCCTGAATGGCTAAGAAATATGAAAAGACCTTCATTTTCATTTGTAATCAAGGAAACACAAAACAAAAAGTATGAAAAAAATTAAATGTTTGATAATATCAAGTACTGATTTGTATTTGAGAAAATGATAACTGCATGATTTCTGATGGAAGAGTTATACTTTATAGAGCAATCTGACAATACAAAGAAGAGTTAAAATTGCACATATCTTTGATCCAGTTATTCCACTTTTAGTCATCAACCTAGAGAAATATATATCCAAAGAGAAACAAAAAAGGATGTTGTAGTATTTTATATTAAGAAAATGAAGACAATTAAACTTCCTTTAATATAAGAATAATTTTTAAAAAGAAAATATTTATATAATGAATATAGATACAACTGTTTAGATATACACTGTATAAAAATTAAAAATAATATTGAACAAAAAATGCAAATTGCCAATGGATACCTGTAATATGTAATATGTTGTCACTTTTTAAAATCTTACAGCACACAAAACAACTTTATGTCTCAACTTTATGTGAGAGATACGTAGAAAAATATAAACATATGCAAGAGAGCTATACAACCGGGAATCTTATACACGCCAACCATTAGAGAGAAAAAGGGGAAAGGATAAGGAGTTGGATACTTAATGTTTTGTTTCTTTAAATAAAGAGAGACTTGAAGCAATTATGGCAAAATGTTAGCATCCTTAAACCTGTAAAGAGGGGTATTCTAGTAAGCATGTCTTTTAAATACTTGTTTTTTGCACTTCTTTATATGTTTGTGATAGCTCCTAATTTTTTTAAAAAAATGCTAAAGATTGTTCTAATGGTAGGGCAGGTAATAGATTAGAGGAGAACCAGAGTGAGTACAAGAACAGTTATCAGGCTACAACTCACAGTATCTGGTATAAAAGGCCAAATGATTGGTTGACTGGCAGACCAGCTGACAACTGGCCGGTAGTTATGACATGTGCTGATCACCAGGGAGCAGACACTCAATGCAGGACCTGCCGAGTGACAGCAACTTTGCAGAGTGCCCTCTTGCACTCCCGGACCCCTTGGGGGATGTCGGACAGCTGGTTTTGGCCTGATCCCTGCTGGCCAGGCTGAGGGACCCCATCTGCAAGTCCTTCAAGCCCCAGGTGCGGGCCAGCCGGAAGGAACCGCAGGAGGTTGGCTCCAGGGTGTGTCTGGCCCTCTCGCTCTTTCTCATCCCTTTGGCCACCTTCAAATTAATTTCCTTTCAATGTGCACCAATCCGTGCACCAGGCCTCTAGTATTTAAATAATTTAAGTGTTTGCTTATATATTTAATTTATGGAAAGCCAATCTAAACTCTTCAACATGATGCAGGACGTACTACAAGCACACTTTCCCAAACTCACCTGCTCGACCTCTCTACTGAGGGCATCTACCTTTTCTTTTAATCTGCTACCCTCTGCCTCAGCAGTGATAAGTTCTAATTTGAGGGTATTGTTATCTGCCTCTGCTTGCCGTGCCTTATTTTCCCAGTTTTCAGCATCTTCATTGGCTTTTCGGAGTTGGTCCATCATTTGTTGGTTCTCAGATTCCTGAAAAGCAAATCTTAGGTAGCAGAATTATGGGTACAGCCTCTCCTAACTTCTTTCTCTCCTTCTGATTTTCTTACCCTTCTGATTTGTTCTTCCTAACATCTCCAGAATAATCTTTCTAAAAGGTAATTCTTCAAATAACTTGTTTAAACAAAAGCTTCCTGAAATGGCGTTCAAACAAGTCCTTCTTACCTGTTATCACCCACCTATACATGCCACTCTAGCTACAGGACCTACTATTTCCCCTAACACCTTTGCTGATGTTGTCCCCACTGCCTTGGGTGCCATTCTGTTTCCTTTCAGTTTTCATCTCTGGCACCTCTGCACCTAGCACACTGCATGCTGAATGGATGAGTGAATGAAGAATGCACCTGACAATTCTTACTAGGCTATCAGTCGTGCTTTGTGCTGTCTAGGGCAAGAGGTGCCTGGATCCATCCAATGGTGCTGTGAAATGAAACCCAGTGAAAGAACTCATACTCGCATGCTAAAAACTAAGAGAAACTTGATGTGTGATGTCTGAAAACACAACTCCAGAATCTAAAAGCCCCAGTCCTTAATGGTGACATTTCAGGTAACCTGACAGGGTAGGGAGAAAAGGGGAACTGTCTTACACTAATTCAGCGTTAACTATGTTCAATGTTGCTAAGATGTTCATTTATTTATATTCTGCCCTATTCCAGAATAGACTTAATGGATCATTGTGCTAGATCTGCTGACAGACTTGGGTGTTCTTCCCAGTTACAGAGGGGACACTGAGACTCAGAGAGGTTGAGTTTCCTACCTAAGTCCATGCCATTAAGAGAAGAGGAGTCAGACCTATCTGATTCCAGAGCTTCTGTCCATTCATGATATTACATGCTGGCATCTTAAAACCAAGAAGGGTGGGAAATGCCTGCTTGGTCAACGTAAGCTCACTGCTTTATTGCCTGAAAGCAAGGATTGCAATTTAGGAGTCCTTACACTATCTATCAACGTCCTAAGCAATCTAATGACCACCACAAATAAATGCACTACATATGTTTGTAGACTGATATGAAATATGTTAAATAAGGAAAACAATTGTTTTGGGGAAGGGCGATTCCTATTAATGGTTTCAGTGGTATGTAGGTAACAAACACTACACCTATTATAATCTAACCATACTTTTTAATCAAAAAAACTACACTATTTTAGATAGCATTTTACTAAATGAACATATCTAACATCATTCATCAAGGCCTCTGTTTATTCCAGGATTGTCACACATGCACTGAAATTTACTTTAACCATCCATGCACCTGGTCAAATGGTTACTGACAGAGCAGTGCTGAGGAGCGCCATCTGCCTTCTGGTCCTAAGAAACAGATAGCCTCACAATAGCATGATCAATTCTGATCTGCTACACAACGTAGAGCTTCTTTTGTCCAAGTTTGTACTTGGAAACTCTACCATTTTCAAATATGAATGAAAGTTGAAGCTGGGCCCCTGTCCTTTACCCAGTTAGGCAGATTCTACATATCTAGAATGGCTGAGTAGCAAGCTAAAAGGGGGCATATTCTTGAATTACCTTTCTGAACATTGGTGATGTTCTAAATATATAGTTAACCCAACAATGAGAACACTAAATGCTATGCATTAAAAAAGACTTGATTCAGCTCTCCCAATGAGTATAACTTATCAGGAACTTTATTGAAAACTCAGTTATCATGAGAAAGGAGGGAAAAATGTATATACGTACTTCAGACTTTAATATATTCTTCAGCTTGTTAACCTCCAAATTAGTATCTTGGACCTTCTGTTTTATATCATTAAGTTCATTATGAGTATCTTTCAATTGTTTAGACAGGGCCTATGAGAAAAAGATAGCTAAATTTGACTAAAAAAATAAAAAATGAAAAATTCTATATTTCTAAATCCCCATAAATTTTAAAATAATTATTACAGTTAATATGCCTAATATATAAAGCTCATATAAAAACAGGGAGAAAATGTGAGTCCAAACTGTAAACAGGCGAAGAACCCAAACAGATAATTCATAAAAAGGAAGCACAAGTGGACGATAATACTTTAAAAAGTTAAAAATTTACTAGTAATCAAAGAAATGCTAATTAAGACAATAAAATACTATTTGCCTATAAATTAGTAACGATTTGAAGCTATTCTGTTATGGCAAAGAATGGGCATTTCCACATATCATTGGAGTAAATGTAAATTTGCAATAAGCAAACCTGTGGTCTGCTATCTGGTGATATATCAAATATGTTTTTTTGTTTGTTTGTTTTTTATTTTTTTTTATTGCTTAAAGTATTACAAAGGGTATTACATATGTGTCCATTTTTTTCCCCCGGCCCTAGACAGTCCCCTAGCAAATATGTTGTTTTTTGTTGAAGATAGGAGATATATACGTATGTATTCATTATTTGAAAATGTCCACCTAATTTTAAAAAACTTCATAATCTGTGATTCAATTTGAAATTAAATCTAGCAAAATGTAATGAAAGGAATGTTCATTAAGGCATTATTCGTTATAGCAACAATATTTTATTCACATTAAGTGAATGATGCAGCAAATAATAGTACCTACATAATGATATAACTACATAGATATTATGCCTCCATAAGAAATGCTTGAAGTAACTTTTAATAACAGAGGAAAATGTCACCAATAGTGAAAAAAATCAGAATAAAATACTAAAAATACCTCATCCCAATTTGTTAAAAATTGTGGTACTCAGGGTGAAATTTTTTTAAGGTTTCTGTTTTCCACATCTTCTGTGATAAGGGTTCTTAATCTGTGGTCCACAAAGGAATACATCTTTTACCCTTGGGCCCATGACCCAAACGAAGGAAAAAACTATCTTGAACATATGAAAATTGTTATGAAGCCAATTTTCTTCTGATTATAAAAAATGTTTATAAAACTTTAACAAAGCAGGTAAATGCTTATAGTGTCCCTACAAAATATTTATTAAGTGATTATGCTGGACTCTCTGATAAGTGCTTTCTAGGCATATTCTCACTCCCTGTGTTTACAGATGATGAACTGAGATTCAGAGAAGTTAGTGATATTATTACATAGCCAGGCAGGGGGATTCAAACTCATGTGAGTCCTAAACACTCCACTCTATTGCCCCCTCATGTAGAAAAACCATGGTGTAAAGGGGCATGTGGTTTTATTCCTACACATAAAAAGTTCACATAAAATAATACATATTTTAAAAATACACTGAAAGTCATTACAAAATATTTTTTAAAATACACTGAAAATCAGTATAAAATGAGTTTTTAATTTAGTTTTTCATAAATATAGGTCATATTTTCCTTTAGCCTAGTTTCGCTAGCTTTAGAGTACACAAAATTATAAATTCACATATTAGTTTTCATTGTTATTCATTAACTTTTAAAAATAAAGTTTATTCTGGAATAGTTTTAAATATATAGAAACGTTGTGAAAATAGTAAAGAGAGCGCATATATACCCTATATTCAGTTTCCTCTTTTATTAACATCATACATAAATATGGTACACTTATCACACACAATTAATGAACTAATATCAACAAATAATTAACTAAAGTACGTGTTTTATTCAGATTTCTTACACTTCTTCACTTACTGCTTTTTTTAGAGAGAGAGAGAGAGAGAAGGGAGAGGTGGGGGTGGGGAATATCAATTTGCTGTTTCACTTATTTATGCATTCATTGGTTGATTCTTGTATGTGCCCTACCAAAGAACAAACCTGCAACCTTGAACTATCTGGACGACACTCTAACCAACTGAACTACCCAGCCAAGGCTCAGGCTTCTTTCATTTTTATGTGCTGTCCCTTTTTTGTTCCAGGATTTCATTATTCATTAACTTTTGAAAACAGTATTTTAACATATCAGGCATTTTTTTGTAATTAACAAAATGTAGCTTTATACCTATTTATATAAATTTAAAATGTTTAACAGTTAAAATACAGACTTTTATGATGCAAGTAAACATTGAGAGTGACAGTACATGGGGGATATCATTTGGACTTAAGAATTTTCAGGGAGGAGGAAATCGTCCAAATAGAATGTTTTTAATGGTCAAATTAAAATAATGATATTGGAAATGAGAAATATGGATAAAGTATATTGGCATAGAGAGGAAGTAATTATAAAAGAAATTTTCCTGAAAAGAATTAGTACTAAAGAGAACCAAAAAATGTGGCATAGTTCATCCACTCATACTTAGAAAAATAGTCCCTGAAGTAAATCTACCATTTTCTTAAAAGTTTCTGAAGCTTTTATCTTCATTAGTTGAGTACTTCTAAGGTTGAATATACATCTACTAGAGGCCCAATGCACGAAAATTCGTGCAAGAGTATGCCTTCCTTCGCCTGGCTGCTGACACCAGCTTCCCTCTAGTACCTGGGACCCAGGGTGGCTTTCCTCCGGCCCTGGCTTTGTCAGGAAGGACATCCAGAATGACGTCCAAAGATGTCTGGTCTAATTAGCATATTGCCCTTTTATTATTAAAGATTATATACCCTGTTCCCTCTTTCTGTAATATTTAACATTTTATGTCTGAGAGTTTCATTTAGAAATTATGTGGCATATTGTGTAACAGAGGTAAAAAATAGTTGCTTCAAGAGCCTGAGCTTTTCTACAAAATGAAAGGAGAATACCACCTACGAGGAAAAGATATTTTCTTGGAGAAAAAGAGACTAGGACAAATATACCTGGTTCTCTAGTTTTGCTTTAGAAAACTGTTCTTGGAGATTGTCATTCTCATGAGCCAAGATATCTCTTT
>NW_006291445.1:64904-66652 GCF_000327345.1 Myotis davidii | reverse complement strand
CATTTCCTCTTCTACTTACCCACACAGACTTAGGCCTCCTTCCAACATTAGAAAGTTACCACCCTCTATGTAACACTAAGCCCCCGTTTACTATCTTTGTACCTAACGTAGTACTTTGCCCCTCATAAATATGTACTCAAATTCTTGTTGGACGAGTGGTTTACCTTGATGCCTGTTCCATCTCAGCAATGATATTCTTCATGCCTGAAATGGTCTTTTCCTTGAAAAGTAATATAAGTATGACATAAAAAATTATCTTAAACTGTTATTTCTGTTAAAACTGAATGAACAAAAATCAATTTCCCCACCCTTTTCATTTACATTTGGGTTTAAACATTTATGCTTTATTCATCTTTCCTATACTTTAAAACTAAAGCCTAGTATATCAATGTCAATAGTTGTACTAGACAAAAACAATTGATTATGCTCATTAGCATGAAGACTACACTTGGGTGTATGGATATGAGATCAATGTGCCAAATGCTCTGAGGCTTTGTGCAGTCCCCCAGGCACACCAGAGCCTCCAGAGCACTGTTACCTGGAGGCCAACCAGTGGTTTGCATTAGGGTGTTCTCCATGAGGAGTAGTCTGATTCACCTCTCTTCACGTTATGAAACCCAGGAAAGTGAATATTGAAAATAACATTAGCTCTAGCTGATTTGGCTCAGTGGATAGAGCATTGGCCTGCAGACTGAAGGGTCCTGGGTTCCATTTAGGTCAAGGGCACCTGCCCAGGTTGTGGGCTCGATCTCCAGTGGGGGGAGTGCAGGAGGCAGCCGATCAATTATGCTCTCTCATCATTGATGTTTCTCTCTCTCTCTCCCTCTCCTTTCCCTTCTGAAATCAATAAAAATATTAAAAAATAACTTTAATTAGATGTATTATTCATATTAGTCATCAATAGCATCTTCCAAAGCTGCTAAAATGGAGTTACTTATAAAAATATATTTTTATTTAGGTGTCAGTTAAATAAGGAGGTAAATATTAGACCTAGAGCAAAAAATGAATAAAATAAACTATTGATATTCTCCCTTTTCAAGGGTGTGGTGAGGGAAATTAATGAGTCATTCAAGGCTGAAATAGGTGTGCTTATCTTCACGCCATCAATACTATTCCTACACTTCCTCCTTTGAAAGTTCTTGTTGATTGTGAACTAAAGATTCTATTCACAGACACTTTGGCTAACATTAGCCCTGTTCTTTCACTAACTAGATTTCACTTTGCTCTTTGAAGTTTGAAATCTTAAGTAACAAAGTCAACAAGATGAAAACCTAAACCTTTATTTCCAACCAGTTTTGTTCCTGTTCATCAGGACGGTTTAGTTATGTGTGCATGGACATGTGCATGTGTCATCTCCCTTTATTCATGTATTCCTCTCCAGAATGTTTCTTTTAAAATAAGGAATTAATTATAATGCTTTGTTTACATTCTTTCATTGATTTACTGTATCGATGATGATATTCTACACTCACCATTACATATTTAAATTTGTTGCTTACCTATCCCATCTTATTTTTTGCCACCTATCCCTACCCCATACTTACCTCTTCGCAATCTATGCTCTGGACATTATAAACTATCAAGAAACCCTGTGACATTCTCTGATGAAAGCTACTGGGCTCTCGTAAGTTGCTCTACCTGTCTGGATCCCCTTTCTCTAAAAGGTATTCTGCCTGTCTGAACACCCTTCCTCTCACTGTAGCCTTTCTCTAAGTCTTTCCCTGGCTAATTCCTAGGCAATTTTCAGT
>NW_006291445.1:58352-64623 GCF_000327345.1 Myotis davidii | reverse complement strand
GTGCCCTTTTCCTGCCAAGGGTCATTTGGGTATTTATAATATCATTTGCTTAATATAATTCACTGATTTTATTATGTTGCTATAAAGAAGGTCCTGTGTTTGTTGAATTTTGAGTCTGCCTGCAGTTGTGTTAGCAGGGCCAGATCAAATGATGTTGCACGTCTTGTATCGCTAACAGGCTGGAGGTTCCTCACCCCTGCCATATGGTCTAGTCTCAATGACTAAGGACAATGTAAAAACCTGCATCTAGTTCTGAACACAATTACAAAGGCAGTTTTAATGGAATAAACATATTGCCTCCCACAGTGGCTCCCTGGAGGTATAAGTTTTGGTGTGCTTTTAAAAAGAAATCAATCTCGCTGCTTTCTTTTTAATTTGAATATTTGATATTTGAATTAGTTCTTGTCAGCGCATGTTAACCACACATTGATGAGAGAAAGAACACATTTTGAAGACTATTCTAAAATATTTCAAAATCACATTTTAAAGTTTCAGCTCTTTAGAAAAAAATTTGAGAGAATCCTATTATTTTATTCAGATTCCAGTGCAAACACTTCTTTTAAACCACAGTTCTCAGAACATACTTTCATGGCCAAACTCTCTCCAAGGGATGCAATGTTCTCAGACTTTTTATCCAAGCATGCTTGCAGGCATTCCTTTTCTTTAGCTACATCGTTGAGGGTTGCGCCAAGAATGCTGATTTCTTCTCGCTGGGCAATATTCTGCCTTGTAAAATTATCTAAATATGTAATCATAAAGGCACTTTTAATCAAGATAATTTTTTCCAGTTCAAGTGCATTGAAATACTTTTCAAAGTAATTTTTCCTATATTACATTTAATGCCTAAAAATAAGTAGAGTATCCCAAATAAAAACATGGCTTTTGTTGTGATTAAAACCGAAGATGAATCTTGAAATTCTAAATGACTCACAAATGTAAAAGCACAATTAACACATTTGAATAAGAATATCAAAGGAAAGCTCTAAATTACAAGTTCTCAAAGTAGATTTACATGCCTGGTGGGGTGGAGGGCACACTATAGGTGGATGAAGTTGGGTGGAATACTGAAACCAGCATTCCCCCCGCCCCCCAATTTCTCTCCTCTCTCTGAACTAGAATCATTGTTGTATATAAGTTGGTAACAGATCTTAATAAAATATTCAATTAAGTCATGTTCAGAGTCAAATGTCTTCTACTCTGATCTCTCTAAATTTTTCCTAAAAATTCCTGGGGGAAAAAAATCATCCCAGGACATCTGATTTGATTGTGGAAACACTGACAAGCCAATGTCAATGCTGAAGGCCTAAATGACTGCTATGCAATTGGTTCTCAAACTGTGGTTTCCCACCAGCACCATCAGCATCACCTGGGAACCGCAGTCCTACTGAATTAGAAATTCTGACTGGGCAGCGCAATTATGTCTCAACAAGCACCCGCCCATGTGAATCTAGTGCACAACAGCTTGAGACCCACCTGAGCAAACTGGAAAAGACACAAGAGCCCTGGCCATCTGCTACTCCAGGAGCCGCCCCAGGGGTCTGCACTAGCCTCCAGGGGATTCCGACCACACCCAACTCTGAGAACCTCTGGTCTAGAGCTCTACTAGGAAAGCTCTGCTAGACAGGACCTCTAGGTTACTCCCTGCCAACGACCATCCAGGGCAGCATAAGAGAGGCACTATCCCATGCCAAGACGATGATCTATGGTACCTGAGAATATATCAATTCCCTTTTCCAGGCTGCTATCTTTCAGGCAAACCACGTTTTGGGTGTTCTGATAGACGAGTTCATTCCCATTGGCATAAAATAACGAAAGCTCTCACAAAGTTCTAGGAGTTCCTAGATTTTAAAAATACCCTCCACCTCACATTCCACTCAAGCTACCACCCTATTTTTCTGCTACACTTGGTAGCCAAACTTCTTAACAGACTTCTATTCTCTCCTGTCTCTACTCCCACCTACAGTCTGCCTCCCACCCCACCAGGCATGTAAATCTACTTTGAGAACTTGTAATTTAGAGCTTTCCTTTGATATTCTTATTCAAATGTGTTAATTGTGCTTTTACATTTGTGAGTCATTTAGAATTTCAAGATTCATCTTCGGTTTTAATCACAACAAAAGCCATGTTTTTATTTGGGATACTCTACTTATTTTTAGGCATTAAATGTAATATAGGAGAAATTACTTTGAAAAGTATTTCAATGCACTTGAACTGGAAAAAATTATCTTGATTAAAAATGCTTTATGATTGCATATTCAGATATTTTTACAGTTATTCCTCTGCCTATCCCATCTTCCACATTAAACACTCTATCCAAACTTCGTCAGTGTTCCCAACACCTTCAAAGTACCAAATCCAATCAACATTTCTTCATCCCCATCTTACTTAGCTTCTCGAAAGTATCTGATAGTTGATACTACCCTCCTTCTTAAAACATTTTGCTTGCTTGCCTCCTCAAAAACTAAACAAAACAAAAAACATTCACTGATGGATTTTCTTCCTAATTCTTTGGCTTCTTAGTCCTGGATCCTCTGCTCCTCATTCTTGGTTTTAATATCATTTATTTGCTGACGTGTCCCAAATGTAAATCTTTAGCTTAGCTTTTACTTCTGAGATAAAAACTTATCTATTTAACTGCTTACCTTACATTTTTACTTGGACTTACAATATTCAAAATGAGTTCTTTAGTATTCCCTTTAATATTTATCTTTTAATATTTCCAATCTCAATAAAAAGCACCTCCACTCACCTAATTGTTTATGCCCGATTTGAACTACATTACAGCTAATGTTAACAATATTCCGTTTTAAAATGGGCTCTGCTCTAGTCCTAATCAAAATTTTACTTTACAGTTTTAAAAATGAGTAAATTATGACCATATTTTCACAGAGATCACTGGCATATAACATAAATAGAAGAATTTATAAAAATAATTTTCTCTATAAATCCAAGAAATATCATAGATATAGCCAAATACATGAACACTTTCTAACAAAAGTAATATATATGTGAACTATGTTTCATTACGGTAGTTTAATATCACATAAAAACTTGTCATTTTAAAAGTGACCATAATAAATTATGAAGTATTGCTGCTTTGTTTAGCTTTTTCTTCACTGAAAAATTTGAAGTCATGTCTAAGTCTTTATGGTCCTAAATATAAGTAAAAAGTTTACTATCAATGAAAAACATATTTTTTCATAATTTATTCATATATTTTTAATTTAGGGGCCGATTTCCAAGTTTATCTATATTATAACTGAGAGAAGAAAACTTTTTTCTACAAGACCTAATGAAAATGTAATATTAGGGGAAAAAACTCACCAATTTTTTCATCTAAGCACACAATTTTCTCCTGAGTAAGCTGAAGCTCATATTTTTTCTTGGCAAGGTGTCGCTGAGTATCAGAAAGGTCTTTTTCTGTATTTTCATATAAAACTCTGTAAACATTTTAATAATAAAAACTAATTCTGAAATTTTTACATTTTAATCAACCTCTTAGTGTATTTAAATCTAAAAATTTTTAAGAACACGAATAAACTTTTTCTTTTTAGTATCTTCCTAAAGCCACATTATAGGAAGTTTAAAGAAGAAAGGGTAAAAAGGGACCCTCAATCCACCACTCCAACATAAGCTGCTATTAGCATTTTGGTGTTCATCATTCAGTGTTTTCCCATATTTTTCATATCCAGTGATATAATATTTTAAAGTTACCATACTATAAATTCGAAAAATTTAATCTGATTTTTTCACTTACATGTAATCTTTAATAACTTTCAATCTATAACACAGTCCTAAAAATCATCATTTTCTGCCTAAAAAATATTATATGAGCAATAGCCATTTACTTTTAAGTAAATATAAACATTTACTTCAGTATTTTCCTACTATTAGGCATTTAGATTCATTTCAGTTTTTCACTATTATAAATAAATCTATACTGAACAGCATTTCATTCATTCCACATTTATTAAGTGGCTAATATATATCAGGAAGTAGATGTTGAAGAACCTATAGTGAACTTGGTGGACATCAGTCTTGCCTTCATTGAATTCAGTCAATAAAGAACTAAACAGAATATATAATTTATGGCATTATGGAGACTAGATAATCTGAAAGTCTTCTAATATAAAGAAGCATCCTTTTAAATGTGTGGCTAAACTTGTAAGAATTTGTAAGGGAAGCCCCCTGGAGCCAAATTAGAGCCATAAGACTATGAACTAATGTTATGCTAGATATGATTGGGGTTTGCCTGTCCCAGTGAGGAGGAATATAGGGGGCAACCTGTGGGGGATTGGGGGGGAGGGGGTAGCAATCTGAATCTGTGCCATTGACCAATGTCTAGTGCACATTCTTCTTAGCCTATAATTAAGTCACTGCACCTTCCTTAGGCCATAATCTGTTTTCCTAAATACTCCCAGTTTACAAGGGCTACAACCAAGAATTTAACAGCTTAGCCAGAGGGGAGGTCACTGGCACCACCCAGGCCAGGCCTTAATCTTACTTCCCCATTCTAACATAGGTAGGGCTGCAAAAGCCAGGAAGTAAGGAAACAAAGAATTTAGAAATATATATAAGGAATAATCTCATTGTATAAATTGTTTAGGCTTTGGATCTTCGAATTCCCTGAGCCAGCAGCGCTGCTTTAAATAAAGGGCTTTTCCTGAATCTCTGAGCACTCGTGTATTTCCCAGTCGCCTGCTAAATTCTGCAACATCAGTAGTCTAGGGTCTTGTGTTTTAACTCAGAAACAAAAGATGAGACCATAGAGATGCCTACAACACAAGAATTAGAACTAAGGCCCCCCCACTGAGGACTATAAGTGATAAGGTCAGACTAGACAAAATCAGCTTGTCAACCAACCACTGCTATGCTTAGGGTAATAATAACAATTAAAAGTGTTCCTTGGGAATTCTTAATCTCAAGATAAAACATCAAAGTAAAATCTGGTTCTAGGATGGTCATATATATAATCTAGAGCACTTGACAGAAATAAACACAAAACTTCACTTTACCCTCAATCCAGGCTAGAACTAAACCTCAGATAAATGCGTGTTGAAAGTCAGCTGACAATTCAAATTTTAAAAACACTTTAAGTATTAGCCCAAACTTAGTGAGAGTCAAACTAAATTAGATCCCCCAGGATTTCAGATTGTAGTGTTTTCAAATAGAAAGTTAAGAATACTTGTGTTGCCCTGGCCTATGTTGTCCCATGGACTGAATGGCTGTGGGTTCAATTTCTGGTCGGGACACATACATAGGTTGAGGGTTTGATCCCAGTTGGAGTGCGTACAGAATGGCAAGCAATTGATGTTTCTCTCTAACATCAATGTTTCTCTCTCACATTAATGTCTCTCTCTCCCAACTTCTCTCTCTCAAGCTCCCTCTCCCTAACCCTCTCTAAAAATCAATGAATATGTCCTCCGGTAAGGGTAAAAAAAATAGTTATATTTAAATACTGAGACATAAAATAAATAATAGAATACATCATAAAAAGGAAAACGAACCAAAAGATTTTAAAGAGAACTTCAGAAAATTAAACTAAAATAACTGAAACAATTAAAAAACACATAAATAGACAAGTTTAAGAACACAACAGACACAATGGAAGAGATAATTAGTAAGTGGAAAAAAAGCAGATCAATGGAAATTATCTATGATAAAGCATAGGAAATAAATAAAAGAGAGGGGTTAAATGCCATTAAAAAAACAGAATGAGAAGGTTCAATATTCACCCAATCAAAATACCAGAAGGAAAGAATAAACACAATAGTCCAATGGTTCTCAACCTGTGGGTCACGACCCCTTTGGCAGTCAAATGACCCTTTCACAGGGGTTGCCTAAGACCATCCTGCATATCAGATATTTACACTGTGATTCATAACAGTAGCAACATTACAGTTATGAAGTAGCAATGAAAATAATTTTATGGTTGGGTCACAACATGAGGAACTGTATTTAAGGGGCCAGAAGGTTGAGAACCATTGCAATAGTCAAAGAAATAACAGCTAACATCCTATCTAATAAAAGAGAAACATGGTAATTGGCATACGACCGCTACCCTTCCTATTGGCTAATCAGGGGCAATATGCAAATTAACTGCCAGCCAAGATGGTGGCCGGCAGCTAGGCAGCTTAAACTGAACATGAGGCTGGCTTGCTTCAGTGACAGAGGACTGCAACGTTCCCCGCCTGCCTTGCCGGCCTCTGAGCCTGCAGTTTAAGAAACATAGTTACAAATACAGAAGCTTAACAAAACCCCCGAAACCTCC
>NW_006291445.1:49660-57762 GCF_000327345.1 Myotis davidii | reverse complement strand
TGGGGCCTCAGGCAGTGGCCTGCAGCACAGCCCGTAACCCCCCCCACCCCCCTGATGGGCCCTGCTCTGTGCGTGACAGGGGGGCGCTCCCCAACCCCGATTGACCCTGCTCTGTGCTTGATGGGGTAAGGAGCCCCAACCCCCTAACCGGCTCTGCTCTGTGAGTGACAGGGGGTGGCGCTGCAACCTCCCCATCAACCCTACCTTGAGTGTGACAGGGGGCGGTGCCCCAACCCCCCAATCAGTCCTACCCTGAGCATGACTGGGGGTGGCATTGCAACCTCCCGATCCGCCCTGCTCTGTGCATGACAGGGGGCAGCGCCCCAACTCCCCAATCGGCCCTGCTCTGAGCCCGACCAGGGGCTGCACCTAGGGATTGGGCCTGCCCTCTGCCACCCGGGAGCAGGCCTAAGCCAGCAGGGCGTTATCTCCCAAGGGGTCCCAGACTGTGAGAGGGCACAGGCTAGGCTGGGGGATCCCTCCTTCCCCCCGAGGGCACAAATTTTTGTGCACCGGGCCTCTAGTAATATATAAAATCATAGACTAAAGAAACATCAATGAAAAACTTGAACACTAATATTAAGGGAATTGGGAGAACCAAGATGGTGGTGTAGGTAAATGCCATTACTCACTGCCTTTCACAAGCACATCAAAATTACAACTATAATACAGAATAAGCATCATTCAGAACCACCTGAAATCTGGCTGAATGGAAGTCCAACTAGAGAAGTAAAGAAGAAAGCACACTGAGACTGATAGGAGGGGTGGATGAGTAAGCAGGCTGGTCTGACACTGATGTGTGGTGTTTGTTTTTTTTCATTGGGAGGGATATCACAGCTGCAGAGGCCTCCCATGAGGAGCAAGGGGTATGAGTCCACTCCAGACCCCCAGCTTAGGGTTCCAGAGCAAGGAAGAGAAGTGCCCATAACTTCAGGCTATAAAAACTAGTGGAGATTGTGGCTCAGTGACATGGAGGCTGCTGGAGACCCAGATAGTTCCTCTTAAAGCAGTGGTTCTCAACCTTGGCTGCACATTAGAATCACCTGGGAATCTTTTTAAAATCCTGATTTCTGGGCCTCATCCTCCAGAAATTCTGTTTCTTTGTTATGGGGTGAGGCCACAACATTAGTAACAAAGAAACAGAATTTCCAGAGGATGAGGCCCAGAAATCAGGATTTTAAAAAGATTCCCAGGTGATTCTAATGTGCAGTCAAGGTTGAGAAACACTGTCTTAAAGGGTCGGTGTACAAACTTACTCAGACTCCCTCCCTCACTCTGAGGTCCAGCACTAGGGCAGCAGCTTGAGGCAGGGGTAGGGGCGTGGGGTCCAGGGACATATGGGAAGGAACTGTATTGTCTAGCATTGGAACAAGAACTGGGAGACAGTTTTTTCCAAGACAGGGGAGCTCATAGGGGTTATTGTTCCTATGCTGAGACCTCCCTCATCACAGAGCTTACTGGCAGCCATATCCGAGTTTACAGAAACCTGGCTCATGCTATATGCTCCATCCTGGTGATTCCAAGACCCTACCCCTTCCAATTTGCAGCCCCACCCACACTTTTCCAAATGAATGACCTGTTCTAACTCAGGCTTCAGATTTTCCAAAACTCTCAAACAAGCAGCAGCTGGCATCAGCATGCCTCATATCCTATATAATAAAAGTATTAATATGCAAATAGAACAAATGGCAGAACGACTGGTTGGCGGGGGGCAGAGCTGGAGAGGAGGCAGCACCAGGCCAGCCAAGGTGTGTGCCAGCGGGCAGAGGGAGGGGACAGTGATCAGTGGCAGTGGCAAACAGCTATGGTAAAGGAGTAATCAAGGGGGCAGGTCCAGCTGCTTGCCAGGCAGGCACTGTCCCCTGATCAAGTTTTCCTGTTCTATTTTCTTGTAATTCATGTGTTCCTTATCCATAATAGAAGAAAACCATTTTTTTAGTACTGAGAATTCTTAGAACAGAAACGGCATTTAGAGAGTGTTCTGAGCTCTATCAACTTGTATTCTTAGGTTTTCTAAGTACATTTCTGAAAAACGCCATCAGATTGATGGAAACTGAAATGTAAACAGTTAACTCATTATTTCAGCGCTGTTTGAACTTGTTTTCAATGTCTTTCTGTTGCCTGTGATGTATTCCGATTCTATTTGCTTGTAATTCAAGTGTTTGATATCCATCACTGAAGGATTCCATTGTTAAGTATTTAGAATTCTTGGAAGAGTAACTGCATTTAGAGAGTGTTCTGAGCTCTATTAACATTTATTCTTACGTTTTCTTAGGAGATTCCTTAAAAACGCAAGTATATTCATGGGAACATAAAACGTAAACACTAAACTGATTATGTTACAATTATTTGAACGTGTTTTCATTGTTTTTATGTTGCCCGTGTTTTTTTTAAGGTTCTGTTTGCTTGTAATACCCTATATAGTAAAAGGGTAATATGCCTCCCAGCACCGGGATCAGCGGAGCCGTGAGGCCTCCTGGCGGTGCCCCAACCCCCTGACCAGCCCTGCTCTGTGGGTGTTAGAGGGCGCCACCCCAACCCCCGCCCCCCCACAGGCCCTGCTCTGTGTGTGACGGGGTAGAGCCATAATCTCCCCATCGGCCCTGCCCTGAGTGTGACAGGGGGCGGTGTCCCAACCCCCAAATTGGCCCTACCCTGGGCGTGACTGAGGGTTGCATTGTAACCTCCCAATCTGCCCTGCTCTGTGCATGACAGGGGGCGGCGCCCCAACTCCCCAATCGCCCCTGCTCTGAGCCCGACCAGGAGCTGCACCTAGGGATTGGGCCTGCCCTCTGCCACCCGGGAGCAGGCCTAAGCCAGCAGGTCATTATCTCCCGAGGGGTCCCAGACTGCGAGAGGGCGCAGGCTGGGCAGAGGGACTCCCCCCTCCCAAGTGCACAAATTTTTGTGCACTGGGCCTCTAGTCTATCAATAATAGGCCCAAGACAGCTTGGCTTTGCCTGGGCACTTCCAAGCCAAACACAAGTAGCAGCCATCTGAGATTACTCTGCAGTTTGTGCTGAGTGCTCCCAGGCAGTGGCTGACTTTGCACCTCCTGGGAGGCCCCATAGCCAGAGCACCTAGTAGGCAGCTTCAGACCATACAATCCTCACTTCAGGTTTTATAGCCTGAAGTTACTGGGACTTCTCTTTCCGGCATTGGAAGCCTGGGTTGAGGGGTATGGTGTCGTGCTGGGACCCCTTGCTCCTCACAGGAGGCATCTGCAGCTGTGATATTCCTTCTAATTAAAAACATGCCACACATGGCTGTCAGACCAACCCGTTCTGTGCCTCTGCCACTCCTACCAGTCTCAGTGTGCTTTCTTCTTTAATTCTCTAGTTGTAGAACTTACATTCAACCAGATTTCAGGTAATTTATTTATTTATTTTTTACAGGGAGGAAGGGAGAGGGATAGAGAGTTAGAAACATGGATGAGAGAGAAACATTGATCAGCTGCCTCCTGCACACCTTCTATTGGGGATGTGCCCGCAACCAAGGTACATGCCCTCGGCTGGAATCAAACCTGGGACCCCTCAGTCCACAGGCCGATATGCTATCCATTGAACCAAACTGGTTAGGGCAGATTTCAGGTAATTCTGAATGATGGTTGTTCTGTATTTTAGTTGTAATTTTGATGCGCCTGTGGGAAGCAGCAAGTACCACATTTACCTACACTGCCATCTTGGTTCTCAAGGTTTTAAAAAAATATATTTTAAGTAACAGTCTTTTATTCAATGTGTTTTCTATGAATATTTTCTCCCAGTCTGTGGCTTGTCTTCTCATTTTCATTTGCAGAGCAAAAACAAAACAAAACATTAATTGTAATGAAGTACAGTTTATTTTTTTCATGGATTGTGCCTTTAGTATTGTATTGAGTCATCACCATGCCCAATCTCATCTCCTATATTATCTTCAATAAATTTTAAAGTTTTGCATTTCCTTTAGGTCTATGGTGCATTTTAAGTTAATTTGAAGGGCATGATAACTGTGTTTAAGAGTTATTATTTTTGCACATGGATGTTTAGTTGTTCATCATGACAATACTGAGTTTTCCTATCCATAAGTACGAAATATCTATAATTTATTTAGTTCTTTGATTTTATCCATAAGAATTTTATAGTTTTACAGAGATTTTACACATAGTTTGTTAGATTTATACTTAATTCTTTGGGGGGTGCTAATATAAATGATATTGTCTTAAATTTCAAATTCCAGTTCTTCACTGCTGGTATTGGAAAGCAATTGACCTTGTATATTAACCTTGCATCCTACAACCTTGTTATTACTACTTATAAGCTCCAGATTTTTGTGGTGAGTTCTTTTGGATTTTTTACATAAAACTAGAGGCCTGGTGCATGAAATTTGTGCACGGGGTGTGTGTGTGTCCCTTAGCCCAGCCTTCACCCTCTCCAACCTGGCACCCCTCAAGAGATGTCTGACTGCCCGTTTAGGCCCGATCCCACCTAAATGGGCAGTCGGACATCCCTCTCAGAATCCAGGACTGCTGGCTCCCAACTGCTTGCCTGTCTGCCGGCCTGATCACCCCCTAGCTGCTCCCCTACAAGCCTGATCAATGCCTAACTTCTCCCCTGCTGGTCTGGTCACCCCCAACTGCCCTTCCCTGCTGGCCCAGTCACCCCTAATTGCTCTCCCTTGCCAGCCTGGTCACCCGTAACTGCCCTTCCCTGCCGGCCTGGTTGCCTCCAAGTGCCTTCTCTGGCAGGCCTGGTCCCCCCCAACTGCCCTCCCTGCAGACCTGGTTCCCCCCTACTGCCTTCCCCGGCATGCCTGGCCCCCCCCCCAACCACTCTCCCCTGCAGGCCTGATTGCCCACAACTGCCCTCCCCTGCCAGCCATTTTGTGGCAGCCATCTGATGTCCACATGGGGGCGGCCATGTGTGTTGGAGTGATGGTCAATTTGCATATCATCTCTTTATTAGATAGGATATCATGTTACCTGGAATAGATTTTAATATTGAAATCTTTTTTAGGCTCAAACACCCAAACTCAAATTAAACCTATCTGGGAATCACTGAACACATAGACCCAAACTAACTTTTTATTAACAGACTACAAGCCCAGTACACAAAATTCGTGCATGGGGGGTGGGGGGGCAGGGTCCCCTTCAACCCAGCCTGCACCCTCTCCAATCTGGGACCCCTCGGACATCACTCTCACAATTCGGGACCGCTGGCTCCTAACTGCTCACCTGCCTGCCTGCCTGCCTGATTGCCCCAACTGTTCCCCCTGCCAGCCTGGTCGCTCTTCACTGCCCCCTCCCTGCCGGCCTGGTCGCCCCCAACTGCCCCCCGCCACTGGCCTGGTTGCCTCCAACTGCCCTCCTTGCCAGCTGGTCACCCCATGCAGCCTGCTATTCAATCATTTGGTTGTCCCTCACTAACCCCACTGCCAGCTTGGTCGCCTCATGCACCTGCTGTTCAGTCATTTGGTCATTCCTCATTAACTCCCCTGCCTGCCTGGTTGCCCCATGCAGCCTGCTTTTTAGTCACTTGGTTGTCCCTCACTAACCCCCCTGCCAGCCTGGTTGCCCCACATAGCCTGCTATTCGGTCGTTACTGTTACTATGATGTTGTCTCAGACAATTTGCATATTCCTCTATTATTAGTATAGATAGCTCTGTCAGTCATTCAACTGTATGGAGAATTCTTACTTCTTGGACCTTGAGATGTCTGACGTACAGGTGCAGAAACACGAACTTTGTTTGTTTGTTTTTGTTTATAATCTGCTTCTAGGAAGTATTCTGAAAACATGTCAGCTTTTCACAAGTGTTAATATATCTGACATGGAAACCCAAACAGAAAAATTCTGCTACTAAAATACTATAACTATGTAGAAAGTTTATTTAAGCAGTATAGAAACACAAATACAGGCAGTACTTGGGTTATGTTGGACTTGATGTACGTCGTTTTGTGGTTATGTTGCCATCTACCATTTACAGTATTTATAAAAAAAAAGTTGTCATTTTGATGTATGTACATATGTGCTTTAAGTTTTTAATTTATTTACCACAAGTAAAGGTCAGGAATTGTTATCTTTCTTTTAAATTTTTTTTTTTACTATTTCACTTCATTACTGCTGCGTATGTGCTCCATGTGAGTGACGTAGGTGGGTTCCGACTTACGGCAAAAATCGCGTTATGTTGCGTCATAGGAACAGATCTCCGATGTAACCCAAGGACCCACTGTAATGAATATTGGCTTTGAAACCCTGGGGATTTTGTTATCAGCAGTGAAACCCAAACAGCAATGCATGCGCTTCATTTTGGCTGAGTTGGCCTAGAAAATGTACTCAATTTAGAGATATTGAAATCTAGACATGTTTTGAACTATTCTCAGGACTCAATTTTTAATAAGTAGAGTATACAAATAGAATAAAACTAGTCATTTTCTCACTAATTGACAAAATGGAGAACAGTATTTTAACTATATTGAAGGTAGTTGGATTTTACAGCTCCTAAGTAGGTTCTTTGTAATTCTTTGTCTTTTGTATAAGTAAATAGGAAACGTATGATAAATGTGAGTGCATTATAAAATATAAGCTATTGATATTTGAAAAATAAATTTGGAGTTGACGTCTCAGCAGAAAGAATAAAAGTCAGAAGACAGTGGCAGAGTATTATCAAAGTGTTAAAATAAAAATAATTCCCAACCTTTAGCATTCTCTACCTACCAAAATATCTTTTAATATCAGCAAGGTTGTAACAGAAGTGGTAGAAATGCTCAGCTTCAGATACATTTTGAAGTCAGGATCTACTAGATTAGATATGGGTGTATAAAAATACAGGTTTTAGGTCAAAAATTAAATGAACAGAGGAAATTTTATGGCCTCAAAATATACATATGAGAAAAAAGAAAGCCTGAAAAGTAATACTGTACTAATCTGAAGAAATTAGAAAAAAAGAAAATGAAAGATAATAATAAAGAACAAAAGTTAATAATAAAACAAACAAGAGGGAGGATCACCAAAGCAAAACGTTGGTCCTTTGAAAAGACTATTAACAGACTAGAAAAAGAGGAAATCACTACAGATTCTGTGGACATTAGAATGTTGAAGGATAATGTAACATAAACAACATTATGTTTTCTAATTTTCAGAATATGGACACATGCCTCAAAAAAATACATACTGCCGAAACCGGTTCGGCTCAGTGGATATAGCGTCAGCCTGCGGACTGAAAGGTCCCGGGTTCGATTCCAGTCAAGGGCATGTACCTGGGTTGCGGGCACATCCCCAGTAGGAGATGTGCAGGAGGCAGCTGATAGATGTTTCTCTCTCATCGATGTTTCTAACCTCTATCTCTCTCCCTTCCTCTCTGTGGAAAATCAATAATATATATATATATAAAATACATACTGAGCCCTAACTGGTTTGGCTCAGTGGATAGAGCATCGGCCTGCGGACTGAAGGGTTGCAGGTTCGATTCCAGTCAAGGCCATGTACCTTCGTTGTGGGCACATCCCCAGAAGGAGGTGTGCCAGGAGGCAGCTGATTGATGATTCTAACTCTCTATCCCTCTCCCTTCCACTCTGTAAAAAAAAATCAATAAAATATATATTTTAAAAAATACATACTGAATGGCATAAGAAGAATTTTCTAAATGTTCTTTCATTCATTAATTAAGTAAAATCTTCCCTCAAAGAGAAAGTTCAGACTCAAATGGCTTCACTGCTAAGTACTAAAACCGGAATATTATATAGATGGTTGTAGGTATTGAAAGAAAACAAAATGAATTGGAAAGATTATCATAAGGTTTACATTACTTGATACCAAATTCTCATTTTTAAAAACCCCAATAAGGCAAATTGTTGGCCAATTTCAATTATAAAAATATATGTGAAAACAACGTACATCAAGTCCAACATAACCCGAGGACTGCCTGTATTTGTGTTTCTATACTGCTTAAATAAACTTTCTATATAGGTATAGTATTTTAGTAGCAAATATTTTGTGTACTGGGCCTCTAGTCATTTAATTCCCCCGGCCTGCACCCTCTCATAATCTCTTTAATAGCTTTGTTAACTTAAACAAAATATTAGTTAACTGAGACCAGAAATCTATAAAAATCATAATATACCCTGATT
>NW_006291445.1:36245-49504 GCF_000327345.1 Myotis davidii | reverse complement strand
GATATCATTCCCATTGTTAGAAGAAAAAGATGACTAAACTGAAAATCAAAGAGTTTTTGTGAAAACATCAGGATAGTGAGGTGCGGAGTGTGTTGGCACCCTAGAATATGAGAAGAAAGGCAAATCCAGAGTCACAACTGAGGTGTGCTCACCTGGAGCAGAAGCCTCTTAAATCAAAAATGATTGAAACATTTAAATGATAATGTTCATGCAGTGCTGGAAGCTGAGTGTGCATTAACATGAGAGGGAAAAGATCCTGGGGGCCACATTCTTAGAGGGCCCCCATATTTACCTTCAGGAACCTCACTTGATTTTCACAGTGAAGATCTGAAAAAGGATCTCTTTTGTCTCTGACAGGAAAAAAGTATTTATTGTAAAATATGCCCAGAGCATTCCCCATAATAAGGCTTACTCTTCAAGTGAACAAAACTTTATCAGAGCTTATCCAAGCTGGGGAAGGGTATTCCTTCCACTCTATCACCTCTAGCCTTCCGGTTCCACATAAGTAGTTACAAAAATAAACAAACAAACAAATTAACGTAGTTATATCATTGAAAAACACAGGTAATATCAGAGTCCAGGGATACAGATGCACTAAAAGACTGAGATTTAAAGTACCTGACTATAGAACACTAGAGGCCCGGTGCACAAAATTCATGAATGCGTAGGCTCCCTAGACCTGAATGGCAATCAGGGCCGATCAGGCTCCCTGCCTCCCTGCCTCCCCACCTTCCTCCATCCCTCGCCACCCACACGCTGCCACTGTGTGGTTACCTCCCTCCCCCCGCCTTCCCACGTCCCTGCCTCCTCTTCCCCTTGCTTCCTCAGCAGCCCACCGTCACTGCCGCCAGTTGCCCGCCATGTTTCACGCCGTCCCCTGGTAGTCAGCGCACGTCATAGCAAACAATCGAACTCCTGTTCTCCCAGTTGAACTCCTGAGGGGACACTTTTCATATTAGCCTTTTATATATATAGACTAGAGGCCTGGTGCACGAAAATCCATGCACTCAGGAGGATCCCTCAGCCCGGCCTGCACCCTCTCACAATCTGGGACCATTTAGGTAGGGTCCCTAGGCCTGGCCTGAGATCAGGGCTTATTGGGGCTTTCCTTCCCCCGGCTGCAGGCAGTTGGCCTCACTCCCACTGCTGTCACTGCTTGCCATCTGTGTAACACTGCCTCCCTCCTGCCACCGGTGGCCTCCCTCTGCAGGCGACAGGTGTGGAGTGCAATGGCTTGGCTGATCTGGGCCTCCCTCTGTGGGACTATTGATGGGCTGTAGCACACCTATCACAGCATCACCACTGGTGGCCTGGGCCTCCCTCTTTCTTTGCTTGGGGGCAGAGCCAGCCTAGTGAGGGGCCTTCTGCCTACCTGATCGCCCCTAACCATTTGCCTGCCTACTTGATCACCCCTAACCACTCTGCCTGCCTGCCTGATCATCCCTAACTGCTTACGTGGGGGCAGGGCCAGCTGGGCAAGGGGCTGTGGTGGTTCTGGTTTCTGGTCATTCTGGTCATTCTGGTCATTACACTTATAGTGGCTGGGCTTTTATTATATAGGATATTCTTTCCTCCCTCTCCTAACAAGCACACTAACAGGATTCCAGGACAATCACAGTGAATTACAACTGAAAAAGCTCAGGTTGCAGTCTTACTGAGGAGGAGTAGGTAGGGAACCTAAAGTCAAGAGGAGATACAAAAAATCAGGACAATCAAGGAACCTAAAGCCTCTGGAACCTATAGCTACAGCAAACACTGACCACAGCTCAACTCCTTTAGCAAAGTAACATAAACATTCACATTAAAGGCCTCTTTAATCTCAATTAACCAATACCCACTATAATTTGATTCACCCTCAACAAAAACTTGTAAGACATGAAAAATCAAGCAAAAATAGAACCATGAAGGGTCAGTATCAGACTCAGATATTGCATGGAATGGGAAGTATCCAACAGAAAATTTTAAGTAACTATGATTAACTGCTTAGGGACACTAATGGGAAAAGTAAACAATATGCAGTAACAGGTGTATAATGTAAGCAGAGAGACAGAAAGTCTGAGAGAATAACCAAGAAAGCTAAAAAAACAAAATACTGTGACATAAATGATAAGTGCCCTTGATGGGCTGATTAGTAGATTCGACAAAGTCAAGGATAAAACACTGAGTTTGAAGACAGGTCAATAAAAACATCCCAAATGGAAATACAATGAGAAATAAAAGAATAAAAAACATATAGAACAGAATATCCAAGAACTGTGGGTATAACTGAAATACCAGAAGGAGAAAAAAGAAGAAAATAAACATGAGAAATATTTAAAGTAATGTCCTAGAACTCTCCAAAATTAATGCACACTATGTGCAGAGAACTGTAGAGAATACTGATGAAAGCAATCAAAATTCTAAGTAAATGAAGAAATATTCTACATTAATGGATTGAAACACTTCATACTGGTAAGATGCCAATTTTTCCCAACTTGATCTAAAATTCAATGCAAACCCAATTAAAATCCCAGAAAGTTATTTTGTAGATAGCAATAAACTGTTCTATAGCTTACATGGAAAGGCAAAAGATCCAGAATAGCCAATACAATATTGAAGAAGAGAAAGTAATAGCAACTCCTTCAGACAGCATGGTTTTGCAAAAGAATAAACAAAAATAGATCAGTGGAACAGAAAGAAGAGCTGATGTATAGGCCCACACAAATATAGGCAACTGAACTTGAAAAAAGAACAAAGACAACAGAGAAAGGGCAGTTTTTCAACAAATGGTGCTGGAATAAATTTAGGATGACCTTATGCAAATTAGTGAACCTAAATACAGACTTTACATCGTTCACAAAAATTAACTCAATATAGATCACAGACCTTAAGTATAAAATGCAAAACTACACAACTGCTAGAAGAAAACAGTAGAAAAATATGTGTCCTTGGGTTTGATGAAGAGTTTTTAAATACAGCACCAAAAACACAATCCATGAAAGAAAAACTAAGTTGAACTTTATCAAAAATTAAAATGCCTGCTCTGCAAAAAACACTGCTAAAAACAAATGAAAATATAAAGCTTAGACTGGGAGAATATATTTGCAAAGCACATATCTATCTGACAAGAATGTGTATCTAAAATATACGAAAAAATTTTAATACAACAGTAAGTAAAACAATGAAAAAATGGGCAAAAGATCTAAATAGACACCTCACCAAAGAAGATACCCAGATGGCAAATAAATATATGACATCATCTGTCATTGAAGAATTAAAAATAAAACAGTGAGCTGTCACTATACACCTACTATAAAGTCTAAAATACAAAATCTGACAATGCCAAATGCTGACAAGGCTGTGGAGCAAGAGAAACTCATTAATTGCTGGTAGAAATGCAAAATGGTTCAGTCACTTAGGAAGAGAGGTTGGCACTTTCTGATAAAGCTAAAGATAGTTTTACCATATGACTCAGCAATTGTGCTCCAAGGTATTTACTGGGCTGATTTGAGAACTTATGTCCACACAAAAACTTGCACAATAAAGTTTATAGCAGCTTTATTCATAATTGCTGGAAGTAACTAAGATATCCATTGACAGGTGTATGACTAAACACACTGTAGTACAAACATATGATGGAATATTGTTCAATGCTAAGAATAAACGAACTATTAAAGTATGAAAAGTCATGGGTAGACCTTCAAATGAACACTGCTAAGTGAAAGAAGCAGCCTGAAAAGGTGATACACTGTATGATACAAATTATATGACATTCCAGAAAGGCAAACATTATGTCTGACAGGTTATCAAGGTCAAAATCAATAGTGATAAGTCATATTGATAGTATGTACTTATAATACCCTGGATATATATTATCTCTGTGATCTTTCTCTCAAAAACATATTACCTACTCTAATCATGAGCAAAACATTAGACAAACCCCAATTAAGAAACATTCTACCAAATACCTAATTAGTACTCCTCAAAACTGTAAAGGTCATCAAAACTAAGGGAAGTCTGAGACTATCTTAGCCAAGAGAAACATAAGGAGACATGACAACTAAATATAATATGGTGTCCCAGATCAGATCCTGGTACAGAAAAAGGACATTAGGGGAAAACGAAAGAAATCTGAGTAAGGTAGGGACTTTAGTTAATAATAATGTATCAATGTTGTTGCATTAATTGTAACAAATATGCCATGCTAATGTAAGATGTTAATAACAGAGGAAACTGGGTATGAGGAATGTAGTAACTCTGTAGTATCCTTACAAATTTTTGTGAATCTAAAAGTGTTCTAAAATACAAAGTTTATTTTAAAAACAATTGTATTTTCACATTCAAGCAATAGACAATCAGAAAATGAAATTTTAAATTCCATTTAAAACAGCATCAAAAAATAGGATATACTTAGGGAAAATATGACCCCAAAAAGCGTTAAGACTTGTACACTAAAAATAATAAGATTAACCTACGGGAAATTAAAGATCTGTGTTCATGAGTGGAAACACTTGATATTCTTTAGCTGTCATTTCCCCAATTTCAATCAAATTCCAAAGCAGGCTGTTTTTATATGTATGAAGTTAATTCTAAAATTAAAATGCAAAGTAACTACAATAGCCAAAGGAACTTTGAGAAAGAACAAAGTTGGAGGACTAGCATTATGTAATTTGAAGACTTAAAACAGAGTAATCAGGAGTGTGGTATTAGGCATCAAGATATATAAATATGTTCATCAAACAAAATAGACAACCAGGAAACAAACCTACACATATATGAACAACTGACTTTCTACAAAGGTGGAAAACAATTCCATGTGGAAAGGATAGTTTTTCAACTAAATATCCATATGCAAAAAAGTAAACTTTGATCTATATCTAGTACTATACACAAAAAGTAACTTGAAATGGATCACAGATCTAAATATAAGAACTAAAACTACAAAACTGCTAGAAGAAAACATGGGAGAAAATCTCAGTTACCTGAAGCTTAATGATTTCTTTAAAAGAACACACAAGCTGGATATGAATTTCTGAAAATCAATAAATTTCATTTAATCAGTATCAGGAACATATACTCCTTAAAAGACACTGTTAAGAAAATAAAAAGACAAGCCACAGACAGGAAGAAAATATATGCAAAACACATACCTGACAAAGGACTTATACCAAAAAAACCTTTCACGACTTACTTATGATATAAACAACTCGATAAAAGTGTGCCAAAGATTTGTACAGAAACTAAGGAAAATATATATATACTAGAGGCCTGGTGCACAAAAATTTGTGCACTGGGGGGAGGGGGGGTCGGTCCCTCAGCCCAGCCTGTGCCCTCTCACAGTCTGGGACCCCTCAGGGGATGTCCACCTGCTGGATTAGGTCTGCATCCCGGGAGATCGGGCCTAAGCTGGCAGTCAGACATCCCCCTGGCAGCCTGGGAGCCCTCGGGGGATGTCCACTTGCCAGCGTGGAGCAGGCAGGCCTAAGCTGCAGTTGGACACCCTTAGCACTGCTGAGAAGGTGGGAGAGGCTCCCACCACCACCACTGTGCTGGCAGCCATCAGTCTGGCCTGTGGCTGGGCAGAGCTCCCCCTGTGGGAGTGCACTGACTACCAGGGGGCATCTCCTACATTGAGCATCTGCCCCCTGGTGGTCAGTGTGTGTCATAGTGACCAGTCATTCTGCTGTTAGGGTCAATTTGCATATTACCCTTTTATTATATAGGATACACACACACACATATCCAATAAGTACATGAACAGATGCATGAATCATTAGTCATTAAGGAAAGCAAATGAACCATAATACATACCTATTAGAATAGCTAACATTGGATTTCACACACCAAGTGTTGGTGAGGATATAGAACAACCGGAACATTAATACACTGGTGGTGCAAAGGTAAAATAAAATAGTGCAACCACTTTGGGAAACAGTTTTCAGTTTCTTCTGAAGTTAAATATATATCCATCATGTGATTCACTCACTCTATCTACTCTTTGGTATTTATCCAAGAGAAATAAAAGTATTTGTCTATACAAAGACTCACAGAAGAACATTCATAACAGTTTTATTTGTGTATTCCCAAACAGCAAACAACCAAAATGTCTATGTGGTATACCCAAACAATGGAATACTAGTCTGTGATAAACAGAAATAAATTCTTGATTATATGTGACAACATGTATAAATCTCAGAATAATTATGGTGAGTGAAAGTAGCCTGGCAAAAGAAAATGTACTCTGTGATTTCACTTATATAACATTTTTAAAAATACAAACAAGTTCCTATGACAGACAGCAAGTCAGTTGTTGCCTAGGGATTATCAAGGTAGGGTGAGGTTATAGAAGGGTATGAGGAAACTTTTGGGAGCGCTGGTTAGGGCTACTATCCTGAATGTGGTGATCATTTTACAGGTACATACATATGTCAAAACTGACCAAACTTCAATATCATTAAAACAATTGTACACCAAAAATATCTCCAATTATAATCTATCTGTTAGAATATTTTAATAATCTACTAAAATGCTTTCAAAGAACTTCTAATGACCTGGGAAAATGCTTATGGTTTACGATTAAGTGAAGTGGCTCAAATATATAACTTAATATACAATGATGTCAATTACATTGAAAGGTTATATACACACATATAAAAATATTTCTGGTTAGAAACAGATGTATATTACTAAAAGTCTTCCCTGGATTATGGACTCATGGGTTATTTAAATTTTCTTTACACTTTTCTCTATTTCCCAAGGTTTTCTTTGTTGATGCTGTTTTATTTGATTTATCATTTTTTAAAATATGTTTTTATTGATTTTTAGAGGGAGAGAAAATGAGACGGATAGGAACATCGATGAGAGAGGTACAACATTGATTGGCTGCCTTCTGAATGCCCTCTACTGCGGATCAATTCTGTAACTGGGGCATGTTCACTGACTGGGAATCGAACCTGGGACATCTTGGTTTCTGGGTTGACATTCAATCACTGAGCCACACCGGCTGGGCTTGAAAATTATTTTTATTTTACCTGAGATTGCAAATGTCATTTTATGCAGGAAATTAAAGAAAAGGTGAAGGGAAGAATTTGAGTGATTATCTATCCTGACAACTGATTAGAATATAGGCATCACAGACCCAACATATTCTGGGTTGAAAGATCAAAGAGAAGACTCTGGGAGCTCATGCAAATCAAGTATTATCTGTAACTTAGCAATTTGTTTCAAACTCACATGAACTATTATGTTTTCAAATAGATCCCCTGAAATTCAACCTTACTGAATCTGTACAACCTCTATTTTTCAAATCAATAAGTACCAAAAGTAAAAACGAAAACAAAAAACCTCCTAGCATAGAGGTCCTCAAAAACTGATTCCCTTCTACTTACTGCCTGCAGGCTGCTTTACTGGAATGTCTTCTGCTACTGCACCTTATATAGGATGGGCTAAGCAGTGTGGTTCACATTCAGCTAATAAGTTCCATTACATGTTCCTATTTCTCTGCTATGGCTTTTTCTTATATTCTAAGCTGCTCTAAAACCTGTGCTGTGTGTGTGTTCTTACACTGTTCAGACCCCAGAACATAATTTGAGTTATAAAGGTAAATTAGTAATCAAATGCTAAAGTGAAACATACACTGTGCCCAGAATGGCTTTGTAAAAGCTGTTTTAGTTAAACATTCAGGTTTTCTCCATATGTAAGACAGAGATTACTAAATTTGAGTCCTGGTTAGGTGTGGCATTACCAATCTGCGCTTGATCTTGGGGAAGTCATTTAATGTGTGCCGAGGCTTCTACAACTGCTCCGTAACAATCCTCCCCAAAATTAAAGTCAACAAATAACTTAATTACCATTATAAAATATACTACAAAAAGCAGAGTCATTAATAATAAACCACTCGTTGTTCAAAAGCAGTTTAGTTTACCTCAAAGAATTATTCTCTGCTTTTTGCCTGCCAAGTTCACTTTCGGTATCCATTGCTTTTCTTGCTAATGATTTCATTTCTTTCTCCACAGTGGTTATGGTCTCCTTCATCAAAGTCATATTTGACATTTGCTCCATACGTTCATCATCAAGCTACACAAGTAGAATGGCAAGATTACTGCTCCCCTCTCTACTGCATTTTTTACTCATTATAAAAACATAGTACAGATGAATTTATAAATGCATACAATTAAATTTGGTAACAGAAGGTCAAATTCCATTAATTCTGTTTATATAGTCATAATATCTCAAATATAGCATCTCAAATCCTTCATTAATAAAAAAGGTGATGCCACAGATTTAAATTCAGTTTACATATATTTTTCTCATTAGTTTTCATTTCTCTATCATTTTCTCTACTCTAGCTACTCTTTAGGTAGAATAATCCAGTTTCCCTGTATCTGGAAATGTTCTCTTTAATGAAATACAGAGATGAAAATTGTGGTAAAATCCCTGAGAACGCATCCCTAATGTTTTTTTTTAAAGCCATTTTGCAACCTAACATGAAAAATATACTCACATTTTTAAAAAGAATAAACAGTTTATAACATATATATATCTCATCTTCAGTATTTTAGGATTAGAAACCCTATCATAGAAAAATAAAAGAACTTCTCTGGACATAGTAAAAAAGGAAAAGGAAAGTCACTGACAGTTTACAGCCAAAAGTGCAAAAGTAACTTTTCTTTACATTATGAACTGTACACTCCAGCTCCTCTATCCTCTGTTCCAAGTGAGCTTTCTCATTAAACGCTGTCTCTTGAGCAATCTGGTTAAAAAAACAAAAACAAAACAAAGCACTTTCAATGTCACTGTGTCGTGTTTCACAAATGTTCACATAGATAAAATTCTCTCAAACCTTTAGCCTTTCCCTCAGACTATCTCGTTCTGTGGTCATTCTTCGTAAATCAGTGAAGGCTACATCTCGTTCAGTCTCCACCCGCCGGAGGATGGCATGTGCAGTTGTTGATTTAGGAGACTTACAGCTTTTCATCATTTCTCGGCGAAGCCGGGCAATTTCTTCCTGCGCCTATTATTTAAATACACAGACAGACTCCTGTTTAGAACAGACACAAATACAGCTTTATATACAGTTGTTGAAATCCAAACCTATTACCAACAGACATGGAGTAGGATAATGTTATAATTTTGACTATCCAAATAAATGCAAATGATGCCCCCAAAATGCAAATGCTGTATACAAACAGAATTTTGCTTTCCAAGACCTTTGCCAAAAAATTTTAAGAAATTAATCTGGGGTCACTCAATGCAAGAGAAATAGTTAGTAAGTAATATATATGTGGTATACACCATCCATTTTGTGATATAAACATGAATTCAGCATATATTACAGAATTCAGGTAAAATACTGGTTTAATAAATATTATCATAGTGTTACAGTCTTTCTCTACATAAATGTATATGCCATAGTCATGAACTAGATACCTTTACCTTGACAGAAAAGCCCACTAATCTTTAATGACAACCCAACATACTCTCTACATGCTGTTCAACCATCCTTGGTTCTAAATCTCTTCCATGCCTTCAGATAATTTCATCTCCTACTTTGGGGCTTAAGCACATATCTTCCTTCCTCTCTATTGTAATCACTACCTACTCAACTAGTCTCCAAGTCTCAGAGGAAAATATGTTAATTCCCAATTTCCAGAGCTAAGCCTTCACCAGAATCCTGGACCTCATCTCCTGAAGTGTCTTCTAAGATATCCCTGACTCAGCTATAATCCTTTCCTCTCACTTCGAGTAGCACTCTCTGCACTGGCTCTTTCTCCCCTGCCTTCAACCAAGCACATGTCTCCCATATCTTGAAAACCTGGCACTTAATCCTGTTGTCCCATTTACCTACCTATGACTCTCCCTTTCTCTCCTTTGTTTTAGTGTCTGTACCATGGCCTGTTCCTTACTACCCACTTTCTCACCCCACTGTAACCTGGCTTCCACACCCACTATTTGCAGAATTTCAACTAATGACCTCACCAAATCTAATGGCCTTTTCTTGGTTTTTGTTTTTGATACTTTGGCAACATTTGACATTGTTTTGAACTCCCTTCTTGATATAATTCCCTCCCTTGGTCTTTTAACATTGTTCTGCCTTAGCTTCCTGTCTTCTTTCTCTCTTTCTAATCCAATAAAACTTCCCAAGATGCTCTGGAGATAGCTCTCTCATTCAGAGACCTCACCCACTCTGAAGGCCCAAAGCTCACCTCTAGGGAGATGACTTCTAAATTGAAATATTCACCTCTTGCTTTTCTCCCTATTCCCATCCTACATTTCTTGTTGCTTGATGGCGATTCCTACCTGAATGTACTCCATCTGTCTGAACCAAGCACATCTTTTGCATCATATCACCAGTGACTTCCCTATTTCTTTTTCTATTACCACATTTCTTCAGTCATTCAAAACAGAACTTCAGACATTTCCATTCCTCCCTCTATTTGGCTCCAATCAAATCTTATCAAGTCTTCCTTGGCAGCATCCTAGCCCAGTCCATAAATGCCTCATGCATGGACCACTACAACAGCCTTCTAAAGAGTCCATGGTTTCTCCCTCCTCTAGTTCTCTTGAAGGAGAAATCTACATATATAAAAGGCTAATATGCTAAGTGTCCCTCCCTCCATCTGATTGATCACTATGATGCACACTGACCACCAGGAGGCAGACACTCAATGCAGGAGCTGCAAAGCTGCAATGACTTGGCCGTGGCAGTTCTTGGGTGATGCACCCCAAACCAGAGAGGAGAGAGCCTGATTCCTCTCAGGGTCACATGATTCCACCTTCAGCCATGGGTTATGATGTTGCTGGGGCACTGGTTTACGGCACCCTTGTGTTTGCGTTACACAATCTGTACAACAGCAACTTTGCAGAGTGCCCTCTCATACTCCAAGACTCTCAGGGGAATGTCGGAGAGCCAGTTTCGGCCTAATCCCTGCAGGCCAGGCTGAGGGACCGCCCACTGCCGGAGGGACCCCACTCATTCAGCAGACGCTGGGGAGCAACCATAAGGGGTTGACTCCAGGGCATATCCAGCCCATCTCACCCAGTCCCACCCCACCAGCCACCTTCTAATTAATTTCCAATGTGCACAAATTCATTCATCGGGTCACTAGTTGTTATATAAAAAGGTAACATATAAAGATTGTGTTTGAGATAAAGAAGATAATATAAAATTCTTACCAGATTAAAAATGTAAAAATGAGGCTTTAGTTACATTTCTTCTGCTTTAAAAAAAATAAGCTGTCCATTGCTTATAAAACTAAGTATAAACTACTTGTAATGCCCTTGAACAGGCTCCACCATATAGTCCAGAAGCTAGTAAACTACACCAAATCTCACAGGCCAAATCCAGCAAGTCTCCCGTGTTTTGTAAGTTTATAAGCTGATATTAATATTACATATTTAAATAGTTGAAATAATCAAAAGAAGAAAAGCATTTCATAACAGGTAAAATAATATGAAAGTCAAATTTCAGTGTCCATAAATAAAGTTATATTGCAACAGAGCAAACATATTCATTTGTATATCATGTGTGGATGCTTTTGTACCACAAAAACAGAGCTGAATAGCTATGACTGAGATCATGGCCTGCAGAGCCCAAGATATTTATTACCTGGACCTTCACAGAAACGTTTGCAGACTGCTGCTCTGGTTCAATCTACCTCACAAGTGTCAGCTCCCCCGTCCTCCACTGTCACATACCTTTGATGCTAGTCTTTGACTGAATCACTTTCCTGTGATTTCCCTGCCTTTATCATGTGCCTCACATCATTTCTTTAATCTAAATGTTCCTTCTTATCCCTTTCAAGATAATAGAAACCCCATTCGTACATCCCTCAGCACTCAAACTCTACATAGTCTAGTGAAGATTTCCTTGATCACCATAAAGAAAGATACCCACTTATTTTATTTTTCAATATCTTTAAACTACTTATGCTATGCTAAACTAACAAAAAATAGCCACCAAATACAACGATATACCTTATCTCCCCAATAAGACTGCCAACAAAGAAAACAGTGTCTGAATGTTTTCAGACTGTACTTCCTGGGTTAATGAGGCAGTGCAGTAGCTCACACTAGCTTCTTATGAACTAACTAGAGGCCCAGTGCATGAAATTCATGAACAGGAAAGGGGGTCCCTTAGCCCGGCCTGCACCCTGTCCAATCCGGGATCCCTCTCGCAATTTGGACTGCTGGCACCTAACCGCTCACCTGCCTGCCTGCCTGTCTGCCTGATCACCCCTAACCACCTCTGCCTCAACTGCCTGTCTGCCTGATCGCCCCTAACCACTGCTCTCCCCAGCCGGCCTGAGATCCCCCCTACCCGCTCTCCCCTGCCAGCCTGATTGCCCCTACCTGCCTGCCCGCCTGCCTGATCACCCCTAACCGTCTCTGCCTGCCTGATTGTCCCTATCTGCCTCTGCCCCCTTGCCTAATTACCCCTAACCACCTCTGCCTCAACTGCCTGTCTGCCTGATCGCCCCTAACCACTGCTCTCCCCAGCCGGCCTGAGATCACCCCTAACCGCTCTCCCCTGCCAGCCTGATTGCCCCTACCTGCTCTGCCCTGCCTGTCTGCCTGATCGCCCCTAACCACTGCTCTCCCCAGCCGGCCTGAGATCACCCCTAACCGCTCTCCCCTGCCAGCCTGATTGCCCCTACCTGCTCTGCCCGCCTGCCTGATCACCCCTAACCACCTCTGCCTAGGCCCCCATCACTGTGGCTTTGTCCAGAAGACGTCTGGTCTATCCAGTCTAATTAGCATATTACCCTTTTATTAGTATAGATTTACACTTCAAATCTCAATATAAAATTGTTTATGCCCAGCCAGCCTGGCTCAGTGGTTGATTGTTGACCTATGAACCAGGAGATCATGGTTCAATTTCCGGTCAGAGCACATGTCCATTTTGGTGGCTCAATCCCCAGCGTGGGTTGTGCAGGAGACAGCTGATCAATGATTCTCTCTCATCATTGATGTTTCTATCTCTCTAATCCTCTCCCTTTCTCTCCGAAATCAACAAAAATATATTTAAAATAAAATAAAATTGTCTGAAAAGAAGGAATATAGCAAAAATTTGAGGATCACTAACAAAGTATACTTATGCAAGTATAGGATTTTCTATCCAGAGGTTTCAGTAAAATCTCACATCTTACACTCATACGCACAGAGTTCTCATTAAAGGACTCTCCTGCCCCTTAGCGGTTCTGACCCTTTAATCATGTGTACATACATTGTTTCATGGTACAGACACAGACACCAGAGAATTCTAATCAAAGCCAAGTAAT
>NW_006291445.1:35639-35890 GCF_000327345.1 Myotis davidii | reverse complement strand
GTTCTTGGGCAAAATACTTAACCTTATTAGCCCTGCCTTCCCATATTAAATGAAGCAAACAGGCCAAATAATCATGGTATCAACAGTCACTGTAGTTATTTTAAAAAAGATGAGTGCCCTACCTGGTTTGGCTTAGTGGTAGAGCATCAGCCTATGGACTGAAAGGTCCCAGGTTCAATTCTGGTCAAGGGTACATGCCTGGGTTGCAGGCTTGATCGTCCCTGCCAGGAGGGGGCATTCAAGAGGCAGCC
>NW_006291445.1:25999-34241 GCF_000327345.1 Myotis davidii | reverse complement strand
CCTCGGACTGAAGGTGCCCGGGTTCCATTCTGGTCAAGGGCACATGCCCTGGTTGTGGGCTGGGTCTCCGGTAGGGGGCGTGCAGGAGGCAGCCAATCAATGATTCATCATTGATGTTTCTATCTATCTACCTCCCCCTTTCTCTCTGAAATCAACAAAAATATATTTAAAATAAAATAAAATTGTCTGAAAAGAAGGAATATAGCAAAAATTTGAGGATCACTAACAAAGTATACTTATGCAAGTATAGGATTTTCTATCCAGAGGTTTCAGTAAAATCTCACATCTTACACTCATACGCACAGAGTTCTCATTAAAGGACTCTCCTGCCCCTTAGCGGTTCTGACCCTTTAATCATGTGTACATACATTGTTTCATGGTACAGACACAGACACCAGAGAATTCTAATCAAAGCCAAGTAATCACCCCACACTTAGAAGTGGTAGCTGCTATTTAAACTGCCCAAACTAAAAACAAGGAAGCTAATTAGGGAAGAGAATATCATGTGTCATCCATTAAATAGCTAATATAATGTTTAAAACTTTATAATAAAAGACAATGCTGAGAAAGAAAAAAGTTAATAAGATTGAGATTTGAGTGAAAGAAAAGAGTACTGTGATCTAACCAAAAGGATTCTCTGGGCATTTATTTTATATATTAAGATATATGCCCAGACAGATCCATTTCCCCCTGGGCCAATTCTCCTATAACAAGCTTAATTAAATGGCAAAGAGCAGACCCAAATAGGGGTCAGATAACACTTGTGGTTTGACGTAATTTATTTGTTGACTGGAATTTTCCAAAAACAAATTTCAGTAACACAATTACAGGTCTTATATTGAATAGTAAGTAGTATGTGTTTTCAAAAGTATTAGGTAGCCCTAGCTGGTTTGGCTCAGTGGATAGAGTGTCAGCCTGTGGACTGAAAGGTCCCAGGTTCAATTCTGGTCAAGGGTACATGCCTGGGTTGCAGGCTTGATCGTCCCTGCCAGGAGGGGGCATTCAAGAGGCAGCCATTCTCTAACATCATTGATGTTTCTATTTCTCTCCCTCTCCCTTCTTCTCTGAAATCAATAAAAATATATTCAAAAAATAAAATAATAAAATAAAATAAAAAGCAATGAGTAAGCTTGACCTTAAATTAAAATACAACCCACTAAGGTGAACTTTAAAACTTCAAAAAAACAATGTTTCCATCTTATGATTATTTTTTTCTCTTACAGTGGCAAGCCCATCACCCTGCGCAAAACTGCTGTAATTCTTGCCCTAACCGGTTTGGCTCAGTGGATAGAGCATCAGCCTGCGGACTCAAGGGTCCTGGGTTCAATTCCGATCAAAGGCATGTACCTTGGTTACAGGCACATCCCCAGTCGGGGGGTGTGCAGGAGGCAGCTGATCGATGTTTCTCTCTCATTGATGTTTCTAACTCTCTATCCCTCTCCCGTCCTCTCTGTAAAAAATCAATAAAATATATTGAAAAAAAATCAATAAAATATATATTTTTAAAAACTGCTGTAATTCTTAATTGAATTTGATATTTTTAAAATATTATGCTGGTAATATATTTTGTTTAATATTTGTGGAATAAAGAAACTATTTGGTTAATAGAGGTATTAATTTTAAGCTAAAAATAGAGATAAACTTATTTTACTCTCTGAAATTAAGTTATATGGCAGCTTCTAAAGTGATTGATAGTACATTAAAATAATGTTACAATTTTTTAATCTCCAAACTCAAATATTTTTACCTTAAACTCAACATATCTTTCTATTTAATGTTTTCTCCATTTCATATTCCAAAAATCAGACTATTTCTATGCATGTATATGACCTTTTATGGGTATGGGGATAACATATGTATGTGTGCACACATATACTGTATTGGAAATATATATTTCATTAAAAATATCTTAAGAATGAAGGTAATTCCTATCTGGTAGTTAAAGTAATTTGATTGGCAGATTTAAGCATACCTAAAGAATTACATATCTCTAGAGTTAACTGTTATTACTTACATGCTTTGTTATAAGCAAGTTTACCTGTTCATAAAGAAGAAAGGTCTTGTCTCTCTCAGATGTAAGAACCTTGACATTACCCTGAATTTCTGCCAAATGACGCTCATATTTTTCCAGCATGCACTTAAGTTCTTCACGGTCTCGTGTGGTCTTCAAAAGGTCTACATCACAGTGTGTAGCCTACAATTATGAGACAAGAAATGTGAAGTACTTCTTTGATATGATGGCACTTCACAGCCTTTACTTAAGCAATCATGATGGTATAAAGAAAGGAAATGATGGAAGAAAGTTTAAAAATCACCTCGCTTTTAAACAGCTTCATCCCAAATTGCTCCACATTTATCTGATTACCTCCTAGCTCTGACAAATACTGGGGATAAAGAACCAATTTCAATGGTCCACTGTCTATCAAAGAGACCTCTGTCTCCCAACATCTTTGATATACCAATTCATGCCAATCAACCTGAATTGTTTCCAGATTAGGTAAATTAAAGAATAAAAGTCACTGTTTGAGCAATAAACTCCAAAATATTTATAACTTTCCAACACTTACCCGGGAAGATGGTGACAGGCGTCTTGGACTTTTGGATCTACTCCTGATCATCTTTCTCAAGTTTTGAGCTTCACTCTTGCAGTGATCTTTGTCTGCTTCTAAGTTCTTGATAAAGGAATCAAGTCTGGAAGGAGATTTATTTTGTGATGTTTTAGTTTCTAAAATTATCTTGCCAGAGAGAAAAAAATCAGGCCAATATTTCAAGCTAAACTACAGCAACATTTTCTACATGAAGTTGAACACACACAGGATCCTTAAAAATAATAAATGTGTTCTTTTTAAAAAATATATATTTTTATTGATTTCAGAGAGGAAGGCAGAGGGAGTGACAGAAACACCAACGATGAGAGAGAATCAATGAACAGCAGCTTCCTGCATGTCCCCACTAGGGATCGATCCCTCAACCTGGTCATGTGCCCCTGACCAGAATTGAACCCAGGACCCTTCAGTCCACAGGCCAATGCTCTATCCACTGAGCTAAATCAGGTAGGGTAATAAATGTGGTGTTTTAAAAATAACTTTGAAAAATCACACTTTAACTAGAGCAGTTAGTTTTCGTTCTTTCCCAGCATTTCTGAATGTTCTATATTTGATTTAACTAAAAGTACTCCTAAATTTACCCAATAATTTTGAAAAGAAAGAAGAAAATAAAGAAATTTCAGAGAGGCCAGAAATGTCCAAAGGATAGTTACAAATCCTAAAAATAAAATTAATTTACTTAGAAAAACTTGTATAGCATCTAAGTATTGTGCAATAATTGTTCAAGGAATGAATAAATTAAAGGAATACTGGATATTCTATAGTTATAAGAACTTTCAAGTGCATTCCCATTCACTTTAGCATATTTAGAAACATTTCTTTTACATTTATTTTACCAATGCTATAATGGAAGGAAATAACAGATATACTTACAGAGAAGATGTTTCAAATATTTTAAATAATAAAATGGAAAGGTCTAAACAGAGCAGTTTTCATTTCACATTGTTAAAGAAAACATATTACCTAGAACTAAACAACAAAACTTGAAATAACAGATATTTCTTACTAGGAAAAAGAAAATATGTAGACAAATGCATCTTACATGTTGAGAATTAAATTACTCACAGTTATCATTTTAAGTCAGTTAACAGCGAAGGGCATTGATACTTAAAACTAACCAAAAGTTCTCTCTAGGAGAGCAAGGAGTAACGATGAAATGGAGCAAGAACAGCATTGCTCTTACACATGGGAGTATCCTGGGCAACCAGCAGAGGGCTGACTGTAGAACACAAACATTTTTCATTGTTCACAAAATCATGAGAGTCAAAACATATGTACAATTTTTTATAGTTTTACTAATATTAACAAAAATAAAAATTATTACCTAACATATAAAAGGCACTTACAGATCTAAGCCTTTTTCTTGTATCTTCCAATACTATTATATTATTTTGCTGGCAAATGAGTTCAATCTGAAAATCAAGCCAGAAAAAAATTATTTGGATTTTAAATATGTAAATTGATTTAACTGGGAAAAGAAATATAAAAAGCAAGACACTTAAAAATAAAAACATGCAGTGAATATTTTACAAAAGAAACAATACTCCACCTCTTTATGTTTTCCTACCTTTGATGGTAAAAGAACCTAGCATGAAGTATAATAGTTTCTTTGAATTAGCTAATATCTTGTAAAAAATATTGATATTTTTTAAATTACTCCCACAAACTAGAAAAAATGTCAATACTAATTATAATCCTGAAGATAATAATATGGAAGAAATAAAAGAATGACTAGGATGTTAAAAGTTTTCCCATATCACCCATGGTCAGAAATGATTGTCTTTTCCTTTGAATTCTTAATAGCTTAGTTCAATCCAACCCACAAAATCTTTTTGTATAAGATTTATGACATCAAACATATCCAGTCTCATAGTATAGTTCCCCATAGTTATAGTTTAGTTTAGTATATAACTAAATTGTATGTTCCTAGAGGCCAGTGACTATGTTTTTATGCAAAGCTGTAAAACTCTCTGCTGAAAGTTGGCAAGCTAGTTTATTTCTCAATTCATAAACCTCTCATTATTCTAAACTAAAATGTACTATATTTTAAATGTACTATATTTTATTTCTTTAAATGTATTATTTTTAAATATAATCTAGGACTACTATGCCTCATTTGTGCTTTTGACTAAAGTATTTTTCTAAGATGTCTCTGGAAGTCATACTTTTATGAAATATTATGGGATTTTATGGTATGAGACATAACATACACAGTTTGGGTAAGCTTATGTTATGGGTAAGTTATTTGGGTCGACAATTTTCAGTGCTTTAATTATACTACTATGTAGACACTAAAAAAAAGGATAAATATTGAGTAGTGTGTATACATATCCATACTAAATTAGTATTAAAACTCCACAAGGCCAAAAGTTTTATTTAGTATGACACATTCTTATAAAAAATAAATTTATATAAAAATATCCTATATGCAGATGGAAGAAAATTTATATCCTATCTAATAAAAGAGAAACATGGTAATTAGCGTACATCCGCTACCCTTTCCATTGGCTAATCAGGGTGATATGCAAATTAACTGCCAGCCAAGATGGCAGCCGGCAGCCAGGCAGCTTGAAGCTAACATGAGACTTGCTTTCTTCAGTGACGGAGGACTCCAACGTTCCCCGCCTGCCTTGCTCTGAGCTTGCAGTTTTAGAAACACTGTTAAAAGTATAGAAGCTAAACAAAACTCTAGAAACCTGCTTTCAGCCTTCTGGGATCTCAGAGCTGGAGATGATACAGTGTTTTGATTATAGAACCCAAACAAACCAGATACCTGCCTTCAGCAGCGGAAGCCTCAGAGCTGGAGCCAGAGCTAAAGCTGGCCCAGAATAAAAAAACAACAACAAAGAAAACAAGGAGCGGTTGGGAGCTCCAGTCACCCGCCAGCCTGAAAACAGCCCTCAGCCCCTCACCCAGACTGGCAAGGCACCCCAGTGGGGACCCCCGCCCTGAAGGATGTGTGACCAGCTACAAACAGCCATCATCTCCTCACCCAGGCAGGCCAGGCACCCCAGTGGGGACCCCCACCCTCATCCAGGACACCCTTAAGGGCAAACCAGCTGGACCCACCTGTCAACTGATCGGCCCTGCTCTGTGTGTGACAGGGTGCGGCGCCCCAACCCCCTGATAGGCCCTACTCTGTGTGTGACAGGGTGCTGTGCCTCAACCGTCCGATCGGCCCTGCTCTGTGTGTCATAGGGTATGGCGCCACCCCCCTCCACGGGTCCTGCTCTGTGTGTGATGGGGTAGAGCCATAACCTCCCCATCGGCCCTGCCCTATGTGACAGTGGCGGCGCCCCAACCCCCTGATCGGCCCTGCTCTGTGCGTGACAGGGGGTGGCGCCGCAAACTCCCCATCGACCCTGCCTTGAGTGTGACAGGGGTCAGTGCCCCAACCCCCAAATCGGCCCTACCCTGAGCGTGACTGAAGGCGGCATCGCAACCTCCCAATCTGCCCTGCTCTGTGCATGACAGGGGGCAGTGCCCCAACTCCCCAATCGGCCCTGATCTGAGCCCGACCAGGGCTGCACCTAGGGATTGGGCCTGCCCTCTGCCACCTGGCATGAAGCCTAAGCCAGCAGGTCATTATCTCCCAAGCGAGAGGGCACAGGCTGGGCTAAGGGCCCACCCCTCCCCCCCGAGTACACAAATTTTGTGCACCGGGCCTCTAGTATATATATATACACACACATATACACACACACCCAAAGAGGTAATACGCAAATTAGGCCAAGATGCCGTACTGGGTCACGACGGATAGGAGGAGGTTGTGCTCGCAGGTGAGGCCCAGAGCAGAGATGGAGACAGAGACAGGGCGGGGGGAGGGGGGGCTGCCCAAGCTGGTGCAGTGAATCCGGATCTGGCGGCCTGAGTGGATGCAGGGAGTAGGGTAGGGGGTGGCCTGGGGCAGAAGTCAGGCGCAGGTCCCAGCTGCCCGCGGCTCCAGTCAGGCCTGACTCCCATGGCGGCCAGCGCTGTGCGAGTTAGGCGCGGGTCCTGGCCACCCACGGGGTGCCTCCTCGCACGGCGGGAGGCAGGGCACCACTGGTCCTCTAGTAACATATAAACTGAGGGAGATGGGTTTTCTCTAGTTATTACAATGTATGACTACAGATATTATTTTATATAGGTGAAAATTTTTAATAATAGATATGTATTACTTTACATATAAAAAACATAATGCTGATTCTGCTCTGAAAAACAAAATAAAAAGATGCTAACCCAGTTTGTTCCTTTATTTGACAAATGTTTAATGAGGACCATGTGCCTGACATTTTGCTATATGCTAGATCTAGTGGTAAATAAAATAGAAATCTCTGTCCTCATGAAGCTGACATTCTACTTAAAAAGAGAAAAACAAAAGATATTAGGTAAAATATATGTCAGATAGTGAGTGTGTTGTTCAAAAAATATATATTGAGCACTCACATCTGTTCTTTGCACTGGACATATAAAAAAGTGGACAAAATAAATTAAGATCCCTGCCTTTGGGGATGTTATATTCCAGCTGGGTAGACAATTAAAAACAAAGCTAACAAATAAATTATATAGTACAATAAAAAAAAGAGCAGAGTTAAGGCTATTGGGGTGTTTATGAAGGAACAGGTTAGAATTTTAAATAGAGTGATTGGGGAAGTCCTCATGAAAAGGAGCCCTTTGAGCAAAGACTTAAAGGAGGGAGCAAGTCAACCATATAAAAATCAGGGCCAGCACTCCAAGCAGAAGATACAGCGTACAGCAAAGGTCCTAAAGGCAAAAGATGTCAGCTAAATTCCAAGGAACAGTAAGGAAGCTAGTGTGGCTGGAGCAGAGGGAGGGATAAAGTAAGTAGGAAAGTGCTACGGAGAAAAATAAAGCAAGCAGAGGAGAGAGAGAGTTGTGCATATTTGTGTGTGTCTGATAATGGCTTCTAAGTTAATTAAAAATATAAACTGTATCAAAAGAAACTAGTACTAGTAATGGTGAAATTGCAATTCTGCTTCTCCATATTTAAAAAAATTGTATTTTTAATTATCTGGGAAACACTGTTTTAAGATATAAATGGCAAACAACTCAAAATGAGAAGATAAAAGGAGGCATATAGTTGTGGTGGTTTTCAAATGTCCACGAACTCTAATATTCCTTCCTTCAAAAAATGGAGCTTACCTGCCCTCCCCTTAAGTGTGGGCTACACCTAGTGACACACGTCTAATGAATAGGATGTGGCGGGAGTGCTGGTGCACAGCTTGTGGGTCACCACAGGCATTACCGATTCCTCCTTGCTGTCTCTCTTGGATCACAGGCTTGGGGACAAGCCAGCTGCTGTAAAGACTATATCAAACGACCCGAGGGAGAGGTCCACCTGGCGAGCAACTGAGGCTTCCTGCCAAAAGCCAATGGCCACCTGAGTAAGGCATCGTAAAAGCAAATCTTCCACGACAGTCAAGCAATTATCTTGATGATAATTCCTAAGAAAACATGGACCAGAACCACTCAGCTAAGTGGCAATTGAAACTGCGAGATATAAATGTTTGTCATTTAAGGCCATTAAGGTTTAGGGAAAATTTGATACATAGCAATAGATAACACAATAGTAAATCTTCAAAACATTTTTATGGAATAAATAATGGAAGAAGTTTCTCTTTAAAAAGTTGTCC